>NC_136485.1:169841960-170019460 GCF_053919585.1 Euprymna scolopes | reverse complement strand
GCATATAAACACCCTACACGTATAAACATCCCACACGTATAAACACCCGTGACATATAAGCCCCCCACATGTATAAATGTCCTGCACATATAAGCACCTCACCCACATGTATAAAAAACAATTTGTTACTGAAAATATGACACCTATGCCTCCATATAAATTCATGCAGATAGCTGTCTCCAATTTCACGATATGTTCCACAGTGGTGCTTATTCTACATTTTGTATAAGTTAACGCTAAACATGTCCTAACCTAATTTTAAAGATAATCAAAGCATCTCCACAAAAATAAAAGAACGTGCGCATACACTGTTTATGATTGGTAGGAATGTTTTTGGGCAAAAAAGACCCTTAATTTTCATCCATAAATGCTTGTAGGCGCACTTTTAGACCAGGAAAGATAAAAATTGTAGGCTACTTAAACCATTCGTAAATAAACAAATGATTTTGATCGATAAATGTTTGGTCAGATTCAGTGTTTGCTTCGTCTTCGCGGAGACTTGAAGCATGAAATGCCAGACTTTTTTTTAAAAAAAGGTTAAACCACTTATACAATGTCTGACCAATAACGATAGCAACGGTCAAGAAATATCTTATCGGATTTATTCTGGTATCTGTTGATCTGGAAAAAAAAATCCATACAGAAAATATTACTTTGAAATATAATGTGACCTTCTTAAACGGACATGATTTTTCTTTTTTTTAATTCTTATCTATCTAAATCAGGTAATTTTTTACAAAATGAAAAATGGATATTACCTCAGACTATGGGATGATCAAATCAAACCTATTGCGTTCAGTTATGCACTAAAATACTGCCCATACCAAAATAGTGTTGTATAACAGGGGGTTTCATATTGGGGATCATATATCGGGTACATGTAATACAGAGGTAACGATGAGGGAGACAAGACATTTATAACAAGATGATGAGAATTCCTTTTTGAATGAATGTGTAATACTGTTCTTTTACATCAGAGGGGAGAATCATTACTTATGATGGGAACACATTACTTGGAAGGGGATTATACAAAGTTCATATTAAGATGATTAACACATTACCTTCAATTGTTGAATGACGACACGAAGACAACAGTTACAAAAATCGATGAGGTTCTTTATTTCATTTGACCGGTCGAAATAACGATGACGCCAAGAATTCAAATTCGGGATCTACATAATTTAATGTTCTTTCCTTCGCTTCCAAAGGACTCTGACTCCAACTCTCTGTCTTACTAGCAGACTCAACTTTTCTGCCTCCTCTGCTCGGCTGCCGACTGCCTTAACCTGACTAATTCTAGCTTCTATATTGAGAATACCCTTTTTTCTATGACGTCAGATGTGTGGTTCCAAAACGTGACCAACTCACGTGGCTCAGCACACGTTCGCCAAACACACTTTCGACAACAAAGAATTCTCAACTAACCTATTTTTTTACCTAACCTCTTTTTAATTTGTATTGTTCATTCTTTTTAGCTGACCTTCTTAATTCAGTTTTCATAAAAGAATGCACAATTAATTATTTTTACAATACAAACAATATCTAATTATTGTATATGGAATTTAACAATAGCGAAATTCTAACATTCCAATTCTAAATCTATTTCTGAACCTAGCTTACAAGGTTCGAGTCTCGGCTTATCCTAATCTCATTTTCCACTTATCTAATGTTCTTCTTACTTACAGGAAAAGGGGACAGCCTTTTTCCTGTAACAATGGTACTCATCCAATGTGGGGTGAACCAGCTTACTTTGAAGGAAGAAATTTCATGGGAATATCAAATTCACAAATGGTTTCTCGTCACTTATATATATCATCGTCAATTAGGTTTTTGCCGTTCTTGCAGAGACATGTTAATGTCCTTCTACGCCCATCTGGTACTGACCAGGCTCAACGTTGCTTAACTTTGTTAATCTAATAAGAACCAGTGTGTCCACATGACTATGCCATATCTATATATCTATAAAAATGAAATTGTCTGTCTGTGTGTGTGTGTATCTGTGTGTGTACATTTCCCTACCAAACTACTCCGTCAATTTTCAGTCTACAGACTCGAGATTTGACATAAGCAGTATTGAGATTCGGAAAAATCTTTTTAATCGATTTTCAGACAGAAATTTGGCTGTGAAGGGGTCAAAGTTTAACGATTTGACATTTGAAAACTCTACCAAACTCGTCCGCCAATTTTGGGTCTAAACACTTGAAATTTTAGATATAGGCTACTTGGGCATGGATCAAATTTTTTAATTCGATTTAAGCCCAAAACAATAAATGTTAAGGGGCCAAAATTGGGGTCAAAGTTAAAAAAATTGTACTTCTGCGGTCTCTACCATATTACTCAGCTAATTTTTGGTCTAAACATTTGAAATTTTACATAAAGTGTATTCAGACATGCACCAAGCTTTTTAATCAGTTTTGGGGGGAAAATTTGGCTGCCAAGAGGTCAAAGTTTAAAGAATTGACCTTTGCAGACACTACCAAACTCCTCCACCAATTTCGGGTATAAGCATTTGAAATTTTAGATGTAGGTTACCTGAACAAACTTTTTAATATATTTATATACATATGCACATAAAGTTATGAACAGTACATAGGGCCCGAGCAAAGCCGGGCTGAACTGCTAGTATACAATAATAAATAATTAAGGGATTCATACAAAGTAGAAGTACCTTTCCGAAATAGATTCCTTCTTGATTGATCCCAACACAACCAACCCTATGCGATTTGTCTCAAAGCACTTTTCTGCAGTTACTCTTTCTATTAGGTTGACAAGAAAGTTCTTGCGGAAATTTTAATTTTGATTTCAAATGATGTATTTTCAAATACGTTTTCGTTATAATACTTTTATTTTATCATTTTAAAGAACGTTTTTCGCTTTATCTAATCGTTTTTTATAACAATTGTCTTTTTCTTCTCAAAACATTGAATACAAGATGGAAAAAAAAATCACCCACTTTATTATTTCAATTCAAGCTAGGCCGAAAAACTGCTGAAACAACTCGCGATATCAACGAAGTGTTTGGGCCAGGAATCACAGCACAATGGTGGTTTAAGAAATTTCGTGGTGACAACAAGAGTCTTTAAAATGATGAGTGTAGTGGTTGGCCATCGGATGTTGACAACGATCAATTAAGAGCTTTAGTCGAAGACAATCCACGCACAACTGTTTGAGAACTTGCTTCTGAATCAGACATAACGTATACAACGATTTCCAACCACTTGAGAGAGATTGGAAAGACAAAAAATCTTGATAAATAGGTGCCTCACGAATTGAACGCCAACCAAAAGAAACAACGTTATGAAGTGTCATCTTTCCTTCTTTTACGCAACAAGAATGACCCTTTGCGATGAAAAGCGAGTTACTTATACCAACCTCAGTTCAGTGGTTAGACACCGACGAAGCTCCACAACACTTTCCGAAGCCAAAGCTGCACCAAAAGGAGATCATGCCGATTGTTTGGTGGTCTCACCCATTACACTTTTTTGAATGCAGGTGAAACCATTATGGCGGCAAAGTACTGTCAATGACAAAACTTTGCAACTCCCTTCCGGCATTCTGCTTTCCCAACTGTACTGACATGCAGAAGTTCAAATGTAATGCAAACAAACATCTTGCTATTCATCTCCCTTCATAATATCCTTGCAACTTATGTCCCCGATAGTAGCCGCCTACTTCAAAGTGGCACTGTGCCTTGTTTGGGGTAAAAATTGAATAGAAAAAATCTTTTTTAAATCCACCAGAACACAAGATTTTTACGTTATTGGCATAAATACACTTGTTTTGCATTAAACAAACGTGTGTTGATTTTGATGGCGCTTATTGCGATAATAAATTTTTGTTTGAGCTGAGATATGTTCATCTGAATTTAACAATTAAAAACCGCAAGAACTTTCTTGTCAACCTGGTATAATGAATGAATGTCTATACATAGCAAAAAGTCACACTCTTCATGAGGCAACCCTGTTAATGTACATCCTCCCTACTCTTTTGATCTTGCACCCTCTGAATTTCACCTTTCTTGTGAACCATGAATTTGTTTCTCAGTTGATGCTGCCTTGATTTCCAGTCATGCCGTGATTAAAAGATCAATCTCAAGTGTCCTACAAAAACGGTCTCCAATGCTGCATTAAACGATGGCAGAAATGCGTAACTCTAAGTGATTCATATGTAGAGAAAGACTAACAACTCTAACAAGTGTCGTTATTCTACTGCTATAAAAACTAGTCCAGGGGCATTACTTTTGCCCTGGAAATTATTTTAGAATACAAAGTAACATTTTTATAAGAAAATTATTCAAATTACTAAAACGAAGAATTTTTTCCTGATATATTTAAATCATGTAAATTATTTAACAAATGAAATATGGATACCGTCCAGACTACGGGATCAATTATGCCAAGATCAAATTGGCCCTTTTGTGTTCAGTTATGCATTAATATGCAATGACGTGGTTAAAGGATTAATACAGAGGGGTAGTATCTTTCCAGAATAGCCTTTCATAGCCTCCTCAATTGGTACTCATGCAACTAGTCTCTCCCTTTTCGACAGGGTTCAAAAGAGAGTCACCAACCTAATAGGTCCTCCACTATCAGCTAGGCTTTAACCGCTTTCCTGTCGATGAAATGTTGCATCTCTCCACCTATTTTACAAGAAATTTAATGGTAGGTGCTCTGATGAACTACAAGCCCTTGTCCCTCCTCGATGTGAATCTCCCGACAAACCCGACAAGCAGAAAAATCCCACCCCTACACAATAGAAATCCTTAGATGTAAGAAAGCTTTTCATTCTAATAGTTTCTTTCCTAGGATTGCTAGACTTTGGAATTCCCTTCCAGGTCCCTGTTTCCCTGACTATATTGACATGCAAAAATTCAAGGGTAATGTAAACAGACAGCTTGCTGCTCAACTCCCTGCATAGTACCTCTGAAAATTATGTCCCAGATAGTAGCTCCCTACATCAAACAACAACAACAACAACAACAACAACAACAACAACAACACCACCACCACCACTATGTGATGTGTCTCAAAACACTTTTCTTTATAGTGGAAGATCGGTCTATCAATGTGTATGGGTGCATTCATAACACGACGGATCTAGAGGAGTCTAACCCAATAAAAAAAAATCTCTGTATCCTTTATGGGTCGTTGTAATTCATGCCAATATTATCAACAGATCGATGTTTTTCAAAAATATACATGATTTACAAGCATCGATCTCATAGTTTGGAAAAAGAACTGCCGACTTTCAACTAGATAATTGGAAGTTCGATTCTTGACTTGGAATGACTGACTATTTAGCCATACTGAAGAGTTGTGATACAGCGAAATAGGTTGTCTGTGGATGACTATATATATATATATATATATATATATATATATATATATATATATATATACAGTAGCGCCAAAAAGAAAGTCTGCACTTATCACTTTTTCAAAAACCACAACTTTAAGCTAAATTGAATGTGACTGTTTAAACAACCTATACCTCGTTTGAATCGCCTTTTATTTTTCTATAATTTTACCTGTTCATATTTGACTTTTAATTGAAATATTCTAGTGTTCACGTCAATTTAAAAAAATAACTTCAAATTGAGGAGGCAAAAAGAAAGTCCGCACAATGAAAAATTGTTATTTAAATGTAACTTTAGGACATTAATGCAACGCAATTACAACAGGACCACAATAAACTAGTTAATATTTAGTAGCATAGCCCTTCTGCAATTTGACAGCCTACAATCTTTTGGCATTCCTTGAATTAATCTGCAGCAATACTCCAGTGAAAAGGCATCCCACTTCTCTTTAATTTTTGCCCAAAGTTCTTCCAGATTTGAAATTTTATCATTGCGTAGCTGTTGCTTGATGTAATGCCATATGTTTTCAATAGGATTGTAGTCTGGAGATTGTGCAAGCCAATCCAAATACGGAATATCATGCTCTTCCAGGAACCTCTTGACATTGCCAGCTGTGTGAATGGGAGCATTAGCCTTCATAAAGATAGGATTATCCAAATTCCAGCCAAAGTAGGGTAGAAAATGTCCAGTTAACATATTAATGTACTTGGTCGAATTAATTCGACCTTGCAAACAAACTATAGGCCCTGGACCATTGGCATTAATAACGCCCACACCAAAACTGAACCTCCGGCACCTTGCAGCATTGAAACTGTGCACCTAGGATTAAATATTTCGTCCTTCCTTCAACAGATGTACTGCCTTCCATCACTGCTTAGCCTATTGAACTTGCTTTCGTCACTAAAAATTACTTTGGACTAATATGAAGAGTCATGATCTTTATTGCACCTGATGAAGTCCAGACGACGTTTTCTGTTCTTTATAGAAATCAATGGCTTGCATCTTGCAACACAGCCTCACAATCTGTTCTTAACTGTAGAAAGAGAGCACTTTTTAACAATATTGCACTGTTGTTGGATTTGGGGAGCTGTTTTAAATCTGTTTCTGAAGCTGCGGATCTTGATAGCATTGTCTTCCCTGTAAGAAGTAACTCTAGGACGACCAAATTTAGGGGCATCATGAACACTGCAGGTGTTTTGGTGCTTTTGCACAATTATTCGCACCGTTTTCTCATCACATTTCAATCTCCAGCTGATTTCTCGATTTGATAAACCAGAAATGTAGAGATTAATAAGCTCCTGGCGATCATTAAGAGAAAGTCGAGGCATATGGACTAAATGTTATGTTGTATAACCTGGAACAACACGAATTACGATTAGAGATGCTTTGTTGTCTCAAAGGTGGATATTTTAAGCTGGTTTTAAGCTCATTTGTTGATGCGGGGTTCCTTTTTGCTTTTTGCCTTCTCGATTTGAAGTAATTTTTTAAATTGACGAGAACATTAGGATACTTCAATTAAAAGTCAAATATGAACAGGTAAAATTATAGAGGAAATGTCACCAGGAGGGCGGGGGGGGGGGCACGGGGGGAAAGATATGGATGAAAAGTTTATCAAAATCTTGGATACCATACATGAAGATAGGATACATTAATCAGGAGTTTACGATGAGGCACAAATAGACGGTGATAACGTGATTTTTGTCCCCTTATGAAAAAAAGTAACGTTTTCACAGAAATGAATAATGTTTAACAGGTCCAAAAATATGAATGAATTAAACTACACACAAGTCCAGTAGATGATATTATCGAAAATTCTATGTTCCTTTTTTTTTAAAGGGGTGCTCAGAAGCATTTGAAAACATTAATAACTCGTAATATCGTGATAAAACTTAAATTCGTAATCGTTATCTGACGGTTTTACCCTCAAATTAAATTTTTAAAAAAAAGTTAAAAATATTTTTAAAAACCGTGAGACTTTGCTGTGCGTAATAAAAGAAAATAAAAATAAAAATATTTATTTATTTGAAAGCGGTAGTTTAACGGTTTAGTGTTGGAGATGACTGCGACTGTGACTTGTAAGGCCGGCTTTGCTCTGACATCTAATCCCGACTCTACCCTACTTTGCTCAGGTATCTATAGTAGCACAATATCATCAACTTCGAATAACAAATAAGAAGCAATGGATAATGAGGAACAACTATTAAAAAATGCCAAAAAAAAAAAAAGGATACAAACTGGATGGCCGTCGCCCAGAATAAAAAGGACCCCTCAACCTGTTTATGCACCAAGCAGGAAGAGGACAACAATGGTGTGAACCTTCTTGCCTCAGCAATCAGTCCGTAACCAAGAAGGACCAAGCGTCCTTCCTCTATCTTGCTTGACAGACCCCAAAAGTAACATAAGGGGGATTAAAACTCAGCCATGGTCTGTCGAACAGAAGAAGGTCCTCCTGTACTGCTACCGCTACGCAGCGTACGAGAGATACTTACTGAAAGAGTAAGAGCCTCGAACCTCCCAGCGGAGAAAACAAAGGAGACGTCATTACCCAACCTGCGATCCCTCATCTCACAGAAGAGGAAGTAGATTAGATGTGAGGCTCTGAGGGCCGCAAAAGAAGACCACTATAAGGTAAAGGATGAGAAGACAGGAGGTGGTATGGTAACAGAATATGCACAACTAAAGCATCAAAGACAAAAGGACGGAACAGCAACCGGGAGATCTTTTTTCATTTTTATCCTGGAAAAAAGCCAGGTAGGATAACAACACAGCGTTATAACAGTCTCAAATTGTTCGCCACAAGAGAACTACACTACATGTCTTCAAAAATAACAGCTCTTGTGGTGAGCAAGAGATTTCCTTGAAAACCCCAATAAAAATTCCAACAATAGACCTACTCCAACAACAATAACCACCAACTTCACCATCAGAACCCATTCAGCTATTCCAGCACATGCCCAGCTCTCCTGGACCTCCTGTGCCTCTGGAGTCTCCGACTGATATAACAAACACCTGTCCTCACAAACTCTCTGCTGGGAACCCAACAACCACCGACCTAGGAATCTACATCACCTAAGAGGACACCACCACCACAATCACCACTACCACCACCAGTTATAATCCCAGAAGCAGATGATGAACAATTAGCTTTGGAGGAGGAGCTCAGCAACATAATTGAGGAGGTAAGGTGTATGAGAATGAAGGACAGGCACGTTTGTCCAAGATCCAAGCTGCTGGAAGAGCAAAGACTTTTATAGCCAAAGTTAACATCGCTCTCAAGAGGCTAATACCAATAACCGTAACGCTCATACAACTCAACCAAATCACATATGCAGCTGGGCTCTATATCGACAGAAAAATTAAGCTCCGAACATTCAACCACAATCATCAAATAGGGCCTAGAGTCTCCAGACACACACCTCACTGGAAGACCGAGTTGCAAAAACAACTGAACCTCTGCAGGAAGGAACCAAGCCAAATAAAATAGTTCCTTATAAATCCTTCGGTACAGGGTCGACTTAAGACCACCGTCAATATGCAAGGCTCCTAGACCTTTTTCTCTCAACTTCCCCTGAGCTATGTTCATGTTCCGTTCATTCTCCTCTAGGATCCTCCGACCACTCCGACGTATCAGTTAAGATAAAAATGAAATGCAATAAATCCCCAGACGTACCCCTCCACCGTACTGTATATCGATATTCCATGGCTGACTGGGATAGCTTCCATACATTCATATCTGATCTACCTCTGCATTCCATGTTTAAAAAGGATGTGTCCTTTATAGTATCAGATCTGACCGAATGGTTAATTGTAGGCATAGACCGATTCATACCATCTAAAAAATTCCAACAAAAACCTAACAGCCAGCCACGGTTCTCCGCAGAATGTGCTGCTGCTATCGCGCACAGAAATCACTTTTTTCATAACTACCAATGTAATAGATGCACTGAGACTAATGCTGCTTTCAGGAACGCCAGCAACCATGGTAAAAGAGTAATAAAAAATGAGCTATATGCCCAGTCTGTTAAATCCAAAGTAGCTGATCAGCGGCTTGGTTCCCACCAGTTTTGGCAAATAACAAATAGGATCCTGAACGTTCTATCCCAACCATTAACAATGGACCAGAGGTCATTTCGTCAGTATCAGACAAGGCCAAACTATTTGCCAAAAACTTTGCAGCTAATTCTACCCTATGCGACGAAGGCCATCAACTCCCCATATATCCTCCTATAACACAGAACACACTAGGTAACATACAAATATCTGTGCATGAGGTCGCCAAGCTAATCAAGAACCTTGATTCCAGTAAAGCAACTGGCCCTGACGACATCCCAATTATAGTGTTAAAAAAGCTTCAACCAGAACTTGCTCTGATACTTACGAAACTGTTTAAGCGTTACCTTAAGGAGAAGTGCTTTCCAACTCCCTGGAAAACCTCATCAGTATGCTCTGTATGTAAGAATTCAGGTGATAAGTCATCTCCCTCTCAGTACAGACCAATAAATCTCCTATGTGTCATGAGGAAGTTGCTGGAATCCATATTAAATAGAGAAATAGTCAACCACCTCAGCGGAAATAACCTTTTTAGTGCAATATGGTTTCCGTTCTGTAAGATCTACCGCAGATGTGCTAATGGTTATATCTCATAGGATTAGTGAATCTCTTGACAAAGGCTTCCTTTCTAGGCCAATTGCTCTTGACATATCAAAGGCCTTCAAGAAGGTATGGCATAAGGGCCTACTTCACAAGATTTCCAGCTACGGTATTACTGGAAGTGTTTTCTTTATCATTAAATCATTTCTCTCTGATAGGCTCATAAGAGTAGTGGTCGATGGACAAAAATCAGAGGCCTGCAGTATTAATGCTGGAGTCCCTCAAGGGACCATCCTGGGCCCAACTCTCTTCCTGATCTAGATCAATGATCTCCCTAAACACATGCTTAAATCATTTGTTGACATCTATGCTGATGACACGACCATTTACGGCAACACATCAAAGGCTGTAAATGACAAAGTTCTCTCTGATTCTCTCTCCTCTGATCTCGAGCGCGTGGTTCAGTGGGGCAAGACGTGGCTGGTTACCTTTAATGTATCTAAAACCAAACTCCTATCTTTACATCATCAGCGCTCTGATCCCCATCTAGCATCAATTGAAATGGATGGCTCTCGTCTAGGAGAAGCCCCATGTTTTGACAAGCTTCTGGGTTTGACCTTTACTCCTGATCTGAAATGGAACACATACATCAAGTCTGTTGCCAAGGTCGCTGGAAAGATGGTGAGATCCTTCTACCGCTCCAGAAGATATCTCACTACTGATGCAATTCTCTATCTATATAAAAGCCAAGTACGTCCAAGGATGGAATACTGCTGCCATATCTGGACAGGAGCTGCTAAAAATAGCCTATCCTGCCTTGACAGAGTACAAAATAGACTTCGTAGCTTAGTGGGGATGCCCTTTTCTCTTCCCTGCAACCTCTCTCCCACTGAAGAGACGTTGCGAGCCTATCTTTATTTTATCGTTATTTCCATAGCAGGTGCTCGTCTGAACTCCAATCTGTAATCAATCTTTTACGAAAACACCCGTCTAGTTGAATCCACTGTCAAAAATTTTCCCCACTCTTTATCTGTGCCTAAATCAAAACGTAGATTCCATGAACAAAGCTCCTTTCTTAGAACTGCACGCCTGTGGAACTCTGTTCTGTCTGCCTGCTTCCCACCTGACTACAACCTGGATGTCTTCAAGTCCAATGTAAACAAATTCCTGATGAACCGCCCCCTGAAGTAGACACTTCATTAAATCTCCACACTAACGTACTGTACTTGCAATAACCCTTATCCCTGAGTGGCTTCCGTGCCTTGATAAGTGATGACCACTGTGTAAAAAAAAAAAAATACAAGCAAGAGAGTAAACCATCTGTTCTTCATGGATGATCTTAAGCTCTATGCCAGCTCTGACACCGATCTGCACGAGCTTCTGCAGGTAGAACACACCTCCAATGACATCGGAATGAAGTTTGGCCTGGATGAATGTGCCAAGTGTACACTAATAGCTGGGAAGAAGACTCACACAGAAAATATGCAGCTTAATGAAGACATTGGCATCAGGGATCTAGAAGAGCACGAGCCTTATAAGTACCTTGGCATTGAGGAAAACAAGAACATACAGCATGCCAAGATGAGGGAGAAGATTAGTAAAGAATATGTACGCCGTGTGAGGAAAATCTGCAAAACACATCTTACAAATAAAAATAAAATAACTGCCATCAACCAGCTTGCTATGCCAGTAATAACATATAGTTTTGGTATCATTGACTGGCCACAAAAATACATTACCCGGCTAGATGTTAAGACACGGAACCTATTAAAATAATATATAGAAATCAGTGTCTACCAAGACTGTATTTGCCCAGGAGAGAAGGAGGACTGGGGCTCTCAGAGATCAATCATCAACATAGGGTAACTATTGTGAGCACAGGCCAGTATCTGATAAGCTCTCAGACTGACTACAACCTGGATGTCTTCAAGTCCAATGTAAACAAATTCCTGATGAACCGCCCCCTGAAGTAGACACTTCATTAAATCTCCACACTAACGTACTGTACTTGCAATAACCCTTATCCCTGAGTGGCTTCCGTGCCTTGATAAGTGATGACCACTGTGTAAAAAAAAAAAAATACAAGCAAGAGAGTAAACCATCTGTTCTTCATGGATCTCAATAGTATATGGACATCAAGAAACAAGAACCAGCAGAACAACACCCAGCTGGCCAAGCATTCTGGTCAGGGCTGTCTCACAGATGAGGATAAAGCACCAAATAAGTCTGCCACAGAAATAGCAAGAAAGAGCCGGTAGAAATATACTGAGACCTTCCAAAGAATGGGACTTAAAGAATGAGACCAACATCAGCATGCAAAGTATTTTTTATGGGGAACTCTCTCAGGAAACATAAAGAAGGTTCCTTGGACTGGCTCAAGAGGAGAGCCCTCCACCACGATCAGGAAATGGCTGCTAAAGATCAGGGATTAATGACCAATGCATTCAAGAAGATGAATATGACAATAAATGCAGGTTCTGCCATACAGAATTGGAAAGTGTGAGTCATCTGATATCAAGTTGCAAGGTTCTTTTGGGAACAGCTACAATACAGTGAGATGATGGAATATGTAAGTACCTCCACTGGACCATCTGTAAAAGATTAAACATCGAGTGTAGCAGCAAGTCCTGGGAACATCAACCTGAAAGAACGGTTAGAAATGACATATACCATATATTACCACCATGTAATCCCTACAGCCACCTACCTTGAAAATGCTGCTGTGAAACCTGATATAGTTATATGGAATAAGTAAGTTACATCATACGTAGACATTTATGCTGACGACACTATCATCTATGGCAACACATCTAAGACCGTAAATGATCAAGTTCTTTCTGATTCTCTCTCCTCTGATCTTGAGCATGTGGTACAATGGGGAAAGGAATGGCTGGTTACTTTTAATGCATCTAAAACCAAGCTTCTCTCTTTACATCATCAACGTTCTGATCCCCATCTGGCATCAATTGAAATGAATGGCTCTCGTCTTGGGGAGGCCTCATGTTTTGACAAGCTTCTAGGTTCGACCTTTACTCCTGATCTTAAATGGAACACATACATCAAATCTGTTGCCAAGGCTGCTGGAAAAATGGTGAGATCCTTCTATCGATCCAGTAGATATCTCACTGCTGATGCAATTCTCTGTCTATATAAGAGCCAGGTACGTCCAAGGATGGAATACTGTTGCCACATCTGGGCAGGAGCTGCTAGAAAAGACTTGTACTGCTTTGATAGAGTTCAAAATAGACTTCGTAGCCTCATAGGAGATGTCTTTTTCTCTTCCCTGCAACCTCTATCTCACAGAAGAGATGTTGCGAGTTTGTCTCTGCTGTATCGTTATTTTCATGGATAGTGTTCGACTGAGCTTCAGTCTATGGTCCCCCCTCACCAAACGTTCATAAGAAACACTCGTCTAGCTGAAAGCACCATCAATAATCCCCCCCACTCTTTATCTGTGCCTAAACCTAAATGTAGATTCCATGAACAAAGCTTCTTTCTTAGAACTTTTTTTTTTTTTACATAGGCATCACCACATTATCAAGGCCAAGAGGCCACTCAAGGATAAGGGTTAAAGAGTGTACAGTAGAAATTGGACAATATAGTAATCATTAGTAATGAAAATTTGGTAAATTTGATAACTTATATAGAACGGCTCATCAAGAACTTATTTACGTTAGACTTGAAGACAACCATATTGTAGTCAGCCAGAAAGCAGGAAAACAGAAGACAATTCCATAGGCGTGCAGTTCTAAGAACTGCACGCCTATGGAATTGTCTTCCGTTTTCCTAAGAACTGCACGCCTATGGAATTGTCTTCCGTTTTCCTGCTTTCCAGCTGATTACAATATGGTTGTCTTCAAGTCCAACGTAAACAAGTTCTTGATTAGCCGTTCCACTTAAGTTAACAAATTTACCGAATTTCCATTTACCAACGATTGCTATATTGTCCAATTGACTACTTTACACTCTTAACCCTTATCCTCGAATGGCATCTGGCCCTTGATAAGTAGTGATGCCTACGTAAAAAAAAACGCTCTCGGTTTGTTTCAATAAAAAGCAGGGCAATGTTGGCAGCTGGTTTGGCTGTCCCATACCCAGCATTACAATCTTCAAAGAAAGAAAATTACTAAAAAAAAAATAAAGAAATAGTTAACTAAAAAGTTGTTATTTTTCCCGATTAACGTTAAAATGGAATTTTAAATGTGCAAATTGGGAGAATGATTTTAGCTTTACTATTAGTTTAGAATCATTAAATATTTATTATTTTATTATTGCTATCAGCAGTGAAAACGTCAGTTTTGAACAAAATCATGTAAAAGAAGACAATTAAAAGAATCGTTTTAGTATTGGAAATATTTTTTTTTGTTACCGATGCCGATACACCAGAAAGTTTTGATTTTTCCGATTATGCTTACAATTAATCGTTCCAACACTAATATATATATATATATATATATATATATATATATATATATATATATATATATATATATTTATATATATATATATATATATATATATATATATATATATATATATATATATAGGTTTGAAGTGTTCAAAAGTCAGAACTAATGAAGACAACGAGGTTGTTAAATAGTGCTCAATAAAAAGAGCAAAATATTTTTTTTATTATTTGGGGTAAACAGTTTCATATGATTGCTACAAATAGCCATCTGTTTCAGTCAAAGAGACTTCATCAGGAAACCTGGAACCTCTCGACGCCAAGAAGAAAAATGAAAAATGGGATAGATTATAGAGAAATTAAAGAAAAAAAAACTATATATATATATATATATATATATATATATATATATATATGCATAGATCATCGTATAACGATTAGATCACTCTCTGACTGACGTAAATGAACATTTAAAATTAAAATTTTTAAATTCGACGTTATTTCACGCGGTTAATGATAGCCAAATGGATTAGGTTTTCGCTAAATCGAGCCAGAGATGTCTCGTGATGCGGGGTTCGAATCGTTCGACTGGTATTAATCATGACACCCTGCACTGAAGATTCCCGAAAGGATGAAACACTAGTGTCTGTAGGTATTTAATAATTATTATAGTAAAAAAAATAATTATATATATATATATATATATATATATATATATATATATATATATATATGTACCTATTTACAATGCCTCCCCACGGGTCAGAGTTAGACACCAGGGTTGTTTTTTAACGTGGAGAAAAGGTACAAAAATAAAAATTGTCTCAGTCGTGAAGAATTTCTCCTCCACTGAAAGAGAACGGGAAATGGAAGTGCCGCATCTGAAGAATGGATACTACACTTTGATCTTGGCCAAAAGGCCAATGTGGACTGTATGTATATATATATTGTGATGGTAAAGGATGGTGGGGCTATACTGCAAAAGGACCAGTACAACCCACCTCCTTTCTATAGGGAACTGAATAGATATTCAGTAAACAGACAACGCCTATGCTATTAACACCCACGCGCTAAAACAAAAGGAAGCGAAGCAGACAAACAATCCACCCTTTTCCTTTATCACAGCGATCGTCCCTACGTCAACCACCACCTCAAGGACAAGGAGAATGGAAGAAAAAAAATTAGTGAAATCAATTTTGGCGGGGATGGAAAAGCCGTGAGGGGATAATTTTCAGAATAACCAGTCGACGATTCGCAGGTACGCTGCACGGACTTGAAAAAAAAAACAAAAAAAAAAAAAAACAATGATCCTATGTACAACACGGCAAGTGACCCACGGGGACATATTATAAACCACCGTGCGGCCAAGTTCATTCAATGGAATATCGGTACCGGAAAAGAGCAAGGCAACTTACAACGTTTTTTCTACGTCGCCGAAATGGGCATATTATAATCCATCCACGGGGATCGATACTAGTATACATATAGTTATTGAAAAAGTCAGACCCCCCCTTCCTTCAAGGGAATTTGATATTCGAACCCACAGAATATAAAGATACGCATGCATGAAGCATACAAGAGATTCCGAGATGGACCTCGATCACGGTATGTAATACCAACGAGATTACGTGTATCACTTTTTTAAAGTAACAGATTGAATAAGAGAGATGATTAATGGGATTCTTTTCTCGGCATCGGCAACGTGAACCATCATAGAACAGGAGAGGATGCACATGTGCAAAATGCACCATACTGACTGATATTATTGTGCAGTGGATGGGTACAAAATCGCGAAAAAAAAAAAGAAAAAAATTCTAATATTTCGCCCGGGTTGATCTACTTGGTTTTTAATCGCAAGGTCAAGGTTGCTACTTGGCTTACGAAATTGCAAGTGGCAGCCATGTTGATTTGTTTACTCATTCAATATTTACATATTTTAATTGTGCATTTCGCAAGTTCTGATTGGTAAAATAAATTAAATTTTTATATGAAATAATTCCACATGTAATAAGGTTTAACATAAGAAACATTTTGAATGCTTTATTTTTCTCACATCGCCCACAGACCCTGTTTAAGGATATAGCCTCGCCCGGACTATTACTCATTTAGATGATACCCATTTTCTTCAGCCAAGTATTTTAAGTATTTTATTTTCGACTCTCACCCCCCCTCCCCCAGAATTGATGAATTAAATACTTTTCATCGGACACTTTGAGTGTAAATGTGATTTGGCTTGGACTCGATAATCTTGCTGTATGATAAAAGAAAAAAGAGCAAAGGAATCGTTTGATTTGTTAATCCTTCTTATCAAACTCAATCCCTCTCTGACCTGTTGGCTATTGTTTACATGCTTCTTTGAAGTCATTTAATTTTAAGTGTAATATAGATGTATATCCTTGTGTTGCGTTCTCTCTTTGAGTTTATCAATCATGTGTGTTACCGGGATATTCTCAAGAGGAAATGATTACTGAATCCAGAAAATGTGTCATTAAGGACGTAACCTTCACGACTGATACATTTTTATTTTCTGTCTCGTTGTGTGTGTGTGTGTGTGTGTGTGTGTGTGTATGAGAAACGTTGTGTGTGTGTCTGTGTGTGGGTTCGTTCCCTATAGACTCGAAAACGGCTGGGCCGATTTTTATGAAATTTCACATGAAGGTACTTTATATGCCTGGCAGTGTTCTTAGATAGATTTTGTATCAAAATATCCTCAATAAGTATCGATAATAATCCGATAAAGAAGGAACAGGCGATTTTGACCAAAGGTAACACTTTACACAGCGAAAAAGTGAAAAGTTTTATCACACGAGCCGAAAAGCCCGAAATGTAAAATCAACAATAGGTTCTTTGATATGACAGAGGCGCGTTCGAAATTAATGTTTAAAGCACAAGTGCTCCATGATACTTGACTTTTTTATTTTAAATTTAAATTCAAGCGATTATCACCGTACAAGCAGTAAGGCCACGCATATAAAATCAACAGTAGGTTTATTTATATGACAGAGGTGCGTTCGAAATGAATGTTTCTGTTTAAAGCAGAATTGAAGTATGATACTTGAATTTTGCATTTGAATCATTAATGCAAGCTATTATATTTAAAAATAAATTCATAAAATCAACAGTAGGTTCTCTACAGTGCAATATACACTACACAGTGCACCACGATGGCTTCCCAATTAGAGCAGGCAATCAATTGATTTGGTTTTAAAAATGGGTGATTTCACTGATTTCGATGACAATAAAAATATGGGAGTGTGAAACATTCGTTGATAATCATTCAATCCTGAGCAACGTCGGGTCACCCTGCTAGAATATCTCTATTATTATATAAAATGAACTTTGTGTGTTCGTGTGTGTGTGTGAGTTCGTTCCCTATAGACTCGAAAACGGCTGGGCCGATTTTTATGAAATTTCACACGAAGGTACTTTATGTATCTGTCAGTGTTCTTAGATAGGTTTTGTATCGGAGTGTCTTCGATAAGTATCGATAATCGATAACCGATAATCGATAATCAAAATAATCCGATAAAAGAAGGAACAGACGATTTGACAAACGTTTACACCTTACACAGCCTAACATCACAAGTGTATTTGAGAAGTTTTATTACTACACAAGCCGAAAGCCCGACATATAAAATTAACGGTAGGGGTGCATTTGAAATAGATGTTTCTGTTTAAAGCACAATTGAACCATGATACTTAAGTTTCTCAAATATTTGGAAAAATGGGCGATTTTACCGATTTCGATGACAATAAAAATATGGGAGGATGAAGCATTCGTTGATCATCATCCAATCCCAGGCAATCCCAAACACCTCTAAAGCATGTGGACCAGATCTCATCCCGGCTGTGCTATTAAAAAAATGCTCTGCCGAGGTTGCTCCAGTTCTGTCCAAACTTTACAATAAATGCCTTAACGAATCTTGTTTTCCCGACTGCTGGAAAACCGCCTCTGTGGTACCAGTCTTCAAGAATTCTGGTGAAAGAACTGACCCACTAAATTATCGCCCCATTAGCCTCCTCCCGCTTTTCGCCAAAATATTTGAGTCCTTAGTTAATAAAGCCCTAGTCCAGCACCTAACAGCTGCTAAACTCTTGACTGACAAACAATATGGATTCAGGCAAGCCCGTTCAACAGCAGATATCTTAACTGTAGTTTCTGAACGTATATACCGTTCATTGGATAAAACAGGGGAGGGTAGAGCGGTGGCCCTTGATATATCTAAGGCTTTTGACAGGGTATGGCACGATGGTCTTCTAAGGAAAATTAGATCATATGGAATCACTGGAAGAATTCATAACGTAATTAAATCCTTCTTAAGTAATAGAAAAATCAAAGTTGTCCTCGACGGACGTACATCCAAACAATATGACATAAATGCGGGAGTGCCTCAGGGGTCTATCCTTGGACCTCTATTGTTCCTGATATTTATAAACGACCTCCCTGATAATATTGTTTCGGAGATGGGTATATTTGCCGATGACACCACTCTCTATAACAGATATGAGGGGAAAACAAATGAACACATATCCAAGAAAATGGCAGAAACACTAGAGGATGACCTCCAATCCGTAGTGGAATGGGGACAAAAATGGTTGGTCTCATTCAATGCTGCTAAGACTAAGCTTGTTTCCTTCAATAACTACAAGAAACCTTCTCTACCACCAATAGCAATGGCCAAGAACACATTGCCTGAAAGTACTTCTTTTAAACTCCTCGGCCTAACGTTTACAGGGAATATGAACTGGAATAGATACATTGAGAGCATTGCCAAGGCTGCTGCAAGGAAGGTTGGCTCCCTCTACCGTGCTAGAAAACTACTTACGCCTGCCAGTATCCTATACCTCTATAAGGCAACCATTCGCCCATGTATGGAGTACTGTTGTCACATCTGGGCTGGTGCATCTGCTGCTTGTCTCTCGCTCCTGGACAGGGTTCAAAAAAGAGTCGCAAACCTGATAGGTCCTGAACTGTCATCTGGGCTTCAACCTCTGTCCCATCGACGAGATGTTGCATCCCTCTGCCTGTTCTACAAATACTTTAATGGTGAATGCTCTGACGAACTGCAAACACTTGTACCTCCCCGACGTAACTACCCCCGACAAACCCGACAAGCTACTAAGTCTCATCCCTTTACAGTGGAGATCCCTAGGTGCAAGAAAGCCTTTTACTCCAATAGTTTCTTCCCCAGAACTGCGGGTCTTTGGAACTCCCTTCCGGGATTCTGCTTTCCCAACTGCAATGATATGCAGAAGTTCAAGTGTAATGTTAACAAACATCTTTCTACTCTTCTCCCTTCATAATGACCCCGCTAATTAATTCCCTAATAGTAGCCCCCTGCTTCAAAGTGGCACTGTGCCTTGTTTGGGGTGAAAATTGAATAAAAAAAAAAAAAAAAAAGAAAAATGTCGGGTCACCCCGCTTATATATATATATATATATATATATATATATATATATATATATATATATATATATATATATAGGTTTGTGAAATATATGCAAAAGCCTACATGTATACCAATCACTTTTTTAATCAGAAGCTCGATGTTTATTAAGATAAAACAACAGAGCATACATAAATAAATAACAATTTTGCTTGGTGCCAAAGTCTAGGATTTTTTTCATTTCACCAATCATTTTTTTTTTTTCGAGGGCAGAGGGATTTGAAAGATAATAATTGATGAAATGAATAAAACCTTGGAATCTAGCAAAATTGTCATATATATATATATATATGTGTGTGTGCGTGTGTGTGTGTGTGTGTGTGTGTGTGTGTGTGTGTGTGTGTGTGTAAATATGTAAATGAGTGCTTGTTTCCAATATGGTTTTCATCCATATCGTATATGATGGCATGTAAATGAAATTACGTGGAACAAACCATCCTCCTGGGAAATGTTACCTGCCAATATAAAGCAGAAATGGTTTCCATTATCGCTGCAAATTCTTTTAAAGCGCTGACATTTAACATGGAACGCGAACCTTGCATTCCCCACCACCACTCGTTGGCGGCGTTATCAGATTAACGCTAGTAGTACTTCGAGAATTACTACTACTACTACTACTGACATTTTCCCTTGCTAACATTTGGTGTATTATTATGAGCATTGCTATTGTTATAAAGGCGATCCTAGACACCCCATCTTTCCATATTTCTCCCCCCCTTCTCTCTCTCTCTCTCTCTCTCTCGCTCTCCCTTTGTGCAACTCTTTTTCTACTCTCTTTCATCACGTCTCCTTTCTTTCTTTTTTCTCCAGTTTCTCTTTTTCTACATTTTCTCGAATCTTCTCTCTCCTCCTCTCTCTTCATCTCTCTCATTGTCTACCGTTCTTTCTATTTTTCAATCTCCCGTACTTTCTCACTCTCTTTCTCTTCCCCTCCTCCCTCCTTTCTCTACATTTTCTCGAAAATTTTCTCTATGTTTCTCTTTCATTTTTTGCCGCTCTTTCTATTCTTCTTACGTAATTTCTCATTCTATCTATCTATCTATCTATCTATCTATTCTTTCTTTTTACCCTTTATTTTCTTTTCCACTTTCTTTCTTTCTCTCACTACTCTCTCTCTCTCTCTCTCTCTCTATCTATCTATCTATCTATCTATCTATCTATATATATATATATATATATATATATATATATATATATATATATATATATTCTCTCTTTCTCACCCTTTCTTTACTACTTTTTCTCTCAATCCTTCCTCTTTCCCACTTCGTCTTCACGCCCCTCTCTTTATCAACCTTGCAAGGAAGCATTTCGTAACATAAACCCCACCCACTCACATAAAGACAAAAAGATGTCATCACCATCATTTTTATGAAAAGTACATAAGTAATTTGAAACGGAAGAGAAACAATATTTAAAACCAACAAATAATAAGCCAGACTTTAACCAAACCTAACAATATTACACTAATAGACAACATATTAAAACCTACATAGCAAATTACATGCCTTTCAACTTCGATTAAAGTGATCATTCTAATGGAACTGTATAATATATATACACGGCATAATCACGTTGACATACCGGTTTCCGTTAGATCACTGGAGCTAAACGATGTTGGGCCTGGTTAGTACTGAAATGGTTCACTATTTGGTAATAACAGGTACTGTATTGTGCCGTATATATATATATATATATATATATATATATATATATATATATATATATATATGCATCATTCACATTTTCACAAAAAATATGTGCTTTTGAAAAACACATTTTCGTTTTTTTCGAAAGACTTTTTGTATCCCCCCCCATATATATATATATATATATATATATATATATATATATATATATATATATATATATATATATATATATATATATAGTTGAACGTCTGTGTGTGTGTGTCTGGTCACGAATGGGCTCCTATATAGTTGATTATTATAGAAAACTGATCACATATAATGATAGATGTATCGAAACACAGGAATGTGTATGTTTGATCTGGCATAATGATGATTCATTAAAATTGTGGAGTCTGCGTACACGCCTGGTTCACAAAGTATGGAAGCAAAAAATTAAAAAAAAAAAAAAAAAACGTTTACAAGTGTTTACAAGTGTTTTTGATATAGATGTACATAATAATACTTTGATAAGTATGTTTTAACTTAAAAAGGGATGGTATAATAAAAGTGTGGGGTCTGCGTTCGCGCCTAGCCTCCATAGAATGGAAATAGGCACAAACTTTAATAAAGACTTTTCATATCTATCTGCGTAAGTATACTTTGATAATTATGTTTCAGTTTGAAGAAATATGGTATAATAAAATTATGGGGTGTTCGTTCGCGCCTGACCTCCATAGAATGGAAATATGTCACAAAGTTTAACAAGGTTTTTAATATAGATCCCCAGAATATTGTGATAAGCGTTTCAGTGTGAACAGGTATGGTATAATAAATTATGGGGTTTATCTATTTTATTTTTACTTTCATCATATTTTACTTTGGTTTTGATACCCCCTAATTCGAAGCTATCTCTTTACAACCCTTCCTTTTCATAACCTATCATACTTTCATAAATCAGAGTCCAGGTTCATAACAGTAGTGGTTGATGGGCAGCAATCAGAGGCCCACAGTATAAATGCTGGAGTCCCCCAGGGGTCCATCCTGGGCCCAACTCTCTTCCTGATCTACATCAATGATCTCACAAAACACATACTAAATTCATTCGTTGACATCTATACTGATGACACGACCATCTACGGCAACACATCAAAGGCCGTAAATGACAAAGCTCTCTCTGATTCCCTCTCCTCTGATCTTGAGCACGTCGTTCAGGGGGGGGGGGAGATGGCTGGTTACTTTTAATGCATCTAATACCAAGCTCCTAACTTTACATCATCAACGCTCTGTTCCTCATCTAACATCAATTGAAATGGATGGCTCTCGTCTTGGGGAGGCTTCATGTTTTGACAAGCTCCTGAGTTTGACCTTTACTCCTGATCTTAAATGGAACACGGATATAAAGTCTGTTGCCCGGGCCGCTGGGAAAATGGTAGGATCCTTCTACCACTCCAGAAGATATCTCACTACTGATGCAATTCTCTATCTCTATAAAAGCCAAGTACGTCTAAAGATGGAGTACTGCTGCCACATCTGGGCTGGAGTTTCAAAAAACAGCTAATCCTGCCTTAACAAAGTACAAAATAGACTTCGTGGCTTAGTGGGGGATGCTCTCTTCTCTTCCTTGCAACCTCTCTCCCACAGAAGAGACGTTGCGAGCCTGTCTTTGTTTTATCGTTATTTCCATGGCAAGTGCTCGTCCGAGCTCCAATCTCTGGTCCCCCCTCGCCAATCCTTTATGATAAACACCCGTCTAGCTGAAACCACTGTCAGTAATTTCCCCCACTCTTTATCTGTGCCTTAATCAAAACGTAGATTCGATGAACATAGCTTTTTTCTAAGAAGTGCACGCCTGTGGAATTCTCTTCCGTTTACCTGTTTCCCACCTGACTACAACTTGGACGTCTTCAAGTCCAACATAAACAAATTCCTGATTAATCGCCCCCTTAAGTAAGACGCTTTATCAAATCTCCAATACCAACTATTACTACGATATTATCCCATCGATTATTGTACACAAAATAACCCTTATCCCCGAGTGGCTTACGGACCTTGATAAGTGGTGATCCCTATGTAAAAAAAAAAGAAAAAAAATTTTCTGTAGGCTGTTTTTGAACGCAGTCAACGATGGGTACTTTTGCTAGTATATATATATATATATATGGATGAAAAAATCAATACGAAAAATATATAGATGTTCCTATCTTCTCTGTATTTATTTCCTATGTATTGATATATAGGAATACAAAAAGTCTTTCGAAAAAATCATTCTGAATATATATATATATATATATATATATATATATATATATATATATATATATATATATATATATATTCCAGAATGTAAGAGAATATATAATTATTTCCACAGCCAGACAAACTGGAAGTCCAAAACTCGAGTTTCGCCCTTATTTCGGCTCATCAGTTAGACACATCCTACCTCAGGATTCGAAATACGAGCCCCTTGAATGCGAAGCAAGCACTCTACCAAACGAGCCGCACACAAGAAAGTCTTATTAACTATTGCAGATCAAATAAACAGGTTAATTCCACTGTCGGACTTCGTTGCGGTTTACTTGGTCTGTGATAGTTAATAATACTTTCTTGATGCGGCACGTTTGGTAGTGCTTGACTATAGTACCCTTGTAGCTTATGTCTCTGATAGTAGCTCCCTACATCAAAGTGGCAATGTGCCTTGTTTGGAGTGAAATTGCAATAAAAAAAAAATGTGGAGACACCTAAATACTCGATAACTTTTCGCCCGTTTTTAATTAATAGTTATATATATATATATATATATATATATATATATATATATATATATATATATATATATATATATATATATATATATATATAATTTCTTTATTTACATGGAAATAAAAACCTTGATCTCCCCCATCACTTCTTAATATATACATCCCTAATCAACTAACCTCGTCAACAAACATTTTTTTTTACTCTTGAAAAAGCCTGCACTAAACGGGCGAAACGTTGTCAAGGTTTTAGGTCTCCCCATCTCTGCTTTTAATACCACACACACACACACGTGCACACACATAAATACATACATACATTTTTTTTATATATATAGGCATCACCACTTATCAAGGCCAAGAGGCCACTCAAGGATAAGGGTTAAAGAGTGTACAGTAGACATTGGACAATATAGTAATCATTAGTAATGAAAATTTGGTAAATTTGATAACTTATATAGAACAGCTCATCAAGAACTTATTTACGTTAGACTTGAAGACAACCATATTGTAGTCAGCCGGAAAGCAGGAAAACGGAAGACAATTCCACATGCGTGCAGTTCTAAGAAAGAAGCTTTGTTCATGGAATCTACGTTTAAGTTTAGGCACAGATAAATAGTGGAGGGAATTATTGATAGTGTGTACAGCTAGATGAGTGTTTCTTGTGAAAGTTTGGCGAGGGGTGACCATAGATTGAAGCTCAGTTGAACACCTTCCATGAAAATAACGACATACACACACACACACACACACACACACACACACACACACACACACACACACACACACACACACACATATATATATATGTGTGTGTGTATATATATATATGTGTGTGTGTGTGTATGTGTGTGTGTATGTGTGTGTGTGTGTGTGTGTGCGCGCGCGCTCGCGCGTGTGTGTAAATGAGTTTAATCACAGATTAGATAATCAAATGAATTATTGTCTTATTAAATACTACAGCGAGATAATATTTTCAAGACGTTCCTAGCCAAAACGGTAAAGCTCAATATATAAAACAGAGTCATTATTGAAAATCCATGGATAAAAGAAATAAATATAAATCGTTTACATATATTCCTTGTTTTGAACAATACATTCTTAACTTGAATATATCTTTATGTATATTTTAATCTACAGAATTTAACTTTAAGCCTCATATATATATATATATATATATATATATATATATAGAGAGAGAGAGAGAGAGAGAGAGAGAGAGAGGAACAGATAGTGTTTATCTATATGTGTCTATAATAATAAATATGAATTAAAGTGTCATATTTATGCGTATTTTACGACCGGGCAACGCCGGGCGACCCGTGAGTAATATATGGGAATACGCCTTATTTCTATAAGCCCCATAGACTTGTAAAATGGGAATATTAGATATCCTCATTCTACCAAGCTAAAGTTTAAGAAATGGAAGCGAATCACTTTGACAGTTATTTTCTTGCATGTCGACGATACCGAAAGACAGCACAATATGCCTTTATTCAGAATTTGTTTTCAACAATCATAACAGTTCGGGCCAAGATCAAAGCGTAGTATCTGTTCTTCAGATGCTGCACTTCAATATCTGTCAGTGGGGGAGAAATCTTTCACGACTGAGAAAATTTTTATTTTTGTTCCTTTTCTCCACATTAAAAAACGACTCTGGTGTCTAACTCTGCCTTCGTGGGGAGGCATTCTAAATAGGAACAATCATAACAGAAAGTCGATGCTTCCGTTCAGTCTCGAAAGACAAAGGATACCCCCATGTAGGGGCAGCTGCGCATGTAATTGTGAAGCAAGGGTTGCGTAATTTCTACCCACACCTCTCCTGAATCGACACTGTTTGAGTCCAGTGGCAAGGACAAGTTCAGAACAACTGGAAACAATGCCGAGATAAACGGAAAGCAAATACAGCATATGGAAGCCCCCAATGGTCACCCATTTAGTACTGACCAAGTTCAACGTTGCTTAACTGCGGTGATCCAGCGGGAACCGGTGTTTCAACGTGATTAATAATATAAAGTAACACAATCAACACAATTGAAAAAACTTAATAACACACGGAAGTCGTGTACAAAACACATAATAACACACGGAAGTCGTGTACAAAACACATAATAACACACGGAAGTCGTGTACAAAACACATAATAACACACGGAAGTCGTGTACAAAACACATAATAACACACGGAAGTCGTGTACAAAACACATAATAACACACGGAAGTTGTGTACAAAATACAAAGTATTTAGAAATGATTTTCTACGTTTTTTGTTTTTCACCATAAACAAAGCATGTTGACATTTTGATGTAAGGGCTATTATTTGGGATTATGTGGGGAGTTGAGCAACGAGATGACTGTTCACATTACATTTAAACTTCTGCATATAAGTACAGTCAGGGAAGCAGGCAACAAGGAAAGAATTCCAACGTCCAGCAATCTAAGGGAAGAAACTATTAGAATAGAAGACTTTCTAGTATTTAGAAATCTCAACATTGAAGAGGTGGGATTTTGTTGCTCGTCAGATTTGTTTGGAGTATTACGTCGAGGGAATACAACTATAACTTTGTCAGAGCACATTGCATTAAAGTACTTGTAAAACCATGTAGCGATGGGACAGAGATTGGAGCTTGGCCGATAGTGTGGGACCAGTTAGATTTAAGACTCTATTTTGGACTGTTAATGGTAGATGCACCAGCCCAGATATGGCAACAATACTCCATGCATGGCTCACTTTCGGCCTTATAGATATATCGGATACTCTTAGGTGTGAGTAATTTTCTAGCACATTAGAGGTAGCTCACCTTCTTTGCAGCAGCTTTAGCAATCTCCTCAATGTATTTGTTACAATTCATGTTACCTGTGAATGTTAAGCCAAGGAGTTTGGATGATGAGCTCTCAGGTAGGGTCTTATTTGTCATGGCAATCAGTGAGTGAGAAGTTTTTTTTTATATTAATAGTTGTTAAAGGACAGAAGATTTGTCTTAGTAGTATAAAATGTCACCATCCGTTCCACTACAGCCTGATGGTTGTTTTTTTTAAAGATTTCTGCTATTGCTTTTGATATGTGTATATTCGTTTTTATTTTGTTTGTTTTTTTGTTTTTTCCATGTCTACTATAGATCTACCCACGATTACCCACGATTACCCACGATCGACGCATTAAGTCTTTCTGGTAGGAGCAGTCCAGAGAGCCTACAGGTCTGCTACACTTGGTGAGCTGCCAGCAAAAAGAGAGAAAATCAATGGATTCTCATGTCATATGTACTGAAGAGATTTCGGGATTTAACCCACTTCTGAAAGGAGCACCACAGCTCTGAATCCCAAAAACCCATAGACAGATCTAAAGGGAGATAACTGGATAAATAAAGTTTTAAAATGGAACTGACTTTCTCATTCTACCAACCCAGGTAAAGTGTGTTTAGGAAATGAAAACGAATCTCTCAGACTTGTTTTCTAACGCGCATGCGTCAGCATCAAAATGCAATATGAAGGAGCTTGTTAAATAAACACGCGTTTATTAATAGTCTGTCTTCATCACAAACGATAACCAACAAACAATTAAGGCATGTGCCGACACCATTGAACGAGCATAACCGGACGCAAGTGCACTTTAACTCAGCACAAACATTTTTTTTCTTTTTTCATTTTTGGAATAGTTATACTAGCGGAAACGAGAGACAACCTAAAGTGAAGGCTTGTTTAAAAAATAGGAGAAAAAGGCAAAATATCACATATTAAAATATTCTAAACGTTTGGTTACAATTCTTAAAATTTTTATTTAATTTAAAGACATTTATCTTTTTCAAAAAAAAAAAATTGTAGAACAAAAGGTTGGTAAAATGAGAAAATCAGTTCCATTTTAAAACGTTATCTATTTAACCTCTCTCTCTCTCTCTCTCTCTCTCTCTCTATATATATATATATATATATATATATATATATATATATAGTGTGTGTGTGTGTGTGTGTGTGTGTGTGTGTGTGTGTGTGTGTGTGTGTGCGTACAACTCTCCCACAGCCCACATCACTGGACCAATCATGACCAAACCTGGCATGATGATGGTCCCCCACAGCATTTTTCAAGGTTGGGGTCAAATGTCAAGGCCATAGCATATGTATATATATTCTGCTACAGCACACACCACTGAAATGATAATTACCAAAGCTGACATGATGATGGCGTTTCCCCGCCTAGGGATGGTGCACACCATTTTCCAAGATAAAAATCAAAGGTCAAGGTCATAGTGGATGGCAGCATTAAGGCTCTGGTGTCGTGGGAGGTTATTTTGATGATGTTCTCGACGTATGACCAAGCAAAGTAGTCTTGTGGATTCAGGTTGAGGGAGGAGGGGAGCAGTAAGAAAAGGGTACAAAATCATAGCACTACTTCTAAAGCCAAGCCTGGGTCTCTTCGGACTTGTGGGATGGCATTGAGTCCTGCTGCAACACCCAGGGTTTGCCAGAGGATCACCACACTCTTCAGCACATCCAAGTACACTTTGGTGTTGACTTTCAAGCCGACTTCGAAGATGTGAGGTGGCATGATGTGGCCTTCACTTGAAACCACACCAAAGACAATAACCGTGGCCGGAAACTTTGTCTTCATCACCCTGGATACGTCCCTGTTATTTGTAGCGATTCAGCCTTGCATTTTGAGGGTGCAGGCAATGGTCCTCTTGTCATAATGTGGTGTGATCGCCTCAGGGAGCGATACAGCTGCCTATTGGGGGAGATTGAGACCCCCTAAACACTGAGTAAGGCCGGGTATTTATGCTGATATTGTCTGTTAAGCATTATTGGGTGCCCGGGCTGCGGCGGGTAATCTAGCTGAAAGAATGAATTTATAATGTTTTTGTAAGCAGACATATGATTTTATTGTTTGAGAAAAAATGACAACAGATTTCATTTGGAAAGTTAGGACGAAATATGATTTCATTCTTTGCCTGACGAACCCTAGCTCAAGGATGTTTGGCTTTTTGAATCCGAGAGGTTAAAGTGTCAATCTGTCTGGGCGTGTGAATGAATTTGAGTTATGGTCCCAGATTCGCGGGCCTATGAAGGTTTGCAGGTTTGCACCCACGTAAAGAACCGGGAATTCCTCGGATTGATGTATCCAGCGGTAATTGGTCTGGGAAACAGCCTACCCTAACCTATCACCTTTCAATATGAGCAAATTCCCAGGTCAGAAAGGGCAGATTGAAGCCGAATCTCAAGACAAGAGCATTAACCCCAGAGAGCCGCCACACCCCCTGTTCGTCCATCGTCGCCATTGTGGAGAATGAAGAATAAGATTTCGAGCTGTTTTCTGGTGTAAGCGAACTGAACAATTGTACATATGTAAAACACCTGTAAATTTCGTGAATTAACTTTTAGTAGACTAGAAACGTCTGTGTTTGTTTTCTTTTGGCCTGCATGAGAAACTAAATAATTTTCAGCGGACGCCGGCATCGGGAACCGACGATGAGGCCTGCGACACAGAAGAATATTGTAAAGAGCTTCCGGGAGAGGACGATCATGACCATGGCAGTTTCGACGGGGTCAGAGGCCACATCTGGTGACTTACAGTCGGGAGATCTTACAATAATTTGGATCAGTAAAGAGCATGAGTTGTACAACGGCACATCTCCAATCTCGCTCGTTAAACATTGTGTCACTTTCAGACATAATAGAAGGCTCCTATCACTCTTGAGATTTGTACAAAACTGGCCAACTAGTAGATAGTCTGCAACAAAAAAGAAAACTGGTTTGCATCAAACGGAAATGGAAGCATGGTGTCGCTTCTAGGGCGACAATTTTATTGTTCCACCCTGTAGCACTGGAGTTCAGACAAAAATAAATAACACATTGACTCTCACTCTCTTTCTCTCCCTCTCTATTCTGTCCTTCCTACACTTTCTCCGTCTTTCTTGCTTTCTTTCTATCGATTTCATTCTGTCTGTCTGTCTGTCTGTCTGTCTCTCTCTCTCTCTCTCTCTCTTTCTCTCTCTCTCTCTTTCTCTCTAATCCACTCTTTCTTTGTCTCCCTGCTTTTGTCTATTTATATGTCTTTTTCTGTACTGTTGTTTTCACCTCAAACAAGACGGTGCAACTTGGGCGTAAAGGGTTACTATTATTTGGGGTCAATTCTACAATTATGGCGGGAGTTAAGCAACGAGATGTCTGTTCGCACTACACTTGAACTTCTGCAGGTCAGTAGAGTCAGGGGAGCAGGGATCTGGAAAGGAATTCCAATATCTAGCAATTTAAGAAAAGAAACTGTTAGAGTAGAACGCTTTCTGGCAGCGAGAGATCTCTATCGTTTAGAGGTGGGATTTTGCTGCTTGTCGGGTTTGCCGTGGATATTTACTCGAGGGAGTACAAGTACTTCGAGTTCGCCAGAGTACATCTGTCTCCCTTTCTCCTCTCCCCTCTCTCTCTATCTCTATCTATTTATCTCTCTCTCTCTCTCTCTCTCTCTCTCTATCTATCTATCTATCTATCTATTTATCGATCTCTCTCTCTATCTATCTATTTATCGATCTATCTATTTCTCTCTCTCTCTCTCTCTCTCTCTCTCTATCTATCTATCTATCTATTTATCGATCTATCTCTCAGTTCCTTTCTATTTCATCAGATGCTGTACTTCAATTTCTCATTCTCTCTCAGTGAAGAGGCAATCCTTCACGACTGAGACAATGTTTATTTTTGTTCCGTTTCTCCACTTTAAAAAACGACCCTGGTGCCTAACTCTGTCTCGTGGGGAGGCATTCTAAATAGGAACTTATTCTTTTTATCTCTCCCCCCTCACCTTCTCCCAACCTAAAAATACCTCCCCTCGCCTAATAATTGAAATTCTTTTCCCCAGTTCATTCTGTTGCATAGTAACCGTTTCTAGGGACACGAACGTGGCCCATTTATTCAGTTCATCACATTTCTTTGTTGTTAATTACAAATTCACTCGGCCATGGTGGAAGGGAGCACTTAGCAAGGAACGCTGAATAGATTCTACTTCAATGGCGTACTACTCCGCTACGTCCAGTGGCCAGCTCTTGATCGAAAATACGACTGTTTTCTTTTTAAATAGAGAAACTTGATTACGTCTTTTTGAATAGAGAAACTTGGTCATATTTTTGAAAACATTATTACATAGTTTACGTTTCTGAATTTTTTTAGATGAGGATTGATTATTCGTATTATTTGGAATCTTCGGACTACTGTTCACATCTTGAGTGTCATTTTTCACAACGTTTCAGTCGGCGTAGCCGCTGACCTTCTTCAGATGTATCTTGTCGAACTCGGGAATGTTTCTGTCGAATTCAGGAATGTGGACGGAATTTCAAATGGAACTCTTTATTTAATTCACGGAGGTAGCAAATCCCCGAGTTCAACAGAAGCATTCTTGAGTTTGACAAGATACACCTGAAGAAGGTCGGAGATTACATCGACCGAAATGTTGTGGAAAATGACGCTCAAGATAAGAACAGTAGTTCGATGATTTCAAATAACACGTACATAAGTTTAATTCGAAAATTTAGAAAATCAAATAATGTTCTATAATTTTATTTTATTAAATGATTAAAGTGTCTTTACAACGAACGTCTCAGAAAGGGGGAAAATATTTAATAAAAACACATAAAATTATTCGTTTTTTTTTTTTTAATTTTCAAATAAATTTACGTTTCAAAAATGTGACCAAGCTTCGCTATTCATTATTCGCGCCAACCACACGAATGCACATCAATTCAAACTGCACACCAACCGTCAATAACAGCGAATGAGGTTAATACCACCGACAAAAAGTGGAGAAAAACACACTTATTCTTCTTCTATGAATATGTTCTTTTTACAAAAATGTCTCAGAAATGAAAAAAACATCACTATAATAATGTAATAAAAAATTATATAACAACACTAGCTGTACCGTGCGACGCGTTGCTGTGGCTCAATTTGGTGTAATGGAAAAAATCCTTTAAAAAAAAAGAGAGAAAATGCATGTTTCTTATATTCTTAGTACAGCAATCGTGAATAATCTGCTCAAAAAATTGAAAAAAAAAAAAAAAAAGACGAAATTGAAAAAAAAAAAAAATAATAATAATGGTATTCTTGCAGAATTTGACCCGGATCCTCGGGAGTTTCCGTCAGTCATGGCTTGGGCTCGACCAGCAATCACTGGATTAAGCCGAGCGTTGCTATAATGTTGAAACGTTAAATCGAGTTTTTTGTTGTTTTTTGTATTAAAAATGTGAGTTTTTAATTAGTATATGGGTGAAGGGGGTATTTTTCTGTTTATTTTTTTTTTTAAACATTTGTTGACAAAAAGTAATTCCTAAATTTGGTGCTTATGTATTTTTGGTACCGCACTATTTTTAAATAGTTTTTCAAAATGAAATCAAAATTTCACGATATCTTTTTTTAATGAATTGTTAGTTGGAAGCACAGAATAGTTACAAAACACCCTCTCCTCTCCATGGTAAGAATGGCCGAAAAAATAGTAATGGTATTATTTCAGCATGGCACCAAAAGGCATGTGCACCGTAACCTTTCTTTGAAAAACTTTTCTGTACTTTCACCTAACAATTTACGGTTTTAATAAAAAGGCATTCATATTTTTTTTATATATAAAAACAACTTCTGTTTACAAAAAACACGTGTACTGCCAATTTTGTTAAAAAAAAATTTTTCTTAAAAAAACAAAAAACAAAAAAGACTTTACTTTAACCTAATAATTTACGGTAAAAAAAAACATTAATTGGCTGACGTACACGAATGTGACCCCCATTTCCAAATAGGCACTGGCTACAATGTTGAACGCCCCATCCATATTTTTTCTAAATGGATTTTGCCACGCTTTATTTTAATTTAAGAATTTTTTATAACCACATCATGCATTGAATGTTAAGACAATGATGACAACAAAAATGGTTAAAGTTCTGCACGTCTTTGTTTACTTCCAATTTCTGCTCCACGATCAATTCCCTGAAAAAGTCCTTTCTGGTTAACGTCTAATCACGACGTATTTAGACTAATTTTTGTGAATTTAGCTATTTTTTTTTTGTTTTGTTATTTTTTTTTGTTTTGTTATTTTTTTGTTTTGTTATTTTTTTTGTTTTGTTATTTTTTTTGTTTTGTTATTATTTTTTTGTTTTGTTATTTTTTTTTTTTTAAAGAATTTTAGTCTTTGTGCCCCCTCTTGTTTTTTTCTTTTTGGGCTTGAACTTTGCGCCTTTCAGATTATTTTATATAAATAGGTAAATTTTTATAATAGCGCAAACTCCAAAGAAGTTGACTTTTATACATTTCAACTCAACGTATCTTCTGGCAAGTATTTTTTTTTTTTTTGCCTGATATAACAAACAACTATATTTTTCAGCACGGTGTCATAGGTGGTTGGTTAAGTACAAAAAAATCGACCGGGAAAGCGCAAAATTGTAAAAACAAAAAAGGACAAAATGCGTAAAAAAAAAAATCCCCCAAAAAACTATTAATTAAAGAAATACATGATGCGGTTATCAAAAATTCTTCAAAAACAAAACATTATGGCAAAATCCATTTAAAAACACGTTCAACATTGGGGTTCAACTCGTGTACGTCAGCGCATTCATATTTTTTGGAAAAACACAACTTTTGTTTGCTGAAATAATAATCGCCAATCTTTCTTCAGTTCCATTCGCCGACATGAGAACTCCGCGCATCAGTTTAAAACACGTGGTATCTGTCCAATTCTCTTGAATCGTCCACATGGGGACGATGAAGCGATAAATTACGTGTCTCACACTTTTGGGATTCAGCCAAAGGCTGTATAAAATGGACGACTATTGCCGAGAACAAACGATTTCGAAAAAAAAAATTTTTTTTAATATTTTAATATTTTTTCATGTGAAATATGTAAAAACAGGCTTGGATTAGTTAAAACGCTGTCGCAAAATGTGAAGGAAAACATTTAATTTAAAGTGTTTTTTTTTTTTTTTTGTAAAGTTTGCAAATTCTTGTTCTCTTTAATAATACAGTAATATTTAACTAATTTATTATTTTATTATTGGAATCCTTTGAGATGAGTAATTTGTATATTTATTGATTTTTTTGCAGACTGTTATCCTCATCTTCATAATTGTTGTTTCATGACGTTGTGGCCAACTATTTTAGGGTGTGTAATGCTTTTAGGGCACACCCTAATAAAATAAATAATTAGATACAAGCCTCTGAAATGACAAACGCAACAACTTCATAAAATGTAACACAGAAAAGATTTATTGAGGAGAATGTGGTATTTTCCTTGTAGAAAGCTGGACTCCGGCACCTGGTATTATTGCGGTAGTTATTCCAGTGGAATCGTCGATACCGTAGAGATAACACCGAGGTAGAGAGAGAGAGAGAGAGAGAGAGAGAGAGAGAGAGAGAGAGAGAAGAAAAGGAGGTCCGTTCCGTTTAATGTCTCTCTGCATAAGTATGAATTGTTCTTCTTCAAACCGGATGCTGGCCGATTTCCTTTGGGGATAGGAAGTATCAATGCGCCGTACCCTTGACTGGTCAAGATGTGGCCAAATAGCACAGGGGAGAGGCATTGATTCGAGGAAGAAAAAAGTCCCATTTGTTTCTGCTACACTATTCTTCAGGTGATTAACCGCGACGAGATAGGAATGCTGAGTCTCTTAACTATATCCTCAGTAATTACTGCCTTCCATAGTTTTTGTTGTCTCATCACGTTTTGGCCAACTAAGCCTCTGGCTGGCTTTGGGTAGGATTGAAACCGCTATCTTCAGGCAATGCTCACCTGGAACTATAGAACCATCATTGCTTTTTAGTTGAAATTGATATACGTAAATAGCATTGATTTTTAATTGATTTTTAATTGATTTTTTGGCATTCAAATTGTTCTCTATTAACGAAGAAGCACCAAAACAATTAAAATAAAGATGATATTTTTAATTATTTTATATATTTCTTAACATCCCTGCATTGTAAGAGCATTCTCCCCACGGCCGGCGACATTTCTGGCACAGAAGTCTATTGGTAATTAGACCATGTCTGGCCATTCATTCTAATATGTTCATACTCGTTTTGGTGAGTAGGTCTTTCAAAGATAAGCTAATAAAAATATATAAGCTGACGTCATAAGTTCAAGTATTTCATCCGTTTCATATGTTTATACGTTGATGTAAGTGTAAACGTAATAAAATGCAATGATTAGATCGAACATAATATAGCGGGGTCATACATTCAAGGTACACCAGTGAGGGCGAGGCATTTTCTTAGGAGGAAGTGTCTGGTTTTAGTGTTACATTACACACGTGTTAACATGCAGACACCGTTGCAAGAAAACAAATACAAAAAAGAAACCGACTCATTTTTTTTTAGTGAAACAACATACATTTATTTACAGGTGCTTTCCAGAATAACATCTTGTCTCTTGTTTAAAAGTCTTCTCGCACTCTAATATGCGAAACAAGACTCTTCTGTTTCAAACATGTGAGTTTAAATGATTGTGTTGAGCACGGGGGGGGGGATAGGTTTTGATAACAGCAATAGAGGTTGAGTGCTGGAAGCATATGATGAACAGTTTTCCTCGCTCATTCCTCTCTGGTGTTACGAGATCAGACTATCTGAAGATACTGGTTTCCTGACCTAAAATCCACTAAATATTGATGTTATTATTATTATTTTTTTTTTACCTTTTCTTTTGCAAAACTAAATCATGTTCTACAAGGTCAAAAATCAAAATTAAATTTTCTCAACAAAACAACCAAACCAAACACGATGAATAAATATTTTAAGATATAAAGAACTTGAATAACTTGAAGCATAAAAAACTTTCCCCAGATTTCTTTTCCCAGAAAGGTTGATATGTCGTAAAAAACAACCAAACCAAACACTATTAATAAATATTTAAATATATAAAGAACTTGAAAGATAAAACTTTTCCAAAATTACTGGATTCGGCATAACTCGAAAATGGTTGCTATACTGCAAAACAAAACAACAACCAATCATTTATTCCCGGGCAACACTAGCTTTCCTTGCTAGTTTGTAATCCTTTTTCGATATATTTAACTCTAACTTAATTTTACTTCTCTGTTAGATTGTATTACACAAAACATCTCTGCCTCCATGTGGCAACATGTTTGGTATAAGGCCAATTTTAAGAGGAGTGTAGTAAAAATAGATACAAATGTTTTTATTATGTTCCTGAATTTTGAAGATAAGGATTGATGATTTGGACAATTTGAATTATTCAAACTACTGTTCCCATCTTGAGTAATATTCTAACAATGTTTCAGCCGGTGTAACCTTCGACCGTCTTCAGATGTATCTGGTTCACAAGGACCCAGAGCGTAACGGATAAAGTACTAAGTAAAGTTTAGTTCTTAAAGACACTCTTTTAGCAGCTGAAGGTTCGATCCTCAGTGTGGACGATACAAAGAATACAGTTGCAAATTACTTAAGAATTCTACCTAGTCTACCGACCTGACGAAACGAGAACAAACTACCTCTATGGATTGGATAAAGGATTCCATTTGAAATTTAGTGCTGATTTCCGAGTTTGACAGAAAGATTCCTGAGTTTAATACGATACACCTGAAGAAGGCCAGAGGCTGCATCGGCTGAAACGTTGTATGAATAACAATCAAGATGATAACAGTAGTTTGAATAATCCAACTAATGCAAAATTATTGCTGTCATCTGCATGTAGGGGCGCTGCAGGCAACCGGGGATTAACTCTGAATGTTTAATTTTGAAGTAATTGAGCCTGTGCGGCCTTGGAGAAAGAGTTGAGATTGCCTGTGTATTTTGTTTTAACATTATTTGACAGTAAATGCAATTTCTGTCAATCAGGATTTATTTAATTTGCTTCTTCTGAATTATATCAGGTCTGTAGATTAACATTAATCTGTTTGTAGATTAATGTTAATCTATTAATCCCAGACAGGTTTATTGATATTCATGCGTTTATTTATTATTGCTTAAAAGCTGGTAAACACTGACAGTGATATTAAAATAACCTCTTATTTGTAATAAAAGTAAAACGGATTTCTAACATACTCAGCTACATGAAAAGAAATTGGAATCTTAGGAAGATCTTCATCATTCCAATAATCATAGGAGCAATCGGCGCTCACGAGAAAGAATGATAAAAAAAACTACCTGGTAAATATACCCGGTGAACCAAGTGCAAGAGAGATACAAACAATGGCACTTTAAAGCAATAGTTAGAATCTGAAAAAGATCTCTCGATTGGAATGTATGAGATAGCGCAGGGACATGCAGATAGGGGGTGCTAGGGGTGCCCAAGCTCTTGCCCCTTTTACTCCTATTTTAAAAGTGCCATTTTCAGAGGAATATGTTATAGGCGTGTGTCTCACCAAGATGGTGTTCATTACTATATTTTTGCCATTTATTTTCTTTCACTTGAGCACCTACGCTAGAAAAGTTATCTGCACGTAACTAAGGTAGCAGATAAATGCCTGGCATCTGGCAGGATTCTCCATTCCCAGCCGGAACAAAATAAGAAAAAAATTTCTGGTCTTCATCATCTGATCATGATTCAATTCTTATTCTCATGCTCCTGCACTTTCTTCTATCCTCTCAAAATTATTAAATCTCTGTTTATCGAAATCTTATTTCCCTCTGTTGTTGTTCCTATCTTTAAAGATGCTGGTGATCGGTCCAACCCAACTAAATATCGTCCTGTTGGACTTCTCTCTTTTAATAGCAAAGTTTTTGAGAGGTTGGTCAACGGCAAGCTGATTTATTTTCTGAAAAGTCTTTAGTAATGTTCGGTGATGTTCACTCTCTCTTCTATTGTTCCCTCAGATCAGCTAAAATATGCAGCTAATCTAGAAGTTTACCTGAGTTCAGTTATGGATTGCAGTAACAAATGTCTTGTTTCATTTAATTATTTTAAGACTTAGCTCGTGTCTTTCAAGTATAGACGTGTCCCTTTTCTTCCCGAGATTCTCATGAATGGCTCTGTTCTTTGTAAGAAATCGAATCTAGAACTTCTTGGTCTCTTTTTCTCATCAAATCTTTACTGAAGTTCATATATTAGATCCATTGCTCTTTCCACATCTCAAAGAATCGGTTTTGTATCGCTCTACACATGTACTCACACCCGGGACTATTCTCTATCTCTACAAATCTATTATCAGACCATGTATGGGCTATTGTTGCCATATTTGGGCTGGTGAAACTTTGTCCCATTTGAGAGTTCTTGATAAGTTACAGAAACGTATTTCTAATTTGATTGACCGCAACTCTTTCTCCTTCTCTGCAACCTCTCTCTTACAGACATGATGTTGCTAGTCTCAGTCTTTTTTAGAAATAATATTATGTCATGTGTTCTTCAGAATTGTCTGATCTATTCCCTTCTTCTTTTGTTCCAGCTTGTTTGACTCATTGGTCTAGTAGTCTTCATCAATCCACTGTTTTGATACCTCATTGCAATATTGCTTCCTATTCTAGTAACGTCTTTCCAAGAAATGCACTCTTTCTTGAAAAAAAAACAGCTTTCCAGAAAGTTTTTTTTTTTTCAAGACTGAGGTCAATAAGCATCTTCTTTCTTTGCAATAATCACCTTTCATTCTCGTTAGCTCTTTACACACAAATTAATCAAAATACATGACATAAAAAAGGTGATTCAATAAAAAAAAAACCCTGAAATTCTGGGGATCTTAATTTGTGTCTAAGAAATATGGATCCAATTTCAATGCAAATCTTAAAAAAAAAAAATTAATTAATTAAGGTGTTGTGTAAATATCCTTTAAAAAATAAAATGGGTGAATATTTATTAATGTCTGACATTTATTTTTTAAAATTCACACAAATCGGAAATATCTGAATTTTCCTGAAATATTTTTATCCCCTTTTTAGATCCTATGTAAAAAATAAAGAAAATAAAATGAATAAATTAAAGTAAATATAACCCATATTAACTATCATGATATATATATATATATTTTTTTACAAGGGTGGTCACCACTTATCAAGGCCTGGAAGCCACTCAGGGATAAGGGTTATTGTAAGTACAGTACGTTAGTGTGGATATTTAAAGTGTCTACTTAAGGGGGCGGTTCATCAGGAATTTGATTACGTTGGACTTGAAGACATCCAAGTTGTAGTAAGGAGGGAAGCAGGCAGACAGAACAGAGTTCCACAGGCGTGCAGTTCTAAGAAAGAAGCTTTGTTCATGCAATCTACGTTTTGATTTAGGCACAGATAAAGAATGAGAGAAGATTATTGACAGTGGATTCCGCTAGACGGGTGTTTTTCGTGAAAGATTGGCGAGGAGGGGCAGAGATTGGAGTTCAGACGAGCAACTGCCATGGAAATAACGATAAAACAAAGATAGGCTTGCAACGTCTCTTCTGTGGGAGAGAGGTTGCAGGGAAGAGAAAGGGCATCCCCCACTAAGCCACAAAGTCTATTTTGTACTCTGTCAAGGCAGGATAGGCTGTTTTTAGCAGCTCCTTCCCAGATATGGCAACAGTATTCCATCCTTGGACGTACTTGGCTTTTATATAGATAGAGAATTGCATCAGTAGTGAGATATCTTCTGGAGCGGTAGAAGGATCCCACCATCTTTCTAGCGACCTTGGCAACAGACTTGATGTACGTGTTCCATTTCAGATCAGGAGTAAAGGTCAAACCCAGAAGCTTGTCAAAACATGGGGCTTCTCCTAGACGAGAGCCATCCATTTCAATTGATGCCAGATGGGGATCAGAGCGTTGATGATGTAAAGATAGGAGTTTGGTTTTAGATGCATTAAAGGTAACCAGCCACGTTTTCCCCCCACTGAACCACTCGTTCGAGATCAGAGGAGAGAGAATCAGCGAGAGCTTTGTCATTTACGGCCTTTGATGTGTTGCTGTAGATGGTCGTGTCATCAGCATAGATGTCAACGAATGATTTAAGTATGTGTTTAGGGAGATCATTGATGTAGATCAGGAAGAGAGTTGGGCCCAGGATGGACCCTTGAGGGACTCCAGCATTAATACTTGCAGGCCTCTGATTTTTGTCCATCAACCACTACTCTTATGAGCCTATCAGAGAGAACTGATTTAATGATAGAGAGAATATTTCCAGTTATACTGTAGCTGGAGATCTTGTGAAGTAGGCCTTTATGCCATACCTTGTCGAAGGCCTTTGATATGTCAAGAGCAATTGCCCTGGAAAGGAAGCCTTTGTCAAGAGATTCACTAATCCTATGAGATATAACCGTTAGCACATCTGCGGTAGATCTTGCAGAACGGAAACCATATTGCGTTTCACTAAGAAGGTTATTTTCGCTGAGGTGGTTGACTATTTCTCTATTTAATATGGATTCCAGCAACTTACTCATGACACACAGGACACTTATTGGTCTGTACTGAGAGGGAGATGACTTATCACCTGAGTTCTTAAATACAGGGCATACTGATGAGGTTTTCCAGGGTGTTGGAAAGCACTTTTCCTTAAGGCAACGTTTAAGGTGTGTGTGTGTGTGGGGGGGGCTCCAGCTTCTGAAGATGGCTTCATAAAGTTAATTTTTTTGTTGAATATTGTTTGCCATTTCGATAAACCTCACTTGTCATCCATCCCCAAATATTTTCAATTGGGTTCAAATCCGGTGAGCATGCAGAATGTCCCAAGAGATGGACCCCATTTTCTCACAGAAAGGTCAATGTCCATCATGCAACATGCCATTATTTATTCTACCTTGCTTTCATTTCAAAATTCATGAACTGTGATATATTTGTGAAAACATTAATCCTGCATAACAAAAAATAGTCTTTTTAATTATTTGTATCAATATTATGATGTTCGTCCTTTGCCTGCGAAGATGTTGACTGCTCTGTGTTTTCTACTGTCACGTTTCCTCTTGCATTATTCATTGCATGTGGATTCAACAATTGTAGTCCTTTTGTGGCTTGCGGCACGCCAGAAACATCTGTCTAGGGTTAGTTTTTCCTATGAGTTAGAATACAAATCGAACTGTACGAGGGAGATCTTCAAGTTGTCCTTGAACCGTTTCTGCTGTCCCTCTATGGTTATTTTTCCTTTGGACAGTTCACCATAAAGGAGCTGTTTTGGGAATAGAAAAAAAAAAGACTTAGGGAAACAAACGTTGATTGACTCACATTTACGAGTATAATAACAGTTTACAAGAAATCTAACTTCTCAAAATCGAAACACAAACAAATCACGACAGAGCGCGGATATACGTATACAAATGCATACGAAATGCGAAATGACGTCACTGTAAGGAAAAAAATACTATAAAAATAAGAGAGAGTATGTTAGAGAGGACGATCACGTGAAAGACTTGGCTGATGTAACAGCTGTAATGAGGAAATAAATATGCTTGTTACAAAAGAAAGGAATCAAGTTATTTTTTTATTCTTTATCTCCTTTGTGACTGAAACTACAACGTGTTGGTTCCCGGATTATGTTACAAACAGATCCTGGACAAACAAAGTGTTCAACATCCTATTGGATAGCTATAAACATAATAAATGATACTAAAATGTAGTTATCTCAGCATTTTATTACAGTTGCATGATATTACTGAACACCAACAGTATGATCAACTGGCATTAATAACAATTTTTTAATTTTGAAGTTTTAAAGTGTATTTCAGCAATTTACTTTATTGAAAAAAAAAAATTAAAACTTCGTACCTCTAACCTCTCTTCTCTTATCCTTTAGTCCTCACATTCCATAAATGTTTCTGACACGAAGGAAGAATTGCTATTTTGGGGGTCTGAATACATCTATCAAGCACTTATCGTTGGCTGTTTTTTAATCTTGAAGTAGTATTTGTTTTTATCTCTTTACATCCAGTGGCTTTAAGCCTTGTTTGGAGTGATTTCCATAAAAAAATAAATAAATCTAATATATAATAGGCTCTATGTCTGTCTGTCTGTCTGTCTGTCCGTCTGTCTCCATATTTTCAAACTCTATCTTTTTCAAAACTAAAAATCGCAGAGCAACACTAGGAATCTCAAATGATTGGATATTTTATGGACCGTTCTTTTATGGGTCTTTAACCGGTTAAAATAGGTTTTAATGGGTCAAAAAATGGGTAAAAATTGAAAAAATCGTCAACCATTTCGTACATTCACATTTTTATTCAGTTCGTATGTCACGTTGCTTGTTACCAGTTTAGTTTTGGTTTCGGCTTCGATTCTATGGCACTTTTTTTTCAGTTTTGAAATCACGACTCTATAATAATAATAATATATACGAAATCTGGACAAATTAAAATATCATATTTAAGCGTATTTAACGACCAGACTAAGCCGGCTGCCCCACCACTAGTGAATAAATAAATTATTTATTTTAATGAAAAAATAATACAGCTTTGACTTTCTTAAATTTCTAATACTATCTCAAATTCCAAACGGCATATGAAAAAGTCCCAATATTATTCTATTAAATAAGGCACGTCAGCTACATGTTTTTTCTTACAAAGGAGTCACTGCTTATCAAGGTCGAAATTCCACTCGAGGATAAGGGTTAATGCATGTACGATGGTGGAAATTGGGTAGAAATTGACTATTTAAGGGGATGGCGCAACAAAAATTTGCTTACATTAGACTTGAAGAAGACCATGTTGTAGTCAGCTGAAAAGCAGGTTAGCGGAACAGAGTTCCCCAGTCGGGCAGTTCTAGGAAAGAAGCTTCGTTCATGGAACTTGCTTTTACATTTAGGAATAGATAGAGAGTGGGGGAAAATTGTTGTTAATGGTTGTAGCTACACGAGTTTTTTGTGAAAGTTTGGCATGAGATGACCATAGATTGTGACTCCGACGAGTACCTGCCATGTGAATAATGATAGAACAGAGTAAGATTCGTGACATCTCTTATGTGGAAAAGTGTTTGCAGGGAAGAGGCCTATCAGATTTGGAGGCCAATTTTGAACTCTGTCATGGCAGGATAGGTGTTTTGAACAGCTTCTTCCCAAATGTAGCAACAGTACTCCATTTTAGGGTGTATTTCGTTCTTATACATGTAGAGGATTGTGTTGGGAGTGAAATACCTTCTGGAGCGATAGAATGATACAATCTTTTTTTCAGTGATATTAGCAACAGATTTGATGTAAGCTTTCCATTTCAGGTCAGGAGTAAAGGTCAGTCCAAGAATCTTGTTGAAGCAGGGTGCTTCTTTGAGACTAGAGCCATTCATATCAACTGGGATCAGAGGAGGATCAATGCATTTTTGGTGAAAAAATAGAAGATTGGTTTTGGATGATCAAGGTTGAAGGAAAGAGAATCAGAGAGATCTTCGTTGCTGCTGACTTTTGAAGTGTGGCCATAAATAGTAGTGTCGTCTGCATATATGTGAACGAATGAACTTAGAATGTGGTTTGGAAGATCATTGGTGAAGAAGGAAGAGAGTTGGGCTCAGGATTGATCCCTGAGGCACGCTTACATTGATACTTTGACCTTCAGACTTTTGCTCATCAAAAACTACTTGTATAAACCTATCGGAGAGAAAAATTCGATGGTTAAGATGATTGTATGTCAAGAGCTATTGTTCTAAAGTGGAAAGCCCCATCGATAGAATCACTGATCCTCCAGTCAGACATCAGTTGTAGATCTCACAGGACGGAAACTATATTATTTGTGGCTGAGTAGGTTATTTTTGCTGAGATGGTTGACAATTTCTCTATTGATCATAAATTAAAACAAGTTACTCATGACTAGGGCTAGGACAACAGCATATTCTTTTCATTGTTTTGCCTCTCGAGTGTGTATCCATTGATATCTTATATGCTTTTATATAGAGTGATGTGGTTCTTGGTTGATTAACTGTGTCTAATTGTATCGGATATATACTCGAGAGTCAAAACAATGAAAAGAATATGCTGTTGTCATAGCCCTACTCATGTCACACAAGAAAAGACAATCAGATCATCCAAGATCAACATCTTGATGGACTACTATCCTTGGGAGATTTTTATATTTCTGACAGAAACATAATTAAAAAAAATGTCATATGATTGAAAGCTTTTTCGTTAATTTCTTTTAAGGTAAATAACTTTTTTTTTCATTATCGTTTTCATCTTTCTTAAATTTCTAAGAACATCCTAAATCCTCGTCAAACTTTCACGAGAAACACTCGTCTGTCTGAAAACACTATCAATAATTTCCCCCATTCTTTATCTGTGCCTAAACCTAAACATAGATTCCATGAACAAAGTTTTTTTCTTAGAACTGCACGCCTGTGGAACTGTCTTCCGTTTGCCTACTTTCCAGCTGACTACAATATGGTTGTCTTCATGTCCAATGTAAACAAGTTCTTGATGAGCCGTTCCACTTAAGTTAACAAATTTACCGAATTTCCATTATTAATGATTACTATATTGTCCAATTGACTACTGTATACTTTTTAACCATTATCCTCGAGTAGCCTTTGGGCCTTGATAAGTGGTGATGCCTATGTAAAAAATAAAGAAAATCCAGTGACTTTATGCCTTGTCTGGAACGATTTCAAACACACACACACACACACACACACACACACACACACACACACACACACACACAAATTAGAACGAGATTTTTAGAACTTAATTTTATTTAATTGACCTCCTCAGAACAGATTCTGCACATTCATCTTTGATGATTCAGAAAAGAAAACGTATTAACGAATGATCATTTCGAGTTTTTATCTGACACGAAGGTTTGATTTCATTGAATTTCACATAAACAACTCAAGAGATTGATATTTGCAGAGTTCTTCAAATTCCTTTGACGCTTTGCAAATACATCAGAATTTGGGCGCAATATCCATTTGCGTTTTCTATGATTTGTTTTGCTTTTTATCTTTGCTCTCGTTCTTCTGTCAGCAGATTAGGCCTTCTTCATCTTCATCTTCATAATTATTATTATCATCATTAGTATTATTTTGATTTTATTATTATTATTATTATTATTATTATTATTATTATTATTATTATTATCATCATTTCTCTCTTTTCCATCCCAAACAAGGGGTATTACCACTTGAAAGGACTTATCCTGCCTTGATAGAGTTCAAAATAAACTTCATAGCCTCATAGGAGATGTCCTTTTTTCTTCCTTGCAACCTCTATCTCACAGAAGAGATGTAGCGAGTTTGTCTTTGCTTTATCGTTATTCTCATGGCAAGTACTCAATTGAACTTCAATCTATGGTTCCCCCTGACCAAACTTTCACAAGAAACACTCGTCTAACTGAAAACACTATCAATATTTCACCCCACTCTTTATCTGTGTCTAAACCTAAACGTAGATTCCTTGAACAAAGTTTCTTTCTTAGAACTGCATGTCTGTGGAACTGTCTTCCGTTTTCCTGTTTTCCAGCTGACTACAATATGATTGTCCTCAAGTCTAATGTAAACAAGTTCTTGATAAGCCGTTCCCCTTAAGTTAACAAATTTACTAAATTTCCATACTGACAATTATTATATTGTCCAATTGACTACTGTACACTCTTTAACCCTTATCCTCGAGTGGCCCCTGGGCCTTGATAAGTGGTGATGCCTATGTAAAAAAAACCAAAAAAAAAACCGTCTAATGGTGATGCGATGAGACAAGGGTTGAAGCATGGTTGATTATTGCGGAACCCATTAGATTGGAGATTCCTTTTTGTACCTTGTCTAAAAGGATAGATACACAAGCTCAGATGTGGCAACAATACTCCATGTTCGAGTGAATGGTGGCTTTGTAGAGATACAAAATACTCTCAACAATATGGCACTGGAACACATTTTTTAAACAGTTACTTAAATAATTTACTAGCAGAGAGACCCGACGTTGCCCGGGATTGAATGATGATCAACGAATATTTCACACTCCTATATTTTTATTGTCATCAAAATCTGTGAAATCGCCCGGGGAGGAAGCTTCACATGCCTCCATGCAGTAACTTCAAAATATATGTTACGAGGGGTGTGCAATAAGTAATGCCCCTGACTCACTGCCCATAGCAATAGAACAACGAAATTTGGCACAGTTATTAGTCTTTCTCTACATAGGAACCACCCAGAGTTGTGAATTTCTCCCATTATTTGATGCAGCTCTGGAGACCGTTTTTGTAGAACACCCCAGGTTGGTCCTCCAATCACGACGTGACTTCAGAAATCAAGGCTGCATCATCTGGGAAACGTTTTCCTTTCAAAAACAATTTCATGGTTGGGAAGAGGTGAAAGACAGAGGATGCACAGTCAGGAGAAGTAGGTAGGATGGGGGAGGATTTCATAACCACACACCCGTGCTTCTGATCTTGCAACATGTGAGTTGTGGACCGGAGCATTGTCCTGCAGGAGGAGAGTACCTTTGTTGATCTTGCTCCGCCTCCTGATTTTGATAGCTTCCCTTAATTTCCTCAAAAGTGAAGCATAATAGGCTCCTGTAATTGTGGTACCCTTTGGCAGAAAATCTGTCATCACTACTCCATCCTGGTCCCAGAAGACTGTGAGCATGACCTTACTAGCGGAGGGCTGCACCCTTGCCTTCTTTGGATGTGGTGAGTCCAAGTGCTTCCACTGCATTGACTGGGCTTTGGTCTCTGGATCATAGTGATGGACCCAGGTTTCATCCTGTGTAATCAGTCTTTTGAAAAACTTTGATTCGTTTTCTTGGCACATCTCCAAATTCATCCTCGAGTACTCTACGCGTTCTTGCTTCTGGAATGGTGTGAGCAACCTGGGAATCCATCTGGCAGACACCTTATGCATATGCAAATGGTCATGAATGATAGTTTCCACAGACCATGTACTAATCTTGACATCTTAGGCTATTTGGCGAATAGTAATGTGCCGATCTTCCAAAATAGCAGCCTCAACTTGACAGACAGATGCCTCATCAATGGTAGAAAGGGGAGACCAGGTCTGGGAGCTGTTTCCTCTTGCCTTATAACATTTTCTGTGGATAAGAATGATGAAATAATAATAATAATCTGGGCTCGGTGTTGCCACAAATACCAAAATATGAAAAATGTCAAGTACAAATAATTCAAACCATGAGACCCAGAAGAAAGATCTGGGTATCATGACTGGCAGGTGCTTCTTCGGTAGCCAGCATGGGGGACCTGGTCGTCATCCTGCGAATGTTGGCCAACTTCTTGATTTCAGAAACTCAAATAACATGGAAGCTGAACAGGTAAGCATAATCTCTAATTTCAGGGAACAAAATGATACCGAACAAACACAGCACAGCCGTGATAATCATCAAAATGGAAAAAAAACAAAGAAAGAAATGGAAAACAAAAGAGAATAGACTCGTAATGGAATGCTATTATAGAAGTCATCCTGAATATAGATATGGAGGTTATCGGAAACGAATGAAAGAACTCTCCAGTGACCACCAAGGGACAGAACAAAGAATTGCGGACTAAGCAAGACTGATACTCAAGAAAGGTTGGCTCTCTAAACTAGAACTAGCAGAAATTCTGAGAAAAATAAATGATGAAACTGAACAAGACCCCCCCCCCAACGGAACATCCCGTAGAAAAAACACACAAGTTGAAGCCTCACAAGTAAAAACACCAAAGGCCCAGGACCTACGAAGACCGAAGATGGCAAACGTTGAAACTGAGAACAATGAAACAGAACTAACAGAGAATGAAGCAAATGAGATAACACAGTTCATGAATGAGGAAAAAACAAAACTCCCATCGTTAAAGAACCAAGAGCAGAAGAAATTAAAAACAGAACAGAGAAGGTTAACAAGCTTCTCCCACACATCCAAACAAATACAATCACACACTTAAACAACCTCATTTATGCAGGCGCCAAAATGGTAAGTATGAATCTCAAATCGGAAAAACAACCGGAGACAAGTGGACCGACAAAACCTGGATGGGAAATAAGACTAGAAACCCAAATACAGAAACATAAAAAAGAAACCAAAATGATCAACAGGAAGAAAGCAATGTGGAGAAAACGGAATATTGGAAATGTAACTGGCAGGGAGGGGCTAAACAAGAAACATGAAGAACTGGACCAAAAATTAAAAGCAAAAGAAGCAAGATTGAGACGATATAGATATAAATCTGAACAATGCAAACAAAACAGAACATTTGAAACTAATGAAAGCCAATTCTACCAAAATGTGAACGGAGGAAAAAAAAAAACAGAACAACCAAATCCGACAGAAACAAAACTCTACTGGAGTAAAATATGGGAAGAGCGACGAGATCACAATAGAAATGCCAAATGGCTGAAAGACATGAAAGAAGAGTTACAACAAATAGAAGAAGGAACAGTGAATGAAATCAGCAAGGAAACCTTAAAGAAAACCATAGGAAAAATGGCAAACTGGAGAGGACCAAGGCATGACGGGATACATGCATACTGGTTCAAAAAATTCGCAACCTTACACGAAAGGCTAGCCCAAAACCTTAGAAGTTGTATACAGGAAGCAAACGTGCCAGACTGGATGACAAAAGGTAGAACCACACTGCTACAGTATTTTGATATATGAAACTTTTCATTCTCATAATAAATGTTGGTTTTATGGTCATTTAAAAAGTGTATACATTTTATTGGGACACCATATATATATATATATATATATATATATATATATATATATATACTAGCAAAAGTACTCGTCGTTGACTGGGTTCAAAAACAGCCTACAGAAAATGGACTTTGATTTATGAAAGTATGATAGGTTATGAAAAGGAAGGGTTGTAAAGAGATAGCTTCGAATTTGGGGGTATCAAAACCAAAGCAAAATATGATGAAAGTAAAAATAAAATAGATAAACCCCATAATTTATTATACCATACCTGTTCACACTGAAAAACCCTTATCACAATATTCTGTGGATCTATATTAAAAAAACCTTGTTATACTTTGTGACATATTTCCATTCTATGGAGGTCAGGCGCGAACGAACACCCCATAATTTTATTATACCATATTTCTTCAAACTGAAACATAATTATCAAAGTATACTTACGCAGATAGATATGAAAAGTCTTTATTAAAGTGTGTGTCTATTTCCATTCTATGGAGGCCAGGCACGAACGCAGACTCCACAATTTTATTATACCATCACTATTTAAGTTAAAACATACTTATCAAAGTATTATTATGTACATCTATATCAAAAACACTTGTAAAGGTTTTTTAAATTTTTAATTTTTTTATTTCCATACTTTGTGGACCAGGTGCGTACGCAGACCCCACAATTTTAATGGATAATCATTATGCCAGATCAAACATACCTATTCCTGTGTCTCGATACATCTTCTATCATTATATGTGATCAGTTTTCTATAAAAGTCAACCATATAGGAGCCTATTCGTGACCAGACACATATATGTGTGTGTGTGTGTGTGTGTGTGTGTTCACTGTTTTTGGGAAAGAATTCCATCAAAGTGCTGGATTACAAAGAAAAAATTTCAATATAAGAACTTTATATTTATTTATTAAAAACTGTACTGAAGGTCAGAAAAACCGACGGTACCAACGTTTTTCTGACCTTCTGTACAGTTATATATATATATATATATATATATATATATATATATATATATATATATATATATATAATGTCTGCGTGTGAGTGTATGTATTTGGGAGCGTGTGTGTGTGTGTGCTAATAATATAATTTTATGATTATTCTTTATCAAAGATTTTCCGTCATCCTTTTAATAAATAAAACGGTCGTTCCAAAAGTAAAACCTCCTATTTTTTTGACTAAAAAACTAAAGAACTACGAAGACGGGAATGATTCCATTAAAACGAGTGCTACTTTGTGCTCCAAAATTTTTTTTCTACATAGTCACCATCATTCGTAATGGACTTTTACCAGGAATTCAATGTCATATCACTGCTTCTGACGCACACCTATGACAGGGGTTTCTTTCTTAAAGTCTTACACTGTCAATATCTGTAACAGAGAGATTAAACTTTCAGGTCATGAATGCATAAGTTCAGTCGTCATAACAATGCTATTTTCTATCTCTTCTGACCCATTCAAGCAGAATAAAAAAATAGGAGGCATTACTTTTGGAACGTCTCTCATACGTTACAAGTTTGCATGAATGTTGTATGTTGCCATGAAGAAGATTCACATCAATCACATTTACCTCCCCTTTTTATCTTATCTTTTATGTTATCTTAAACCGACCATCATGACGATTCCTTTCATATAAGAAAAAAAAATGTATCTTTATTGGGGTGCCCTGAGTTTCAGCCAAAAAAGAATATGTGGAAGAACTTTGATATCTTATCTTGAATTCCTGGAAGGTCAATGTTTCCTACATATTCCAGAAGAATGTGTCGAGTAGCTGTTTTTTTCTTTGTTTTTTTTTGGGGGGGGGGGGTTAGGAGGAGGAGGAGGAGGAGGAAGAGGGGCGGTTACCAATTCCATTGGCTTCCATTAAAAAAAAGAAACAAGAATAAACTTTTTTTATTTTTGGTTTTCAACTGAAAAGTTTTTTTCATGAAACGGTTTTGTACAACAAAATAAAAAAAAAGGATAAAAGTTTGTCTGTAAATCTCCCTATCTTTCTCTCCCCTTCCTTCTCCTCTCTATCTCTCTCCACTCTCTCTCTCTCTCTCTCTCTCTCTCTCTCTCTATATATATATATATATATATATATATATATATATATATATATATATATATATATATATATATATATATATATATATATATATATTTCTTTTTTTCTTCTTTTCTTCTACTTCAAAAGAAAAATGTCCAACAAAATGCTTAACCAGAAAATTATTTTAGCGAAAAATATTATTAAACTTTAAAAAGGTAGATACTAGAATTCAAATAAAAAACTATGTTATTTCAACTCAGTCAGATGTGCCGTACGCATTAATAAGAAATGTAATCGGCAATTTGCTGCACTTTTTATCAAATTACTCACTTTAAAAATAACTCACATTTGGTTACATTTTTGTAACAGATTTCTTTACTAAAAAGGGTTTCTGAATATATCCCCCCACCCCCACCAAATTACTATATAAAAATATATTCGGGAAACTTCGGTAGTTAGTGCATTAAGTGCATTTTTATTATGTTTTAGTACAAGATGGGGTTGAATTGGGGGTAAATAACTTAAGGATTTGATTTTTTTTTTTAGTTGTAAGAGCTTCATACCTCTTCCCAACACCCCTTAATTAATCGCTAAATCTTTATTTATGTTGTAGAAATATTTTTAATTTCACTTTATGAGCTGTGATATTATTATATGTATTTAATCAATTATGTTGTACAAATAAATTTTATTTTTTCAATACAATCTGTGATATTATTATATGTATTTAATCAATTATGTTTTACAAATAAATTTTATTTTTGCTGTGATATTATATTTCCATAATTATTTATAATAATTATGAGATTAATAAAATATATGCATTTTATTTATTATTTTATTTGCAGTTTATTCTATTTATTTTCATTAATTATTTTTTGTATTTATTTATTTACATTCAACATAACTTATGTATAATATTTGGTTCTAATTAAATATTTATAATAAAACATTTCTTTATAATGACAAACTTTATTCATATTGCTGATTTTGGATTTTTTGATGTCGTTTTTTTCCTTTGCAAATTAAAATTATTTTTATAATGATAACCATTATTGATAATTTACTGATTTTGAGTTTTTCTTACGATTTTACGTTTTTTTGATTGATTTTTTTCTTTTAAAATTAAAATAAGTTAAAATCAATTTACTAAGTAATCGTTTTTTATAAAATTTATTTACAAAATGCAACAAAATTTATTGATATAACCGGATAAGTTGGCATTTTCCTTCGAATGTTTTATATTCAATTCAATTTATTTCTTTTATCTAAAAATAAAATCAATATAATAATTGTTTTTTATGAGAAAATTTATAAATATTTATAATCTTAAAAAGTGAAACAAAATGCCAATTAGATTTTTATTAGTGCATAAATCACATCTGATTGAGTTTAAATATAAAAGTTTAATATTAATTTATATTTTTTAGTCAAATAATTTTCCGGTTAAGCATTTTTTTGAAGATTTTTCTGTTGAGGCAGAAATCTTTTCCCAAGAAAATACCAAACTTGTTAAAATTTTATTTATCAACAACATTAACAACAACAAAGACAGTAGCAGTATATTTATTAATCAATAAAACATGCTATGAATCACATAAAGATAAAAATTACTACCGGAACAGTAGTCGAAACTCGCTATGAAGCAAGCGAACAACAGGCTTGTATATACTGATGTTTATTAGCTGTTTTCTTTTTGGATAAAATTAATGTCAAGAGAGAGATAAAGCGCTTTTCTAAGGCTTTCTTCATCTAAGTTTTATAGGATGGTGCTTTTTTATGGGGGGGGTAAACTTTATATAGTCATGTTTGGGGAATATTTCGTCTTATAGATAATATTGGGTCATCAGGAGAGAATATGCACCGTTTCGGGGTCTTCCTCTCCATTTACAAAAAAAAACTGCTTACAAAAAGATATTTTAAAGTTATAATGATTCATACAGTGCCATCGTTCGCCTACAGTGACGAAGTTACACACGTATACCATGCCGAGGTGATGATTGTATTGTAAAGGGGAAGGCCATTGTTAATTTTTTGCTATTTAGATTGGATATATGAGCTGTTTTTGTCATTTTTGTCTTTTATATTCAAAAAAGAAAACGCCAACAATGTCGGACATTTTGAAAAGAAAATTCACATTATGGGAAATATTAGTGCCACTGACAACATTCCACTCGTCATTATTATTTCTAACTTTACATAGTGCCTATAATGGACTCTATTCAAAGTGTGCATGATTTTAATTTGAAATGTGTTCCAAATATATATATATATATATATATATATATATATATATATAAAAGTGCTCAGCCAAAGTAGCTCCAGTTCTCTCCAAACTCTACAACAAATGCCTTAATGAATCTTGCTTTCCAAGCTGTTGGAAAACTGCTTCTGTGGTACCAGTATTCAAGAATTCTGGCGAAAGAACTGACCCATTAAATTATCGCCCTATTAGCCTCCTCCCACTTTTTGCCAAAATATTTGAGACCTTAATTAACCATGCTCTAGTCCAGCACCTTACAGATGCTAAACTTCTGACCGACCATCAATATGGATTTAGACAAGCCCGTTCCACGGCAGACATCCTCACTGTAATCTCTGAACGCATATACCATTCACTGGACAAAGCGGGAGAGGGCAGAGCGGTAGCTCTAGATATATCTAAGGCTTTTGACAGGGTATGGCATGAGGGTCTCCTCAGGAAGATTAGATCTTACGGTATCACTGGTAGAATACTTAACATAATTAAATCCTTCTTAGATAAGAGAAAAATCCAGGTTGTCCTCGACGGTCGTACATCTAAACAATATGATATAAATGTGGGAGTGCTCCAGGGATCTATCCTTGGACCTCTGCTGTTCCTGATATTCATAAATGACCTCCCCGACAAAATTGCCTCTGAGATGGGTATATATGCTGATGACACCACACTCTATAGCAGGCACGACAGGAAAACAAATGAACATATATCTAAAGTAATGGCAGAAACACTAGAGGATGACCTCCAATTAGTAGTGGAATGGGGACAAAAATGGATGGTAACGTTCAATGCCACCAAGACAAAACTGGTTTCATTCAATAATTACAAGAAACCTTCTCTACCACCTATAGCAATGGCCAACGACTCTTTATCTGAGAGTACGTCTCTCAAGCTACTTAGCCTAACGTTCACAGGAAACATGAGTTGGAACAATTACATCGAGGGCATTGCCAGGGCCGCTGCAAGGAAGGTGGGCTCTCTCTACCGTGCTAGAAAACTTCTAACACCCGAAAGTATCCTGTACCTCTATAAGGCCACTATTCGCATATGTATGGAGTATTGCTGTCATATTTGGGCCGGTGCATCGGCTACTAGTCTCTCGCTCCTTGACAGGGTTCAAAAGAGAGTCGCAAATCTGATAGGCCCTAAACTGGCATCTAAACTTCAGCCTCTGTCCTATCGTCGAAACGTTGCATCCCTCTGCCTGTTCTACAAGTATTATAATGGTGAATGCTCTGAAGAACTGCAAGCACTAGTGCCCCCACGACGTGAACACCCTCGACAGACCTGACAAGCTGCAAAATCCCACCCCCACACTGTAGAGATCCCTAGATGTAAAAGATCTTTCTACTCTTGCATTCCAGGTCACTGCTTCCCCAACTGTACTGACATGCATAAGTTCAAGTGCAACGTGAACCAACATCTCGCTGCCCTAATCCCTACATAGTACCCCAGTAGTTGTTGCCCCTGATAGTAGCCCCCTACACCAAAGTGGCAATGTGCCTTGTTTGGGGTGAAAATGTAATAAAAAAAAAAAAATATATATATATATATTTTATTATTATAATATAAAGTTGAATATCTGTGTGTGTGTGTGTGTGTGTGTGTGTGTGTGTGTGTGTGTGTGTCTGGTACGAATAGGCTCCTATTGACTATTTAAAAAACTGATTACATTTAAAAAAAAAATTTTTTATTACATTTTCACCCCAAACAAGGCACATTGCCACTTTGATGTTGCACTTGAACTTCTGCATGTCAGTACAGTTGGGGAAGCAGTGACCTGGAATGGAATTCCAAAGTCTAGCGGTTCTGGGGAAGAAACTACCGGAGTAGAAAGATCTTTTACATCTAGGGATCTCAACAGTGTGGGGGTGAGATTTTGCAGCTTGTCGGGTGTTCACGTCGTGGGGGCACAAGTGCTTGCAGTTCATCAGAGCATTCACCATTAAAATACTTGTAGAACAGGCAGAGGGATGCAACGTTTCGTAGATGGGACAGAGGCTGAAGCTTAGATGCCAGTTTAGGGCCTATCAGATTTGCGACTCTCTTTTGAACCCTGTCAAGGAGCGAGAGACTAGTAGCCGATGCACCAGCCCAAATATGACAGCAATACTCCATACATTGGCGAATAGTGGCCTTATAGAGGTACTGGATACTTTCGGGTGTTAGTAAAAATATAATGATAGAAGATGTATCGAGACACAGGAATGGATATGTTTGATCTGGCAGAACGGTGGTTCATTAAAATTGTGGGGTCTGCGTTCGCGCCTGGTCCACAAAGTATGGAAATAAAAAATTTAAAAATTAAAAAAAACCTTTACAAGTGTTTTTTTTACAAGTATTTTTGATATAGATGTACATAATAATACTTTGATAAGTATGTTTTAACTTAAATAAGGAAGGTATAATAAAATTGTGGGGTCTGCGTTCACACCTGGCATCCATAGAATGGAAATAGGCACAAACTTTAATAAAGACTTTTAATATCTATCTGTGTAAGTATACTTTGATAATTATGTTTCAGTTTGAAGAAATATGTATAATAAAATTATGGGGTGTTCGTTCGCGCCTGACCTCCATAGAATGGAAATATGTCACAAAGTTTAACAAGGTTTTTTAATATAGATCCACAGAATATTGTGATAAGTGTTTCAGTGTGAACAGGTATGGTATAATAAATTATGGGGTTTATCTATTTTATTTTTACTTTCATCATATTTTGCTTTGGTTTTGATACCCCCAAATTCGAAGCTATCTCTTTACAACCCTTCCTTTTCATAACCTATCATACTTTAATAAATCAGAGTCCATTTTCTGAAGGCTGTTTTTGAACCCAGTCAACGACGAGTACTTTTGCTAGTATATATATATATATATATATATATATATATATATATATATATATATATATATGTGTGTGTGTGTGTGTGTGTGTGTGTGTGTGTGTGTGTGTATTGAAATTCATGATTTCAGCATTAATTTGCAGGAAAGTGTAATTTTAAAATAAAAATCTATTGAACACACAAATATTTAATTTCAGTAGAAAAAGTTCTAGCGACTTTTTCCAAGTGCAAAGTATTTTGTTGGCATTCGTTACAATGTTTGAGTATTGAAGAGTCAGTTTTGAGCAACTTTTTTAATTGCTCGCAATCATCAGTAGGATGGAGTTCAATAGTCATTCTCAGTGGATTTGCATCAATCAGCACAGTTTGGAATCCATGGCCAACTTTAAAGGTGCAATTGCATTCTCTATTTCGTAGTCTTCGGCAGTGACTTTTGTGTATTTTAACGTGTCTTACTTTCTTCAAAATTCAATAAGTGTTTAGCACTTTCAGGGCAATTGTTTATCAATCATTTCCAAAATGCAATGACATCTTCTCCCTTATAACATTCTGCTATTCTCATTGGCTTCGATTAGACCGATCTCTTATTCCAAATTACAATTCTATAAACACTTCCAATCGATTCTCTAAGGTCAGCAACACTGTGAGTTGGCAAATCAACGTTTGGAGTGCTATAAATGATGTCAAATGGTAAATTGTCTGAACAATGCTGTTAGCAAAACAGGCTTTTCTTTCATTGATCAATTTCAAGGCCAATTGTCAGTTTCTGACCGTTTTCTATTTGAATTATTATATTTTTTGTCTCAAATCATGGTAAATAATGATTTTTTTCATTATAAAAATCTGTTTATACAATGACAAACTAGGAGCCTTGACAGAGCAAGGAAGAAATGGTGGTAAATCAACTCTGTCGCTTTTGACCCCCAATCTATTATATTCAGTCCATGGACTTTTGTTACATATGGTTAATTTATGAGGATCAAAAAGTCAGTCAAATAGATATTGCACAAATTTCTAGCATACAACAAAGCTACACACAACAAAGCTTCACACAACAAAGCTACACACAACAAAGCTACACACAACAAAGCTACATGGAGTATTTTGTCTTAACATGCATTAGATCCCAAGTCACCAATGATACCATATACTGAAATACCTTGGGTTTTGTGGGCAATCAAAGCATAGCTGAGAGACGAAGTATTTGAGATCTAGTCACAAGGAATCCATAAGCTCATAGTCATCTTTCACAAATTCAACATTGATTGCATGATCCATATGATCAAATTTCATAGCAACAACTTTTTCTATTTTTTATTTGTATTTCAGTGACTTTATTACAGAAAAGTGGGCATCACAAGTGAACTTAGCTCTGACACAACATTTTGTTGAGTCTCAGTTTTTTGCTCCACAAATGTTCCAGTGTGATGAAAATAGACCAATTACAATGCAGCAGTAGCGTTTGTTAAAATAATTTCTAGCAACGTTTCAAGTTTCAAAATTATTCAAACTATTATTGTTATTATGTTTATTGTAATCTCATGCTTGCAGTGATGTAACATTCAGCATTAGTCTGAACTTGATAATATTTATTATAACTGGAGAACTTATACTGAATTGAATCAGAATAATCGAATGGATTCAAATGATTGATTCTCATCTCAAATACTCTAGAACTTAATAAAGATATTTTTTTTGTCAATTAATTTATGTATATAAAAAATAGGGTTGCAAAACTAAATATAAACACAAAATTCAAATTTTTCTAAGTTCCAGCGAGTTTCAAACTGGCGATCTTCTGTATATTAAGCTGCATGTTAAGCTGCATGTTAAGCTACATGTTAAGCTGCATGTTAAGCTGCATGTTAAGCTACATGTTAAGCTGCATGTTAAGCTGCGTGTTAAGCTGCATGTTAAGCTGCATGTTAAGCTGCATATTAAGCTGCACGTTAAGCTGCATGTTAAGCTACATATTAAGCTGCATGTTAAACTGCACATTAAGCTGCATATTAAGCTGCATATTAAGCTGCATATTAAGCTGCATATTAAGCTGCATGTTAAGCTGCATGTTAATCTACATGTTAAGCTGCATGTTAAGCTTCACCACTGAACATTAACGACTGCTTGATGTTGTATCTATATATCATCAGGATAGCGTGTGTGTTATTCATTTTGTGTGTCACGCTTGCATCATATTTTTCTTCCGAGTAATATATATTCCTTAAATAAGATACTTTCTTTCTTTTCTTTTCTTCATCTATGGTGTTAATTCGAATAATGACTACAGAGATCCACTTGAACGTGCAAGCAGTCTCTCGGGACTCGTTCCTGCAAGTAGCTATCATTACTCCAATATCTTGCATGAATCTGGAAGTTTGTATGTTAAACTAATGTTTTGTTAGCAAGGAATTTTTTTCATAAACAAAAATTAATCTTCAACGTCAAGAAAAACCAATCCTTAGCTTGGAATAAAAAATCTCTCGATAGGCTTTTTTCTTTTAAAAAAATAATGGAAACAGGTTTACCCAACTTCCTTCAAAGGAAGAAATTGCATGGGAGTATGAAATTCACAAGCGGTTCCCAGTCGCATGTATATATCCGTTATAAGATGACGACGTTAGTTTTTTTTGCAAGCAGGGGGAAGTATACATCCTCCTACATACAGCGTCTGGAATTCCCAAATTGGTCACCCATCTGGTACTGACCAGGCTTAAGCTTGCTTAAATTCGGTGACCCAGCAAGAATCGGTGTGTCAACATTTAAAAAACATTAAAAAAAAAACAAAAAAAAACAGAATAAACTTTTTTTTTTCAACTACAAATTGATGATCCTTCATAAAAAGATGAAGAAACGTCTGGACTCTAGTTTGAATGCAACAGATCGTCCACATCATCCAAATTCTGTCTATCTATCTATTTATCTATCTCTCTATCTCTCTCTCTCTCTCTCTCTCTCTCGCGCGCGCGCTCTCTCTATTTTTAAACAAGACAATTTCTTTTTTCCTTTCTTCATCTTTTCTTAAATGTTGCCGAACAATGCTACAATAGACATGGCATTGCCTTATAGAGATCCATGGGTCACTCACGCAATCTTTCAGGATTCGTTCTTGACAGGCTTCTTCAACTCAAATCAGCAATTCTTCATAAAGATGGAGAAGCGTCTGGACTCTTAAATGGAAGCGACGCATCCTCTATATTGTTTAAACTTCAATCTTGAAGCTGTTCTTTTCTATCGGCATTTCTGAAATGTTTGATTTGATTATATTTATTGCTAGTAAAATAAATATAAATAAATTTAGAAAAAAATACAATTTCTTAAAGTTAGATAATTCCCAGAAATTATTACATATTTACGCACAGAAGGTGAGGTGCACATATTCAGTAATAAAGGTTAATTACAAACTACGGAGCGACCCCCCCCCTCCTCCTATGCCTCTCTCAACTGGATTTTATTTAATCCATAAGTATATAATGCTCATTCGGTCAACCATGACCGAATATAAATGTTAATTACAGGGTGGAACAATAAAATTGTCGCCATAGAAAAAAAAAACGACATGATTCCATTTTCGTTTGCTGAAAACTGGTTTCATTTTTGTTGTAGACAATCTACTTGTTGACCAGTTGTGTACAAATCCCAAGGGTGATAAGAGCCTTCTATTATGTCTGAAAGTGACACAATGTTCAACAAACGAGATCAGAGATGGACCACTGTACAACTCATGCTCTCTACTGATCCAAGTTATGACAACAGGACCATTGCCAGCACCTTCAAAATGCAAATCCAGATGATTCGACACTTGAGCGCACAGCTCAACAAAGTTTCTGGCCACGATTATGATCTTTGGTGTGGTTTCAAGTGAGGGCTACATCATGCCACCTCATATCTTCGAAGTCGGCTTGAAAGTCAATGCCAAAGTGTACCTGGATGTGCTAAAGAGTGTGGTGATCCCCTGTTGTAATCAGGTGACCGCTGGCAGATGCTGGGTGTGGCAGTAGGTTGGCGCCGGACCACAAGTTCCACTTGGTTTCAGAAGGAGTGCTACGACTTTGTACCCTTCTCTCACTGGCCCCCCTTTTCCTCCGACCTTAACCTGCTGGACTATTTCATTTGGTCATACAGAACATCAAGAACATCACCAACATGACCTCCCACAACACTAAAGCCAGCCAAATCGCTACCATATGCCGAGTATTGATCGAGCTCTTGCTAGCACTTGTGGAAAAGGCATGCTCACAGTTCTGAACCCGTATCAAGGCGGTAATTGAAGCTAAATGCGGCTACATTGAATAGATGTCAGCTCTACTACATAATCAAGTTAACTGAATTGATTTTTTCAATAAAAGTTTTCAAATAAAACTGTAGTGTTTGTTTTCTTCAGGACAATATTTTTATCGTTTCACCCTGTCCTTTAACCTCCAGAAGACATTCAATTACAACTTATTTTACTGATATGTCAAGCATTCACATCTTCAGTTTCATATAGGTCCCCTGTTTCTGAATTTTTGAGATGTGGATTGCTAATTTGTATGATTTGGATTGTTTGGACTACCATTCTCATCTTGAGTAGAATTCTCACGATGTTTAGACCAATGTAACCTCTAGCTTTCTTCTGATCTATCTATACATTTCAGCAGATGTACCCTCCGACACTCTTTATGTGTCTCTTGCCAACAGATTTTATTTATGACGTCTGCTAAGAATATGGAGCCTATTTGCCATTTCAGTATCTTTGTTGTAACTTAGCAACCAATCAGAAATTACATTTCTATGCAAATTGGTAGTTAAATAATTTATGGCTCAACAGTGGTCAGAAGAAGGGTGTTTATACTGTTGCAGTATAATGTAAGTGTCTGATGTCACCAAGAGGCTCCTGAAGAAGACCAGACGTTACATCAGCCGAAATACTGTGAGAATAAGAGCCATGATTGAAATAGTAATCCAAATAACACAAATAGTACAAATTATAAATACATTTGATCACCGAAGTTAAGCAACATTGAGCCTGGTTAGTACTAAAATGGGTGACCATTTAGGAATTCCAGGTGCTGTACGTGCTCTCCGCTTATCTCGGCACTTTTTTCCAGTCGTCTAGCACTTCCTCTTACCACTGGACTCAAGCAGTGCTGATTCAGAAGCGATGTGGTTAGCGATTGTGCAACCCTTGCCTCACAATTACACACATAGCTAACCTTACAGGGGTTATCCATTGTCTCTTGAGACTGAATGGAGGCATCGCAATTCTCATCTAAAATAGAAATTCCGAGCCATAGTGTAAGACTTCGTCTTTAAAAACACTCAAAAACAAAAATTCTATTTCTCACTCAAATATGACAGACCAACGAAAATACTATGTTTGGTATAACATTTTTGTTTATCTGTCATATTTTAGAGAGATATAGAATTAATGATGGTCTGTCATGCTTACGTTTGGTATAGCATTTTTCTTGATCTATCATATTTTAAAGAGATAAAGAATTTTGATGGTCTGTCATATTTAAGTTTAATATATCATTTCCTTTGATCTGTCATATTTGGTTGAGAAATGGAATATTGATGGTGTGTCATGCTTACGTTTGATATAGTATTTTCGTTGGTCTGTCATATTTGGGTGAGAAATTTTTATGGTTTGTCATGCTTACGTCTGATATAACATTTTCATTGGTCTGCCAGTCAAGTTTAAAATAGCATTTTGTTGGTTTATAATGCTTAAGGATGAGCTAGCATTTTCGTTGATCTTTTAAACTTCCATATTACATAGCACTTCCGTTGGTCTGTCATACTTGGGTAAGAAATAGCATTTTCATTGGTCTGTCATGCTTACGTTTTAAATTGTATTTTCATTGGTTGTCATACCTGTGTAAGAAATAGTATTATTGTCGGTCTGTCAAGCTTACATTCGAAATAGCATTTTGAATACTAAATACGTAGATTGAGTACTTGTTTATTTTCTGTATCGTTTTTTCCCAGTCTCATCTAATGACTGTCGTACAACATAAATAATGGTTTAAAAATCTCACATGAAATATAAATCAGTTAAAACTCTTATTTGATTCGAGCCAGTAGCATAAATAGTTTAATCGGTACACTAAAGTAACTCCATCTAATTTCTAGAGATGCTGCTGCAGTTGCTGTTGCAGTCAACATCGCAGCTTCCCCTGCAGTTGCCGCTGCTGTCGCCGCTGCTACAATCACTGTCATCTGAGCTGAAGCTTTGTTTTGTAACTAGACAATGTCCTTTGCTTCTCTGTCTGGCTGCTTTAAGTGTAATCTTCACTCACAAAAGCGTGTGAGTGGGCGAGATTAAATAATGAAACCAAAGAACACTATCGGGGACAGGTGTTTGATTGCGTATCTGTTTGTTTGGTGGAGCTAACTTACGGCATATCAACCTTTTCTGTAACATATCTATTGTCAATGATTAATTGTATATGATTAGCTGAACACACGTCACTATTTCGACCACAGTTGGGAGGGGGTGGAAACTGTGGGCTCATACCTTGCTTAATTGTGTGGGTTCATAATTAAATACAACAAGTCTATTTGGCTGTGTATTAAATACTTTCCAGTTATTAGTGCTATAGAATGTTTGATGGTCTGTTATGCTTACGTTTTGTATAGTATTTTCGTTGGTCTGTCGTAAAGAAATTTTTTAGCAATCATTTTTCACATCTGCAGATTGTATTAAAAATAATATTCATCCATTTTTTTAAAAACTTTTTTTAAACCCAGACGAGGCATATTGTCACTTGGAACGTAAGAGGCTACTATTTGGGATCGTATCTAACAGAAGACTGTTGGGAGTTGAGCAGCAAGAAGTCTATTCACATTAGATTTAAATTTCGTCTTGTTAGCACAGTCAAAGAAGGAAGAAACAGGAAGGGAATTCCAAAATCTAACAGGTTGAGGGAAGGAACTATTACAGTAGTAGATTTTCTTACATCTAGAGACCACTACAGTGAAGGAGTGAAATTTTGCTGCTTGTCAAGTTAGCTTAGAGTATGTACGTCAATGGGGCTATGAGGTCATTAGACTATATTTCATTTAAGTACCTGTAAAACAGGCATAAATATGCAACATTTTGGTGATAGGACAGAGGTTGGAGCTTGCCTGATATTATGGGACCTATTAAATTAGAGAGTTTTTTTTGTTTAAATGTGAGAAGCTAGTGGTAGATGCACTAGCCTAGATGTGGCAACAATACTCCATGCATGAACGAACGGTGGCTGTGTAGAGGTATAGAATACTCTCGGGTGTGAATACAGATTCGCCAAATTTGATAATTTTAAGTCCACCACCACAATATTTAAAGAATTTATAATCCCATAACTTTAGTTATGTAAACCGTATTTTAACCACAGTATCCTACACTTTATCTGGATGTATAGCAACATATTAATGCTTATGTAAAACAAATAAAAAGTGTATACATACAGTGTATCACAAAAGTAAGTACACCCTCACATTTCTGCAGATATTTAAGCATATCTCTTTATGGACCAAAACTGACAAAATGACACTTTAACACAATGAAAAGTAGTCTGTGTGCAGCTTATATGACAGAGTTAATTTATTTTCCCCTCAAATTAACTAAAAATATTACGATTAAAAGCGAAACCCCTGCCAACAAAAGTGAATACACCTCCAAGAAACTACATCCCTAAATGAACAAATTGAGTCCTGCTTGTCATTTTCCCTCCAAATTGTCATGTGTTACTAGGCCCATGTGTGCAGGTGTGTTCAAATTTGTAGTACTGCTCTCACACTCTCTCACACTCTCTCATACTCTCTCACACTCTCACATACTCTCTCACACTCTCTCACACTCTCTTACACTCTCTCATACTCTCTCACACTCTCTCACACTCTCTTACACTCTCTCATACTCTCCCATACTCTCTCACACTCTCTCACACTCTTTCATATTCTCTTACACTCTCTCACACTCTCTCACACTCTCACATACTCTCTCACACTCTCTCACACTCTCTCATACTCTCTAACACTCTCTCACACTCTCTCACACTCTCTCACACTCTCGCACACTCTCTCGCACTCTCTTACACTCTCTCATACTCTCTCATACTCTCTCACGCTCTCTCACACTCTCACATACTATCTCACACTTTCTCACACTCTCTCATACTCTCTCATACTCTTTTATACTCTCTCATACTCTCTCATACTCTCTCAAACTCTCTCACACTCTATCATACTCTCACACTCTCACACTCGCACACTCTCTCACACTCTCTTACACTCTCTCACACTCTCTCACACTCTCGCACACTCTCTCATACTCTCTCACACTCTCTTACACTCTCTCATACTCTCTCATACTCTCTCACACTCTCTCATACTCTCTCATACTCTCTCACACTCTCTCATACTCTCTCACACTCTCTCACACTCTCTCATACTCTCTCATACTCTCACATTCTCTCATACTCTCTCACACTCTCTCGTACTCTCTCACATTCTCTCATACTCTCTCACACTCTCTCACACTCTCTCGTAGTCTCTCACACTCTCTCATACTCTCTCACACTCTCTCATACTCTCTCACACTCTCTCACACTCTCTCATACTCTCTCACACTCTCTCACACTCTCACATTCTCTCATACTCTCTTATACTCTCTCACACTCTCTCGTACTCTCTCACATTCTCTCATACTCTCTCACACTCTCTCACACTCTCTCATACTCTCATACTGGTCATTGAAAGTTCCAATATGACACCACATATCAAAGAATAGGCTGAAGATCTTAAAAGACGTATTGTTGTCCTACATGAAGATTGCCAAGGCTGCAAGATGTCCAGCACACTGAAACTGAGCCGCAGCACAGTGGCTAAGACCATTCAGTATTTTAATAGAGCAGGATCTACTCAGATCAGGCCTGGATAGGTTGTTCAAAGATTCTAACCGCACCTGCTGAGTGTCACATTCAAATGCTTTCTTTGAACGATTGGCGTAGGAGTGCTGTCAGCATTATTGCAGAGATTGGAGTGAGGGGTCAGCCTGTTAATGCTTAGACCATACGTCGCACTCTACATCAAATTGGTATGTATAGCTGTCACCCCAGGGGGAAGCCTCTTCTGAAGATGATACACAAGAAAGCCCACAAAGAGTTTGCTGAAGACATGTCAACAAAGCACATGGATTACTGGAACCAAGTACTATGGTCTGATGATATGAAGATTCTAATGGTTTAAAGCATGTATGGTGGAAACCACGCAAGGAGTACAAAGATAAGTGTTCAAGCATGGTGGTGGGCATGTCATAGTCCAGGGCTGCATGAGTGCTGCAGGTGTTGAAGAGTTATGTTTTATTGAGGGAAATATGAACTCCAACAAACAAAAACATATATATATACATGTATACATTACATACATATGCACACACACACACACACACACACACACACACACACACACACACACATATATAATATATATATATATATATATATATATATATATATATATATATATAGAGAGAGAGAGAGAGAGAGAGAGAGAGAGAGAGATACAGCATAATTACATTGACACACTGGTTCTCATTAGATTACTGAAGTTAAGCAACGTTGAGCCTGGTCAATACCAGATAGGTGACTAATTTGGGAATACTAGGTGCTGTATGTAGGAGGACCTCGACACCTCCATGCAAGAACTGAAAAAGCCTCAAACGTTGTGTGCCAGGGCTTTGTTCTCCATCTTTCATCGTTCTTGTTCTGGCCGTGTCGTCATCATCTTTTTCACACTGGCAACTGTCAATGGGGACGCACATGGGTCAACAAGTAGAACAATAAAACAAAACACAAGAAAAACACAGACGTTGATGCTTCACACACACACACACGCACACACACACATACACATACACACACACACACACACACACACACACACATATATATATATATATATATATATATATATATATATATATATATATATATATACCGGTTGGAATCTGGGTGTGTGTGTCTTCACGCTAATGTTTACATCTATGTCCTGTCGAGGCTGGGTTTATCTGTTGCTGTCAGTTCATTTTCCCAGCTTTTCTGATCTGGCGGCAGTCTCCAACTGTAGTCAAAGTTCAACTGACCTTGGCCGTACCCTAAATCCAACTGGCCACCTCTGAGTTCAGGCCTCAACTTTGTTGTAAAGTTCTGAATCATGACTGGACTGGACTGTCATATAAACTCACTGACTGTCAAGTTCAGCTTTGTCGTCCCTATTCTTTCTATTGTTGTTAAAAACTCATTGATTGTCGCACCCCATGACACTCCCTAGCATCATAAAACTAAATATATCTTTATCTATTGTTCAGTCCTTTTGCTATCCTCATTAGTCAAACCTGAATTTAAATCTACACTTACCTCTCTTTGTCTTAAGAACAAATTTCTGTCCATTGTCTATTGATAAATTTATTTTTTACTTTATTTGTTTTCCTTCTTTTTTCCTTAACGGCCACAGGTCGACCGTAGTATCACAATATTGTGATTAAGAATAGTTATCACTTATCTACTGGAGAGAGTAGGCCGTGGTTTTCACAATCTCATGATCCACGTCAAAAATTTGAATTCACGGTAAATAGTCCGTTAATTATGGACCATCACCCTCGTCTTTCTACCAAGATGAAACATGTCTTGTTTGAAGCTATTATCAACTCAGTTAAGGAAGTAGCAGCCGGACTTTTGCCACAGATTATCAGGAAACTTGTTGGTGTGTACACGAGCATGCTAAGAACTTTAGTTTTTACAAGGAAGTCACCACTTTTCAAGGCCTAAAGGTCACTTGAGGATAAGGTTTAATGAGTGTACAGTGGTCACTAAGACGACAGCATAGCGATCATTAGTGGTGGAAATAGGATAGAATGTGATTATTTAAGGAGGAGGCTCAACAAGAATTTGTTTACATTGGACTTAAAGACGACTATATTATAGTCAGCTGGAAAGCAAGCCAGTGGAACAGAGTTCCATAAGCGAACAGTTCTAGGAAAGAAGCTTAGTTCATAGAATTTGAGTTTAGATTTAGGCACAGATAGAGTGGGAGAAATTGTTGATAATGGTTGTAGTTAGACGGTGCTTTTTGTGAAAGTTTGACCAAGAGGACCATAAATTGAAACTCAGATGAGCACTTGCCATGAAAATAATGATAGAGCAGAAACAGGCTCGTGATGTCTATATCTGTGCCTAAATCAAAACGTGGATTCCATGAACAAAGCTTCTTTATTAGAACTGCACGCCTGTGGAACTCTGTTCTATCTGCCTGCTTCCCACCGGACTACAACTTGGATGTGTTCAAGTCCAATGTTAACAAATTCCTAATGAACCGCCCCCTTAAGTAAATACTTCATCAAATCTCCACACTAACGTAATGTACTTGCAATAACCGTTATCCCTGAGTGGTTTCCGGGCCTTGATAAGTGGTGATTGTGTAATAAATTGCGAACAGACGGGCTTACCTGACAAACGCTCGAGGTGTGCATTCTGCAAAGCGGGTACGTCCAAAGAAAAATGGCAAGATGGCGGCGGCCGGTTAATATTGCCAAGTAATCACGCAAAATCTCGTGTTCTCTCGCACACACGAGAGTTCAGCTTAGCATAAAAACGGGTCGCTGTGAGCAAGAAGCGAGAAGGAAAAACGTAGTCAAGAAAAGACGACGCTTCTGACGACTGAGAAGAAAAAAGAAGAAAAAGAGCAAGAAGTAGAAGAGGAAGAAGAGAATGATACATGAGAAGACGAGGAGTGTGCGGTTTTGAGTAAATCGAAACAGACACAAAAAAAAAAATTCTGATTACAAGCTATTTCGGCTTTGGTATGGAGAAATTTGACATCAGATTAATTCCGGAATTCGATGGCTCCCCCACTGGTCCCTCGGTGGTCGAATGGCTGGAAAAGGCTGAGCGCGTTTGCCGGTTGTGCAAGATTAAAGACCCAGCTATGGTTATCTCATTGAGACTCACAAAAGGGGCTTATGCCGTGTACCAGCAGCTAGGGGAGGATCCGACCATGGAGCAGATTACACAAGCGCTATACGGGGCATTTGGTACAGACCCTTTTGTCGCCTGGAGGCAGTTTTCCGAACGCCGACTTGGGCCGGGGGAGACAGTGGATGTCTACATGGCCGACTTGAAAAAGCTTGCCACTCCCTTCGGTGGTGCAAGTGATCGCATATTGGCATGTGCCTTTTTGTCGGGACTTCCGGATGAGGCAAGTCGACTGCTGCGAGCATCGTCAAGACTCACTGAGATTGGATTGGAGGAGTTATTGGCGAGAGCACAAAACATCTTGAAAGACGATCGAGAACTAGTCTCCGCAGCTGTTGACACTCTGGACTCGCCAACGAAGGGTCTACGATGCTATACCTGTGGTGGCCCCAACCACTTTTCCAGAGACTGCAAAAGCGGTACAAGGCGCACCCCTAATTATGGAGCACGACAAGTAATACGGTGTCACCAATGCAATAAGCCAGGCCACATAGCGCGGAATTGTCCGGGAAACAGGCAAGGGGAGGACGCCGCAGCGCTAGCACCCTCCCCAACGCGGCATTGAACAAAGTGCTGCCTGCAGTAACAGTTCAAGTTGATGGATGTGAACGTTCAGCGCTGGTTGACACCGGCTGTACCCAAACCCTTCTTCGAAAGGAATATTGCGCCACATGGAAGAAACGAAGGATCCCTGTACTTACTGTTGGCCAAGGCTCATTGGTGTGTTGTGGGGTCAGCGTTGTTCATATCAGCATTGGCAATGGCTCTCCGGTTGCTGTGACGGTGTTAGTGGTCGATGGGGAGCTGCTCGGATATGACCTTCTCCTTGGAATGGATGCTATCACACAGCTAGGCGGAATTACTTTGAACGGCGCCGGTGATGTGAGCTTCTCTCGACCAAACAAACAAATGTGTGCAGCAATCACTCTCGATGAGCCCGACTTCCATGCAGAATACGATAAGGGCACAAACACTTGGACAGCGTCCTGGAAATGGGCAGGCGACCAGCCACCAGTGTCATTGCGGAATCGACTTACAGAGTATCCTCCTCCTGCGTGGCTTAGGGGGCAGTACGAGGCAGAACTTCAAGTGAACGAGTCAGCACCTGTAAATTGCGCTGCAGTGGGACATAGACTCAGCCCGGAGCATATTAATGATGTCCATTGCCAAAGTGGGCACCCCGGTGTAAACCGAACGCTTTACTTCGCCAGATTGGTTGACCCCTCTGTGTCTCGGAGGGCTGTGAAATCTGTTGTGGGAAGCTGCAACACCTGCCAATCGATCGACCCAGCACCTGTCCGGTGGAAGAAGGGAATACTCAGTGTGAAGCGTAATTGGGATAGGATTGCGATGGACATAACGCACTACAACGGGAGGCATTTTTTTACGCTTATCGACTGTGGACCATCTAGGTTTTCATTGTGGCGGCCTCTTCGCCGGCAGGACGCGGCTGCCATTATCCATGAGTTGGAAGGTGTGTTCCTCGAGCGTGGCCCTCCTTCTGAGATACTCACCGACAATGGCCCCGCTTTTGTTAGTGAGCCGTTTAAACAGTTTGCAGATGGCTGGGGTGTCCATCTGCGTTTTCGGTGTGCCCATGTTCCCAGTGGAAACGGGATTATTGAGCGCAATCACAGAACGGTTAAGACAATCGCAGCGCGGAAGGGGTGTACGGTACCTGAAGCAGTCTATTGGTACAACATCACCCCTAAGGACGATGTTTCACCCTCCACCGCACCAGCAAACGCGCTACATACATACCGTGTCAGGGTGAGAGGTTTGGAGAGCAGCTCACTACCCGAACCGGAGCCACCACAAAAGAACATAAAAGAAGGAGATGTCGTCTGGGTTAAAAAACCCCGAGGCCAGTGCACGACTCGCTACGGAACTGGTCATGTCACTGAAGTGATCAGCCCGCAGGCGGTGCGAGTTGATGGAGTACCTCGTCATATTAAAGACTTAAGATCAGTATTCCAAACGCAGCTGCCGCTTGACGAAGATAGTGAAATTGAATCCGTGACCAGCGACCCATCATTCTGGTTTCTGACGGCTTCAACGCACAGCGACACTGAGAGTGGTAGCCTTCAAAGTACTGACCCTCCTGCTGATGATGAAGACCTGGACAGTGATACTGCGATGCTCAGCTTTAGGTTCGCCGACCTTCATGTCACGGAAGACAGCGCAGACGATGATGAAGCCTCGAATCCCCCTCTCCGAAGAAGCACTCAAAGAAAAAGGCCACCGCCTCCCTGCTCTTTTTGTGATAATGAGATCAGGGGGGAGTGTGTAATAAATTGCGAACAGACGGGCTTACCTGACAAACGCTCGAGGTGTGCATTCTGCAAAGCGGGTACGTCCAAAGAAAAATGGCAAGATGGCGGCGGCCGGTTAATATTGCCAAGTAATCACGCAAAATCTCGTGTTCTCTCGCACACACGAGAGTTCAGCTTAGCATAAAAACGGGTCACTATGAGCAAGAAGCGAGAAGGAAAAACGTAGTCAAGAAAAGACGACGCTTCTGACGACTGAGAAGAAAAAAGAAGAAAAAGAGCAAGAAGTAGAAGAGGAAGAAGAGAACGATACATGAGAAGACGAGGTGTGTGCGGTTTTGAGTAAATCGAAACAGACACAAAAAAAAAACTCTGATTACAGTGATCACTGTGTAAAAAAAAAAAAAAAAAAAAAAAGAAAGAAGTTGCAGGGAGGAGAAACGGGCATCATCTATTAGGTTTTGGGGTCGGTTTTGAACTCTGTCATGGCAGGATAAGATATTTTGCGCAGATCCTGCTCAGATGTGGCAACAGTACTTCATGTTAGGACATACTTGGTTCTTATACACTTTTTTCAGGTCACATTGTGGAATATGATGTTTTTCTGGTACCTGATTACGGTATTTGCCTCGCCTTATGATGTTATTTATAATGTTATTTGATTATATACATGTGCATTATATACTGTACTGTATTTTGTACTGTGTAAAATTTTGCTTAAGCTGCGCCATACAGCAATTTCACCTTACAATCCCAACCCTAGAACGTATTAATGCCGTATCCTGGGCTTCTATTGTAATGAATTGCATCGAGAGTGAGATATCTTCTTGAGCAATAGAATGACGTAATCATTTTTCCAGTAGCCTTGGCAACAGATTTGATGTAAGTATTCCATTTCCTGCTAGGAGTGAAGGTCAGACCCAGAAGCTAGTCAAAGCAGAGAGCTTGTTTGAGATGAGGGCCATTCAAATCTCTGAACATAATTAAAGGATACTCTAACTTAACATCTAAATCTGACCCCAACTTCGCCATGGGCATGGAATATGTGCCTACATTAAAGACAGCTTTCTGTGTAGAAGGGATATCTCCAGAGAAGACCCTAATTTACCTTATATGTGCTTCCGGGTTGCACTTGCTTACACCACCGCATTTATATTTGCTCTGTATCACCCTCACAACAGCAGGGTTACTATCTTTAAGAGCATATCTGAGAAAATTGACCACATCCTGCCTGCTCATCCTTCAGCTAACATTCACATTTGCGGTGACTTCAATGTCCATAATGTGGAATGGCTGACCAACTCAAATGACAGATGATGAGGGGAGGTTCTGTAATGATTTTGCCATTGCCTATGACCTCATTCAGATTGGTCACGAATCCAACATGTGCCCGATACTACCGGTCAGTATGCAAGCCTTCTAAACCTTTTTTGCACAACTTCCCCTGAGCTATCTTCATGTTCCGTTCTATCTCTCCTGGGATCCTCCAACCACTCTTTTGTATCAGTTAAGATAAAAATGAAATGTAATAAGGCTTCAGACGTACCTCTCCACTGTACTGTATATCGATACTCTATGGCTGACTGGGACAGCTTCCGTACATTCATATCTGACCTACCTCTGTATTCCATGTTTAAAAAGGTTGTGTCCTCTATAGTATCAGACCTGACCAAATGGTTAATTGTAGGCATAGACCGATTCATACCATCCAAAAAATTCCAACAAAAACCTAACAACCAGCCACAGTTCTCCCCAGAATATGCTGCTGCCATCGTGCACAGAAATCACTTTTTCCATAGCTACCAACGTAATAGATGTACTGAGACTAAAGCTGTTTTCAGGACTGCCAACAACCACTGTAAAAGAGTATTAAAAAATGCAAGAGAACTGTATGCTTAGTTCGTTAAATCCAAAGTAGCTGAGCAGCAGCTTGGTTCCCACCAGTTTTGGCAAATTGCAAACAGGATCCTGGACAGAAGAATGCATTCTATCCCAACCATCATCAATAGACCTGAGATCATCTCGTCAGCATCAGACAAGGCCAAACTATTTGCCAAGAACTTTGCAGCTAATTCTACTCTATGCGATGAAGGCCATCAACTCTCTGTATTTCCTCCTATAACAGACAACACACTATGCAACATACAAATATCTGTGCATGAGGTCGCCAAGCTAATCAAGAACCTTGATTCCAGTAAAGCAACTGGCCCAGACGGCATTCCAATTATAATGTTGAAAAAGCTTCAACCAGAACTTGCCCTCATACTTACAAAACTGTTTAAGCGTTGTCTTAAGGAGAAGTGCTTTCCAACACCCTGGAAAACCTCATCAGTGTGCCCTGTATTTAAGAACTCAGGTGAAAAGTCATCTCCCTCTCAGTACAGACTAATAAATCTCCTGTGTGTCATGAGTAAGTTGCTGGAATCCATATTAAATAGAGACGCAGTCAACCACCTCAGCAGAAATAACCTTCTTAATGACATGCAACATGGTTTCCATTCTGCTAGATCTACAGTAGATGTGCTAACGGTTATATCTCATAGGATTAGTGAATCTCTCGACAGAAGGGCAATTGCTTTTGACATATCAAAGGCCTTCGATAAAGTATGGCATAAGTGCCTACTTCACAAGATTTCCAGCTACGGTATAACTGGAAATGTTTTCTCAATTATTAAATAATTTCTCTTTGATAGGCTCATAAGTGGTTGATGGTCAGAAATCAGATGCCCACAGTATTAATGCTGGAGTCCCACAAGGGCCCATCCTGGGCCGAACTCTCTTCCTGATCTACATTAATGATCTCCCAAAACACATACTTAAATCATTCGTTGACATCTATGCTGATGACACGACCATCTATAGCAACACATCACAGGCTATAAATGACAAAGTTCTCTCTGATTCTCTCTCCTCTGATCTTGAGCACGTGGTACAGTGGGGGAAGAGGTGGCTGGTTACTTTTACTCCTGATCTGAAATGGAATACGTACATCAAGTCTGTTGCCAAGGTCACTGGGAAAATAGTGGGATCCTTCTACAGCTCCAGAAGATATCTCACTAATGATGCAATTCTCTATCTGTATAAAAGCCAAGTACGTCCAAGGATGGAGTACTGCTGCCACATCTGGGCAGGAGCTGCTAAAAACAGCCTATCCTGCCTTGACAGAGTACAAAATAGACTTCGTGGCTTAGTAGGGGGATGCCTTTTTCTCTTCCCTGCAATCTCTTTCCTATAGAAGAAACGTTGCGAGCCTGTCTTTGTTTTATCATTATTTCCATGGCAAGTGCTCGTCCAAGCTCCAATCTCTCATCCCTCCTCGCCAATCCTTCACAAAAAACACCCATCTAGCTGAAACCACTGTCAATAATTTTCTCTCACTCATTATCTGTGCCTAAATCAAAACGTACATTCCATGAACAAAGCTTCTTTCTATGGAACTCTCTTCCGTTTGCATGTTTCCCACCTGACTACAACTTGGATGTTTTCAAGTCCAACATAAATAAATTCCTGTTGAATCGCCCTCTTAAGTAAGACACTTTATCAAATCTCCGATACTAACAATTACTACGATTCTATACCATTGATTACTGTACACGCAATAACCCTTATCCCCGAGTGGCTTCTGGGCCTTTATATGTGGTGACCTCCATGTAAAAAAAATGTGAATAGCATACAAAACTTATTGTGATGCATTTATAAAGATTGATGAAATATTTCTCCTACTTTATGAGACTGTTAAAGTATGGCTCTTCTCTACATCTAATATGTGACATCCAACATCTGGAGAGAGTTCAAAGACTGGCTACTCAAATGATGCAGGGTCTATGATAACTGACTTAAAAAGAAGCTAAGCCTTTTCCCTTTGAGCACTGATGATTATGTCGTGATCTCATACATTAAATACTTATGGGAGAGACTGCATGAAGATTGCCAACATACCTAAATGAAAGTGTTTTTGTGGAACAAACTGGATTCGAACTGGGCACATCCAGATTGTCACTGCACGTCATTAATCACTTAGCTAATTGCTGTTGCTGCTGTTGTTGTTGTGGATGATGATGATGATGATGATGATGATGATGATGATGATGATGATGATGATGATGGAGGACTTATCTTGGGATGTATATTTATTGCTAATCGCCTGAGGCGCCCCTACTGGCGAATGCCGATAATGCTGCCCGGCATTTCTTGTCAGGTGAGAGTGCTCTTCCTCTAGGGCATTGGCTTTTCAAATTATCACTCTGCAGTCTTTGTGTCACATCTTCTTGCTGTGGGAGAGAGATAAACAAACATATGCTAACACAACTGAAATTGTACTTACATGCATTACAATCTTCAAACGAAGAAAAATAAAAAAAATGAAAAAAAATGATGATGATGACGACGACGATGATGCTGATGATGATGATGATGATGATGATGACGACGACGGCGACGATGATGATGATGATGATGATGATGATGATGATGATGATGACGACGACGACAACGATGATGATGATGATGATGACGACGATGACTACGACGATGATGATGATGATGATGACGACAATGACAGCGATGATGATGATGATGATGACGACGACGACAAACGATGACGATGATGATGATGACGACGACGATGATGATGATGACGACGACGGCAATGATGATGATGATGATGATGATGATGAGTATGATTTCAACTAGTATCTAACCCAGTAAAGCGTGGGTGTGGGTGATGTGTTAGTAAGCATGGGTGGGGGTGAAACATTAGTGCTGTGGTGTAGAGTAGCTAGGATGACAGCAATTAGCTGAACAGTGGGATGAGGATGATGGAGGGATGCTGTCTAATGGATCTGGTAATTAAGTAACGATGATGATGTGAAGGGTGAATCAGTGATGATGAAGCAATTATACTGAAAGTTAAGATTTATTTTGACTTGTATTTATTATAACCAGATTAGTATTCTCTATTTTTCGTTTATTTTTTGTCCAATTCTTAAATTGTTAAAAAAAACAAAATTCGTCTTTAATGATTAATTACTTATCAAGGCCAAAAGGCATTCAAGGTTAAAAATTAGTAAGATTTTCGATTGGATGAGAGTAGAGTGTTATGAAAGGTTGTGAACTATGATTAATTCCTAGTTGTTGTTTCTGAATGTGTCTTTGAATTCCTCACACTGCTGTTCTCACATTGAGTATTAGTCTTACAACGTTTTGGCCGGTGTAATTTCCGATCTTCTTCAGGTATATCTTGTCGAACTCGGGTATCTTGGAGGATAGAATAAATAAAGCATAGTATCAGAACAGATACAACACTTTACTCCTAACAAAAAGGTTAAAGTAGTTAAGAAGTACTCTCCCCTTTCTCCATCTCTCTTTAATAGACGAAATAAGGTATAAGTCTTAAAAACCTCCGTTATTATGATATCTCCTCCTCCTCCTCCCCCCTCTCTCCCTCTCCCTCTCTCTCTCTCTCTCTCTCTCTCTCTCTCTCTCTTTGCCCCAAAAATGTATCCCGAAATCTAATAAAAACAAAGCTATATTTATATTATCTTACATTAGAATTATTGACGATTGTGACAATCCGGCCATAACAATGGAAGATTCCAATAAAGATATATCTCCAACAGATTGTTTCCAACAGACTTGTAGAAAAGAAAGAGAAGCTGAAGAAGTACTTTCTTTTTTTTTTATACTTACGTTCACCTCTAACAGGACATATCACCACTTTGACGTAAGGGGCTGCTATTTGAGACCATGCCTAGGAAAGATTAACAAGATATTTGTTTACATTACATTTAAACTTCTGCACATCATTACAATCAGGGAAGCAGGTAGCAGGAAGGGAATTCCAAAGTCTAGCTGTTCGAGGGAAGAAACTATTAGAGCAGGAAGCTTTCTAGTATTTAGTGACCTCAATAGTGAAGTGATGAGATTTGTTGCTAAGTGAGTTTGTCAGGTGAGAGCGTTCTTCCTCTACGGCATTCGCTTTTCCAATTATCACTTTATATATGTACGTCGAGGGAGCACAAGTGCAGTGAGTTCATCAGAGCACATTCTATTAAAATATTTGTAAACCAGATACAGAGATGCAACATTGTGGTGATAAGACAGGAGCTGGAGCTTAGTTGATAAAGTGAGAGCTATTAGAGTGAAAACTTTTTTTTTACTTTATCCAAGAGGTGGGGGGGGGCTAGAGGTGGATGCAACAGCCCATGCATGGGCGAATGGTGGCCTTTTAGAGGAACAGGATACTCTCAGGTGCGAGAAGTCTTCTAGCTCGATAGAGGGAACCCACTTTCTTTGCTGCATCCTCCACAGTGTACTCAGTGTATTTGTTCCAATTCATATTGCCTGTGAATGTTAGACTAAGGAGTTTGAAGGAAGAATTCTCAGGTAGGGAATCATTTGTTATAGAAATCGGTGGTTGGAGAGGCGTCTTGTAATTGTTAAAGAAAAGCAGTTTAGTCTTAGTAGTATTAAATGTTACCATCTATTTGTGGCTCCATTCCACTATGGTCTGAAGGCTATTTTTTAACGACTGTACTATGACTCTCACCTCCCATTACTATGAGTGAAATTGAGAAAAACGGATAGTGCTATAGAGACATTTACCAAACGAGTTGTAGTGAGATTAAGGTGTGCTTTAAACGAATGCTAGAAAGCATATAACTCAAAAGAAAATTAGTTTTCACAGGAACATATTAACTCAAAATATTTTCAAACAATAAAAATCGTTTTAAACCCAAAACGTAACAATACTGTGTCAAACTGACCAAACCTCTCCTTAACAAAATCAGCTTTCTCCAGAGTACTCCAGCCAGATGCAATATCAAAGAACCCAAGAATGTATGTTCAACATCCCTTAATGCCTTTGACCGAGATAGGTGAAAAGAATTCACATGCAAGCCTTCTTCATTCTGCACACAGATTCTTACACACAAGAGAGAGTCAGGCAAACAAAAACACATTTCTATTTACAGCTACACACGCACTAACAGTAATAAAGTAAACCAACACACATGCACAATGTCACATTGTCTATTACTTACATATACATATTATTCACACTATGAATATTTGGACTTGTGACTATTCACTCAGCTTTCTTTATAAAACACAAGTTTGCATAAATGAACATTTACTAATTGAAAATAACTTTTATCTATCTTATCTAAAAAAGTGAGAATGTGTGTGTGTGAAGACACTTCTCAACCTATATACTCAACGAATTTTTAATCTACAGAATTACAATTTGGGTTGCTAAAAGGGGTCAAAATTGAAAAATTGGTGTGTAGAAGTCGTGGGATTTTTCTTTGTTTGCTAACTGTTTCATGATTGCGCATGCGTGAATGGTTCACATTATAGATTTCTTATGTTAAGTGAATCGGTTCGAAAACACCTTTTTAAAGTAGTGTGTCAAGCTGGCTGAATGGTAATCGTATTCGACTCACTATCTTTAGGCTTTGGTTTCAATCTCAGCTCGAATACTTTTTTTTTACTTACAAGTAGTGAACTGTTTAGAAAAAACATGATACTTTGAAAGAAAGATGGATAAATAAAAACCTGGCCAGAGATAGATTAGTCTGGATGTCAGTTTCCAAAAACCTGCATGTAAAATGGGCATTAAAGTGAACTCATAGGACTTGTACGATACTCGACATAAATATCCCCAACTAACCCAACAAGCAACAAAATCCCACCCCTACATTATATTGGTCCTTCAGATAACGGAAAATCTTGTACCCTAATAATTTCTTCCTTCGAATTGGTAAACTTTGGAATTCCCTCCCTGTTTCTTACTTCTTTGACTGTACTAACACGCTGAAATTTAAATGAATCTCGCTGCTCAACTCTCTAAAGGTATGGTCCCAAATAGTAGCCCCTTATGTCCAAGTGGCAATACGTCTTGTTTTGTGTGAACAAATAGTAAAAACAAAAGATGGTGATGACTTGATTGTTTCAGCTAATGACCCCAGTTGACATCACTTGATGGCAATCAATCGACTCAATTACGTGAAACTATATTTTGTTTTCATTTCGTTTGCACGTTGAACTACAAAGAATCGAATCATCAAATTTACTTTTTCTTCTTTTCCTTTTCTAATTGTAGCTTCGTTATCAAACATTTTCGGCAAAAAAGTTCACTCGAAAAGACAAAAATCAGCGAGAAATATTTGTCTTCGCAATTAGCTCTCAAATTTAGGCTTCATTAGCAAATACAGTTTTGTGTGCCATAACAAGGAGGTTGCATGGAAGAGAAAAGAGTATCGTCTACAAAGGTTTCGAACCCAGTTTTGAGCTCTATCAAGGCAAGACATCGTGCGCTGAGCAACTCCTGCCCAGATGTGGCAACAGTATTCTATTTTAGGACGTATTTCACTCTTATACAGAAAGAGGATTGCATCGGCAGTGAAATGTCTACTGGAGCGGTAGAGTGATCCAACCAATTTTTCCAGCGATCTTGTGGCAAAAAAAACAAAAAACAAACAAATGGAAAAATAGTTGGATCACTCGACCGTGGTAAAGGCAATCTATCGAGGAGAAATAAACTCTCATGAGAAACCAAAAACAGGAGAGCAACATAACAAGAATAAGGCAACATAACGAGAATAGAGAGCTTAGGTTACTGATAATGTTGCAAAGTTCGTTTGTAGCAGCAGTAACGATTACAGACGACCACAACAGCTCATGGTTTGCGATTTTGAATCTGTTTGCTGTCTAAGCTTAGCGCTGATTAGTGCAAGCATTCTTTCTGATTTACACAATAGGAGATTGTATCTTAGGCGAGCTAAGCACGTGATAGAAGTTGATTAAAAAGGAGACCAAAGCGGGATGACCTCTTTCACAGCACTTCTTTCAACTCCAATCTTCTCTATTGGGGTGCAACCAAAACCCCTAGGTTCTCCGGCCCTAGGGTTCAACAAGAAGCACTATGGACTATAGCCGCACACACGTGGACTTACTATAATGTAGACGCACACACATACTTACATGGTCTTGACTTCAACACGTATTCTTCATATATTGTTACAAACATGTACTAAATGCGCTCAAGAATTCTATGCCAATGTCCTAGTTCGGCTTACTTATTGCAATACTTAATTCGTCCAAGGGCTATAAAAAGCCGTTATCAGAGTCATTCGGAGAGTTACTACCGAATTTGATCTGGTAATGTGTCGTGTTGAGTCGAATCGACGGAGGTGTTCGATATCGAATCAATGGAGTTGTTCGGGATCATGTCATACATCATCAACGCTCTGATCCCCAGCTGGCATCAATTGTGATGGATGGCTGTCGTCTGGGTGAGGCTCCGTGTTTTGACAAGCTTCTGGGTTTGACCTTTACTCCTGATCTGAAATGGAACACGTACATCAAGTCTGTTGCCAAGGTCGCTGGAAAGATGATGGGATCCTTCTACCGCTCCAGAAGATATCTCACTACTGATGCAATTCTCTATCTATATAAAAGCCAAGTACGTCCAAGGATGGAATACTGTTGCCATATCTGGGCAGGAGCTGCTAAAAACAGCCTATCCTGCCTTGACAGAGTACAAAATAGACTTCGTGGCTTAGTGGGGGATGCCCTTTTCTCTACCCTGCAACCTCTCTCCCACAGAAGAGACGTTGTGAGCCTGTCCTTGTTTTATCGTTATTTCCATGGCAGATGCTCGTCTGAACTCCAATCTCTGGTCCCCCCTCGCCAATCTTTCACGAAAAACACCCGTCTAGCTGAATCCACTGGGAAAAATTTCCCCCACTCTATATCTGTGCCTAAATCAAAACGCGGATTCCATGAACAAAGCTTCTTTCTTAGAACTGCACGCCTGTTCCGTCTGCCTGCTTCCCTCTGGACTATAACTTGGATGTCTTCAAGTCCAATGTTAACAAATTCCTAATGAACCGCCTCCTTAAGTAAACACTTCAGCAAATCTTCTCACTAACTTAATGTACTTGCAATAACCCTTATCCCTGAGTGGCTTCCGGGCCTTGATAAGTGGTGATCACTGTGTAATAAAAAAAAATAAAAATAAATGTCGAATCAACGGACGTGTTCGGGCTCAAATCGACGTAGTTGTTCAGGATCATGTCAAGTCACGTGGACAAAATTGTTCGGGACTGTGTTGAGTCTTATATATGATATTGATCGGTGTCCGTTTATTATCTAGTTGACTTGATGGTTGTCGCACTTGTGCTGCAGCGTGTGATAACAATTTTGTTTTTTTTCTTTTGTCTCTCTTCTCTCGTTACGAACACTTTTTCTTTTCTTCGAAACAAGACATTCATTCTTTCTTCATAAACGAACAGGTATTCCATTACTGACTCTCTTTTTCCATTTCTCTTGTATTAACACGGTAACAAAATAAAGTTGTTTCAAATGTTAGAATGAGACTTTATCTTATTCTATAAGAATTTTGCAAAACAAAAATTATAGAAATATCTGGGGAGAAAAAATAATTTGAGGTGTGATGGTAGCGAGAGGCGGAGAACAACCTGCTCAAAGGTGCTCATGGTAGTTCTATGTTCCAGATCAATAGAGAAGAGAGAAAGGTATATGGATATAAAAAAATACTTTTCTCGTTTTCTAAAAGCCAAGAAATTGGGAAACTTCTGTATTACTTCGAGTGCGCAGGGAAGTAGAACTTGTATTTAGACAACACCCTAAAACAACAATAACAAAATTACAATAATATATAAGTAAATTTATTTTATAAAGCTTACATTCTGTCAAATGACAAACTGCAAGCGGGTTTGGTTTTGTGACATCATCATCAGGAGATTGCCTTACAAGATTAACGAACTCTTACTATTCAAAAGAAAGCGAATTCAAATGAAGTAGAGAAAGAAAAGGGGTAGCAATTCAAACCATTTGCTTTTTAGCATTCGCCCAAACCGCATCTCAATTTCTGATCTACCACATTTTTTTTTTCATACTGAAAGCAAAATAATTTTAAGCAACTTAAGCTCTTGCAAAAAATGGTCAATGTTAGGCAGCTTAAAAAAGGCTTTACATTCACACGTACACACACACACACGCGCACACGCACACACACCCGTACGCCCACGTGCATACGCAAATACATCCACACGCGTACAAAAGCACACACGCACACACACATACGCACACATACACACGCACGCACGCACGCACACACATGCATACACACACGCACGCACACACTTGTGTATAAATCAGAGCAGAAGACACGAATCAATAGTTAAACTAATGAATGATTCGACATTGCTAGTTCTGTTAACAAAAGCCCGAAATGAAGAAAGTAAACACAAAAATATGAAAACTATCAAAATAAATGTCGGCAGCTGAAATGATTAACCATTTATGAATTTAGAAAAGAAGCGGGAAAACAAAAAGGTTACAATGTCCTGCGATAATATTAATGATTTCATTCTTAAAGAAATTACGAAATTACGAAAAAAAAACAGGTCAGGTTATTTAGCCATTTTGATTATCGTACTATCAAGTTGCTCCCCAAAGCTTTTAATGAAATCCGCGTGCGCATCAATCCTCTAAACGAGTACGTTTAGTCTTGAATCAATGGATCCAGTTGTTATTATTATAGATAGTTTAAACAGCGACACCAGTTAAAATACTGAAACAATCCAGCAATTGAATCGAAAGCTTTTTTTTCTTTTTAAAAAGCAGCTGCTGACTGACATCCAGTCAATTCATGAAGGAAGATCTCTTCAAAATGAAATAAAGCAATAAGGTCGTTCTTTTTTTTTTTTTTTTTTTTTAAATATTCTTATAATTTTGTTTTAGCTGGTGATGAGGCATTCTGCCGGATGCTAGACACACACCCACTATCTCATACATTTCAACCGAGAAATATTGTCAAGATTCTAACCGCCCTTTTAAGTGCAATTGTTTTTATCTGTCTCGCGCTTGTTTCACCAGGTATATTTGCCAGGTAGTTTTCGAAATTCTCTTTCACGAGTGTGGTTGCTCCTATAATTATTGGAATGATAGACATCTTCCTAAGATTCCAATTTCTTTTCATGTTGTACATGAGGCCTTGGTATTTCGCCATCTCCCCCCTCCCTCAGCTCTATTTAACACAGAATCACTGGGGACACTAACTTGTACTAAGATTGCATCTTTCTCATTCTTGTCCGATATGTCAGGTTTCATTGCCTTCATTCAGTCTCGAAAGACAAAGGATACCCTCTGTAGGGACAGCTGCGCGTATAATTGCGTGGCTAGGGTGCGCAATCTCCAACCACACCTATCCTGAATCGGCACTGCTTGAGTCTAGGGCAAGGAGAATTCCAGGACGACTGGAAACAATGCCGAGATAAGCGGAGAGCACATACAGCACATGAAAGTCTTAAATGGTCACCCATCTATTACTGGCCAGGCTCATCGTTGCTTAACTTCATTGATCTGACGGGAAACGGTGTGTCAAACGTGATTATGCCGTACTTTGTAAGGTGTAATAGCTCTGTTTTCTATGTACGTAGGTGTATAAATTGACTATAGTCATGATACATGGTGTATGACTTATTTCCAACTGTTGTTTCTGGTATACTTTTCCAGGATTTGCTGCTACATTTAACTTTTTGCAGACCATCGAGTAGCGATATGTACATACTCCGTTGTGTTGCATTGTATAGCAGTTGTCCCCCAGCAGAACCTTGCAACTGGATGTCAGGTGACTCACGCTCCTTCGACTTCCGGTGGCAAAACCTACACTTATTGCTGTTACCATGTTTGGGGATCCATATGCTTCAAGTTCTTAATGTTTTCAATCACACGGATTTGCTTTCTGCAAAGTTTTACAACAAGTTTACGGTTGGTTTGTGATCAATGTTTAACGATATAATGGCTGGTACTGGTTTTGGAGGTGCGTAACCTTCCTTCATACTTTGGATATTTGTTGAGTTTATGGATATCGCTTGGCAGTTTTTTTTTTTCAATTCACAGTGTTTAGTAGAATTCCTGGTACTTCTGCATTTATGAACCCACGATTTCCACGAAGATACTTGGATGTGCCCGGCAAATGACGGGAATAACCGGAAACGGCTAGGCGACCCTTATTGCAAAAAGAAAAAAAACACAAATTGTACAACCCCTCCCTTCTATCCAACGGCAACAACCACTAAAATTCATAAAGTAATATATTGGAACATGAATGTCTTAATATTCAGAAAACTACTTGTCGACCGTTTCCGGTTCTTTCCGTCATTCGCTGAAATCGCGGATTCATAAATGCAAAAGTACCCAATTTAAAGTTATAAATAAAATGAGTCAATCATGTACAAATGTAAAGAGGAGGCCCATACAATGCATTGTTTAACGATATGATGATCAATACTGGTTTTGAAGGCGGGTGCTGACCTTTTCTCATACATTGAATATTTGTTGAGTTTATGGACATGACCCAGCTTTGTTGTTGTTGTTGTTTTATTTTTTATTGATTCACAATGTTTGGTTGAATTGCCAAGTAATAAATAAGTATGACCAAATGGGACTACGAAACTGAGCCAACCATCTACAAATGTAGAAAGGAGACCGATATAATGCAATATTATCTTGTCTATCCTCCATGAGGAAAATATTAAGGTTAGAATGTGTTGCGATGATTTGAATGATTTCAGTCTTGAAGAAATTACGAAAATGAAGTCAGGTTAGCCATTTTGATTAATCATCTATCAAGTTTCAACTCAAAGCTTTTAATGAAATACGCATTTGCACGAATACTCTGAACCGATTCAATTTTTATTTTTGTCTTCTGGCATATCAACCCGTTTGGGGATCCATATTTACTTGCCTCCCTGGGAGAAAAGACTCAGACACAGGATCAACTTTTTAATGTGGAAAAAATTGACAGAAGGGGCAACTCTGGATTGAAACAAAAATTAAAATTGTCGTAGTTTAGAAGTCATAGTGTTGACTGATAATCTACTGATATTTGTTTATGGACATCGCTTGATTTTATGGTTTGTTTCAAAGTATTTGGTAGAACTTGGTAGAATTTCAAAGTATTTGGTAGAATCCACAGATAATAGTATCACATGTGAGCGTTTCTACCTTGATCTTATACGATGCAACACTGTCTTTTCATCCTTCTACTGCATAACCAGTGTAGTTTGAAATATAGTGCAACATATAATAATAATGTAAAAGACTACGTAAAAAGGTTGGAAACTGTCGTATGACGGCAAACTTCAAAGACATGCGAAGAAGAAGAAGAATTAAACACTAACAGATATGCGTGTCACTCTGGATTGAGACAAAAATAAAAATTGTCGTAGTCTAGAAGACATAGTGTTGACTGATAATCTGCTGACATTTGTTGAGCTTATGGATATTGCTCGATTTTATGGTTTATGGTATTTGGTAGAATTATTTGGTAGAATTATTTGGTAGAATTAGCTGGTAATAGTATCACCTGAGAAGGATTGCGATGTGACCGCTTCTAACATTGTTTCTATATGATGCAACACTGCATTGTCTTCCCTCTACTCCCCAAGTTTGAAATATAATGCAGAAACTGTTGAATGGCAGCATACTTCCAAGACATGCAAAGAAGAAGAATTAAAATGTTTCATATGTTTACCAAGATATTCATTAATAATAACTTGCTGCCAAAATACACATAATTCAAAAGATCATCAAAATTAAGCAATGCTAAGTTTTATCAGTACTTAGATGGATAACCATTTAGGAATACTAGGCGCTGTATGTAAAACCCAGCAGTAATAACATTGCAAGTCATAAGGTAGCTACAAACCAACAACTACAATGAACCTAACAGACAATCCTCGGTTGTTTGTTATGATCTGCATCAACAAGACACTGGCCGACAATGGCAGATCGATTGCAGATATACATGTGTAATGTATTATGTTATTTTCTGGTTGACATTTGTGTTTGCTCAGGTAATAGTATTATTAAATAAAACCATTTATTATTTTATAGGGACAAAATATTACCATCGTTGACGCAAGGAAAGAGTCTATCGGTCATGTGTATGTAATGTGATGATGTATGGAAGTGAAATGTGGCCAATGAGGGTTGAGGACATGAGTTGCATGGAGAGAAATGAAATGAGAATTATACGATGGATGTGCAATGTTAACGATAGGCTTACTTCTGAAGAGCTCAGTGGAAGATTAAATGTCTTCAAATTGTACCCGAACAGATATTACCACTCTTAATTAGCGTAGACCTGGGAATCATGGTAAATAATTGGTAATTTCACACTACCTCTTTAATTATGACCACATGACCTAAAGTAAATCCATGTCATATTCAGGATAGATTCTATTTTACTCATTATGACTCGTACTACCATGTCGGGTTATAATCAACTTGGAAGTAATGGCTACTAGTATGTGACTCCACACTCTCCTTGGCTAGAGAGCACAATCTAAAATCAGAGGATCAGGCTTTCATGAGCTTTGCAACACTGCGTTAGTAACTTGTATTTCCTCTACTGTTCTCCTTCGACTCAGGACTGTACCCTATGACAGCATAGATGAAACACTCATCTTAAATATTAACGCCCAATACATGTATTTGTTGATTTTCATATCCACCACAATAATTTGCTTCATTCTTCGAATTACAACGAATGCAGCTGGTAGCAGCACCCATAGTTTCTCTATAGCTTATTCCCTTACACAGACAGTCATGTTCCGGACTCATCTCCCAGATCGTGAAGATCAGCAAACCTCACTTCTAGATCTATTCCTAACTACTGTACCTGAGGATTGTGTGACAAATACCCCTGGAAACACTGATCACCTTGTGATATTGATAGAGACTCTCCAAGGCCCTAAAATGGGTCTCATCATCTGATGTAACTTAAAGTTGCAAAGATTGGTGGAACATTAAACAATAAAATCCTGAGTAAGTTGTTGGAAACTGTGGTAAACAAAGAAGTGATCAACCACCTCAGCAAAAATAACCTGTTCCGTGACAATCAATTTGGTTTCTGTTCTACAAAATCTACAGCTGATGTACTAACTGTTACATCACACAGGATTAGTGAATCTCTCAACATGGATCTTCGTTTTTTGAGCAATAGCTCTTGACATATCAAAGACTTTTGATAGAGTATGACATCAAGGTCTACTTCACAAGATCACCAGCTATGGTATAGCTGGAAATGTCCTCGCAATTATTAAATCCTTTATCCTTGATAGGCTTATAAAAGTAGTCATTGATGGGCAAAATCAGAAACTCATTGTATTAACACTGGCGTCCTTCAAAGTTCCTGGACCCAACTCTCTTTCTGATCTTTATCAATGATCTCCCAAATCACATTCTTAGATCATTTGTAGACATTTATGCAGACGACACCACAATCTATGGCAACACTTCAAAAGCAAGCAATGACCAAGATCTTTCTGATTCTCTCTTCTGATTTTGAGAACATGGTGCAATGGGGAAAAAGGTGGCTGGTTAATGTTAATGCATCAAAAACCAAGCTTCTTTCTTTTCATCATAATCGCTTTGACCACCATCACGTCCCAATTGAAATGAATGGGTCTCATCTTGAGGAAGCTACATGCCTGGACAAGCTTCTGGGACTGACCTTCACTCCTGATCTGAAATGGAACACATACCTCAAATCTGTTGCCAAAATTTCTGGAAAGATGGTTGGATCACTCAACTGCTCTAATGGGTATCTCACTACTGATGCAATTCTTTATCTGTATAAGAGCCAGGTACACACTAAAATGGAGCACTGTTGGCATAGCTGGGCAGAAGTTGCCCAGTATGCCCTATTCAGCCTTGGTAGAGTTCAAAACCTGATAGGTGATGCTCTTCTCTGCAACCTCTTTTCCACAAAAGAGACGCTGCAAGGCTGCCTCTGCTCGATTGTTATTTTCATGGCAAGTGTCCGACTGAACTCCAATCTATGGTCCTCCCTTGCCAAACTTTCATAAAACACAGTTGATTGCTACAACCACTATATACGATTTCCTCCACTCGCTATCCGTGCTTAAATGCAGATTCCATAAACAAAGCTTCTTTCCCAGAACTGCCGGCTTGTGAAACACTGTTTCATTGCCCTGTTTCCTCGTTGCATAAAACATGGTAGCCTTCAAATCCAATGTAAACGAATTCTTGTTAAGCCGTCCCCAATAAATAATCAAATTCTACCCTATTGACACCGTTAACGATTACTACACTACAACCTTACATTCATTAACCCTTATCCTCAAGTGGCCTTCGGGCCTTGATAAGTGGTGACTTTTTTTTTAAATTTAAAAAACGGTAGAAAGTGATGATAAAAATGGATTTTCGAGGATAGAGTGTTAAACACCTTGCTCTGAGGTCTATGAAGTTTATGTGTTTGGAGCCAAGTGAAATTAAAGGTTTACGTCAAATGAACAAAAATATGAAGACATCTTTTGGGAACGGATTTCCATAAAGTTATTGGAAGGTGAAGGTGGCTCAGTAGTTAATGAGATGAGCTGAAAACCTGGGTGTATTAAGTTCGGATACAGTTCGTTTGAATAAAAAAAATAAATAAAAAAAAAAATAAATAAATAAAAAAAAAAATAAAAAAAAATAAAATAAAATAAAATAAAAAATTAAAAAAAAAAAATGAAAAAAAAAATAAAAATAAAAAATAAAAAATAAAAAAATAAAAATAAAAAAATAAAAATAAAAAATAAAAATAAAAATAAAAAAATAAAAATAAAATAAATAATAATAAAACACGCACACTTAGGGTGTTGCCAACATTCACGTGGTCTCTCTCGTAAGTAATCAATGTTTTTCTAGAAAGAATTCTAACTAGAATGATAGCGGGGGAAACGTATACTAATAAGAGAATCATCTGATAAATACAAAATGAATGAATAAAGTCATTTTCAGTGACATTTGGGAATTAAATAGTTTGAAAACGATAGATTCTATTTAATCTATAGATGTTTTTCTTGTCGATTATTTTTCTTTTCTTATCAATTAATTTTGTTATGTACTCCTTCCTCAAAACCTCCACCCACAACCACAACCACAACAACAGCAACCAAGGGCAGGTCACTCCAAACAGACTTTTCTTTCTCTTTAAATCAGAGATTAACAATTTTTAGTGGCATTTGGGAAATAAATAGTCCAAAAATGATATATTCTATGTAATCTATGGATATGATTTTTTTTCCTTATTGATTAATTTTGTTGGAGATGACGGTGGGTCATTGATTAATAACATGAACTGATAACTTAAGTGTGCCGAGTTGAAATTCAGTTTGTTAATAGAGGAAATACTTTCAGTTAGGATGTTGCCAATCTTCATGTGGTCCCTCTTATAAATACTTATGTCTTTCTAGAAAGAATTCTACAGATTCTATTAAATGCATAGATTAGATTCTAACAGATACTACCACTTTGGCAGTAATGGCAGTGTAGGGTAACCCAACATACTCCCAAAATCTTTCTCCCAACTGGATGTGCTAGAAGGTATTTAGGGTTTTACGAGTGTTTTTTATGACAGATTATTTTTGGCAATTTCAGTTTCCTTAGTTTGTGTATTATTCATTCACTTGGAGTCTCACACAGGCCTTCACCAACAATCAGTCACTGGCAAGAACTTATGGTGTTTCCTGGAGTCTAAGTGACAACAAATCTCCCTAGATTTCCAGTGTTTTTCATGTCTCTTAATAGCCAACACAGATGACTTCATATTATCGCAACAGCTGATTACCATTGATTTCTCGCTGGCAACGACCGTTGGTATTCCTAGCAAAAAGCCTCCCAAAGGCCCCAGTGTTCTCTTTACTCTTCCAGTAGAGGTCTGGTTAGTGCTCTCTATCCTTATACCTTCTGGACTCTTCACAACTCTTTAGTGTGGCGCCTTCCGATGTGAATGCAACCAGTTTTTTTTTTTGTCTTTGTTTTTTAGTGGAGAGGTGTGTAGTTAATTTACAATTTTGCAGTTTCGGTTTTCTTGGTTTCCCATTGTTTTATTTCTATTAGAGCAACCAATTTACTGATAAATGTTCAAAGTTTATGTGGGTTAGTTTCTGAAATTATTATTATTTACTCACTAAGAGTAGTCACACAGGCCATCATCAAAGATTTCGCTGAGTACAACTTGTGGCATTCTCTAGAGTCTGAGTGACAACAAGTCTCCCCAGATTTCCAGTACTCTCCACCACTTTCGATAACCTTTGCAGTTGAATTTGCGTTATTGCAACGGTCACTTACCATTGATTTTTTGTTGGCAGCAACCATTGGTCTTCATTGGAATTTGGGTGGTATTAACCTTCCCAAGGTTCCAGTCCTCTTTGCACTCATCCAGCAGAGGTCTGGCTAGTGCTTTCACTCATCGGACTTTACATCCTCCTTGGGACTCCTCGATTATTTGGTATGGTATCAGTTTATGGTGACACACACACGCACACACAAAAAACAAAAACAAAAAAAAAAGCAAAAAAAAGCCGATAATTGCCGAATCTGATTCCTTTTAAATTTCTTAATATAGATCTGCTTTTGTGTGTTGGTGGTCAATATAAAGTATGCATATATATATATATATATATATATATATATATATATATATATATATATATATATATATATATATATATATATATATTACACACCTAGATTGTTTTATAGATTTTAATTTTACTGGCAGTTTAAAATCATTAAATATCATTTCATCAGTAATACAAGGTGTGGCAAGTTAAATTTTAAACAAAAACAAATGAAGACAATAAAAACAATCGTTTTTGATACCGATTCCTATACCCCTAAAATTTCTGATTTTTTTCAATTCTCAATTCCAATTTCGCTTAATTATCCCAATACTAATACATACATAGAATAGTGGCGCTGCCGAAAACTGTCACTCCTTTCAAAACACTTTCAATCCTTCAAGATTTTAATTTTAACCAGAAATTATTGACTAATCGACAGCTTAGAGCAGGTGTTCCCAACCTTTTTTACATGGCAGCACGCTATTGATTTTATCTAAATTTTCACGGCACACCTATCATAAAAAGTAGTATTTTCTACCCATAAAGCTTTTTTGCAATAAAATAAACAAAGATTATATAAAGGAAAATTTTTATTCACATAAATCAACATGATCTATATTCAATATCTGGCATAGAATAATAATGGTGAATGTCAGTGGGACAGTTGTGCCTGGTGTTTTTTAACTAGTGCTGCAATACGTGGCCAAATGTGAGAGAAACACTTTTAACCTTTTTTTTTAAATATTTTTAAGCCTTTCACGTTGTTTTTTATGTTGTTTATATAAGACATTCCAGTTCACAGAAGTATGACGTTGAGAATTGCAGATTTTGATGGCTTTTTTTTTTTACTTAGAATTGGAAGTGAGTGGTGTCATCATGATATAGAAATGAAATGGTTTTATAAAACAAAATGCACACCAGTAATCAACACTAATGGTTGGAAAACGCTGGCTTTAAAATCACTTGTTTAGATTCCTACTCTTTCCTGCTATCGTATCAGTTAACCTAATTGTATCTAAGCAGAAAATATTGACGGCTAAAAAGGAAAATCAATGACAACGAAGCGAAACACATCTCAAAGAAAATTGCCGCATCTACCACTAGTCTATTCTTTCGTAGATAGGGTCCAAAAATAGTCTCCAATCTGATAGGTCTCGCACTATCAACCAAGCCCCAACCTCTGTCCACTCACCACAGTATTGCATCCCTGTGCCTGTTTTAAAAGTACTTTCATTGAATGTGATCTGATAAAATCATAGCACTTGTGCTCCTTAATGTACATTCTCCTGACTAACCAGACAAGCAGCAAAATTCCGTATCTTCACTATTGAGGTCCCCAAATGCTCGAAAGCCTACTGTGGCACCATATTTTGCATGTGCCACTGTGTCGCCTTCCTCCCATCGCTGAGAGGTGATTTGGTCAATTATGGAAGGATACAGGGAAAAGGGGACAATAATGCAATTCGCCAGAAATCATCCTTTTTTTTTTTGTCGGCGATAGCATGGGCTAAGCATATACATTTTCATCTCTCCGTAAAAGGAGGAGGAGGGGCACTCCCTCTTCTCCAGCACTAGTTAAGAATAGCTAAGATTAGTTAGCTTCTTTTTTTTTTTTTATTTAACAGTTAAAGTTAATTGCTATGCGTTGTTAATTGTTTTTATTGTAAAATATTGTGAATATTTCTTGTAAAAATAAATAGTTAAGATTTTCTTGTATATATTACAATTGTGTTGCATGTTGTTAGCTTGCCTTAAACATTAAAACGGTGCCGGCATCTTTCCCAGACAGAAGTAGAACACTGAGAAGTCGTGGACAGTTCAACGAGAGGTATGTCGCCATTTGATTTTCCAGAGCATTACAGACGAGATCTGGGTGAAAAAAAAAAAAACAAGAAACTCTCCCTTTCCCCTCGAAACTGTTGCCGTCATTACCTGAGATGAACAATAAGGGGGAGGAAGAAACCCAACAGACTGAGGTATGTTTATTATTTTCTGGAATACTGTTTATTAACACCGACGAGGACTGGAGTCGTCCACCAGTACAGCAGAAGAGTTCGAATGGCGCCTAGGCAACTCCCTGCCAGTAATTGGTTGCCGTTCCCAGGGCGTTCATGACAAAGGTTTACCTTTCCGGGTGTAGCAAACTGTAGTAAGCAAAAATCAGGAACAAAGATAGGAAATAGTCAGTTTCGCCCTGCACCATCCACCTTTAGAAGAGAGGAATTTCTTAGCTGTAATGACCGTAGAGAAAGAAGAAGAAGGAGACAGAAAAAAAAAGGCAGAAGAAAACTCGCTTCTCGCAGATTTGTGGTTCGTCATAAAGAACAATCCAACCGTCAGAACCACCTACGCACTATCTTTAAAACACTGCCTGACTGCTTCCCAGTGTCCTGCCTTTATAGTGGCCGGGAATAATATATTTGCATAATCGCGTCAAAGCCAATAAAAACCCATGGACGCCATCGTGGAACTCTCTTCCGCTCGGCCCGCAACACAAGAACAGACGTATCTGCGGTAAGCTCTTTATTCCCCTCCCCCATTTGGGTTATTGCCAATTCCGCTCGACCCGAGTAAACCAGCTTTGTCATACTTGTACTCTAACAGTTTCTTCTCGTGGACTGCTAGACTTCGGAATTCCCTCCTTGTTTCTTGCTTCCCTGGGTTTACTAATATGTAGAAGTTTAAATGTAAGACAAATAGACATTTCGCTGCTCAACTCCTCACATAGGCCCTCTGATCCAATTAGTAGCCCCTCACGTCCAAGTAGCGATACGCCTTCTTTGAAATGGTGAAAAAAAAAACAAAAAAAACTAATAATGAAAAATTATAATGGATAACAGCGAGAATGACCAATAAAGAATTAAATCAACGAATCTTTGGAGTTAACCAATAATTTAGCTTTTACGGTGAACGAAGCCGCTCGTTTGTTCTTCGTTTTCATGTGATATGTTATTGGACAGAAATAGAAACTAAAATTGGGAATCTGCTGAATATAAACGGCCGCTATTTAATTGGATCGCAGCAAATAATAAGTCGGCCATATTCAACCCACGACCATTTAAAAATGAAAAGAACTAGCAAGGTTATTCAATGTTGCCATGGAAAAACAAAAATTAAATCCATCATCATGAATTAAAGATAAAGTTATGAGGTTGATGCAAAAATAATGTCGTTTTTTGACATTCAACTATATTGTTGCAGCGTACAAATCACCCCTATTTGAGAACAAAGTAGAATCAACCAATCCTATGAATACCACTTGTTTCAGAGACTAAATGGAGACATTCATACCATGTTTAACCGCATGCTACGAACATGTTCCCTTCATACCACTTTAGTGGCTCCTGTATTCTTTATGATAAATACATATATTTTATACACTTTACACTACTTGTGGTTTCTTGTTCTCTTTCGGTGGAGGAGAAATCCTTCACGACTGAGACAATTTTTATTTTTGTACCTTTTCTCCACGTTAAAAAACGACCCTGGTGTCTAACTCTGTCCCGTGGGGAGGCATAGTAAATAGGTACACTACTTGTGGTTTCTTTCAATTGTGACCCTTAGCACGGGCTACAAGATATATCTATAAAAACATTATTTTTGCACCAACCTAATACAATGCTAAGCTACGGAATCAACGTTAACTTTGTGTCTAGGTTTGAGTTTACGACTGACAATAATTGCAATGGAAACTAATGTCTGTAGGTATAAAAATAATTGTTTATAAAAATATTATCATTATAAGCTCTTTAAGAAATAAAGTTGAGTTCTAGGGAATTAAGAAAAATCGGTCAACCCAAGTGCAAAATGCAATATTCCGACTTCGTGTTGTTGAATACTCTATGACTGTTTACTGTTTATGCCCGCTGTCATGGCATTTATAGATACTTAATTTCTTTCCATTTGGGTGTTAATTACTGATATCCTGGGGTAAAATTTTAGTCTACAGAGTCGAAGTTGACTGGGTTCAATGATTGTTACGTCCTACACTGATGATTGCATGAGTGAAGAAGCATGAAATACTAGTGTCTGTAAGTATAAATATAATTGTTAATATTTATTTATAAAAAATATTACCGATATATATATATATATATATATGTATATATATATATATATATATATATATATATATATATATATATATATATATATATATATATATATATATATATATATACAATTACAATAGAAAAATGAAAGCATGAAAAGTAATATAGTTAAGCTTAAACATGGAACAGTAATGGACTAGTTGTTAAAACTGGAAAAGAAAAGAACAAAATATTCTAGTAAAAAATATAATAAATTTATAACTTAAAATATTGCAGCATTAAGAACTTATTATATAATGTTAAATTGAATTTTAAAAAAATTTTATACAGCAATATTTTAAGTTATAAATTTATTTTTTTTTTTTACTAGAATATCTTGTCCTTTTCTTTTCCAGTTTTAACAACTAGTCCTTTACTTTTCCATGTTAAAGCTTAACCATATTACTTTTCATGCTTGCATTTTTCTATTGTAATCCATGATTTTTCCAGGCTTCCAATAAATTCACTTGTTCTTTGTTTAATTTCAGTCTTATTTTTTTGCCCCGATAAACGTAACATACACATATGTAATAACAATGTACGGCACTCGTCTGCTTTCAATAAAATCCCCCCCAAATATCTCCCTTTCATTCTTTCATTCTGTCTGTTTCACTTGTTACTTCTCTTTTCGCGACAGCAGTGAATTAGTAGCAACACTAGTTGCTGAAGCGACGTGGTTGCTATGGAAACCAGTCATAAAAAATGTCGCTCACCGCCTTACGTTTTTTTATGACTTTGAACACCACTAAATTACTTTTGTTTTTCTGAACGAAAATTGAAATTTGTTTTCACAAGATAGCTGAGAAGGTGATCTATAAACTGTCATAATTGTTTGAAATTTGGTGAACCATGCCTTTAAATAATCAAATTCCAACTTACACCATTAACGATTAATACACTACCACCTTACATCCATTAACCCTTATACTCGACTGGTCTTCAGGCCTTGATAAATGGTGACTTGTTTGTAAAAAAGAATGAGATAGACTGAGCATAAAAGCATATAGGGTTCCTCATTTTCAAATCTGGACAATGCCAAGTCTTCCTACAAATGTTATGTAATGTTTAACTTATATAAATGAAAGCAAATATTGTTATATATTGTTTCTAGACAAAAACAAAACAATCATGTTGATCGAATTGTGTGATAATAATTTCTGGTGCAGAGAGAGAAAAGTGTCAATTTATCGATTAATGTAATCAATAAAGTGTTTGATTAAATGATATTCAGATGAAGATGACAAGTGAACTGACCACAATGACTTACAAAAAGTTGACAATAATCTTATATATAAAAAGCAGTTGTCTGTGTGCATATGTTTATAGGTTTGTATATCGAGCTAAAAAAAAAAAAATACAAAATGGACCACCATCAACTTGATCTGTCAGATGTATAATATCTAAAATTTAGAAAATAAAAATATTCATTCTGCGAGGGTCAACTTGGGCAGCTTTTGTTAGGATTTTCCCTAGATTTTCAATGTTCATTATATAACAAGCGGCACTTTAATGAATGGTTTATTTTATTGACGCTACACCGTAATCATGTGATTAAATTTTAGCCGACGAAAAATTGGAAGGCAAAAGAGTCACGAGTTAAAAAAGAAAACAACATATATATATATCGTGAAGCATGAATTTAATCTGGAAACTATTTAAAAATATCGCGTCGGGAAAAGTGCACAAGCAGCGAAAGTTTTCACAAACAACGAAAATCAAAAGTATGTTTTTGTAATGTACTTTTGCTTTTCGTTGTTTGTTTGTTGTTTTTTTTTTTTTTTTTTTTTTGGAGAGTGTGACTGGTAATCAATTATAGAATGTGTATTCTGCAGTTTAATTAACCGTTTTTTTTTTTCGTAAGTAACACATCAGTATTAAGCGAGCAGAAGAACTGTTTAATATTTAACAAAAATTCTGTTTATATTAGGGGGGGGCACAACATCCCCACCCCCGCCTCCCAAATGCAAACAGAATTTTTTGTGTTTTCATTTCAAAACCGTACATGTGTGTAAGTTTGTTTTGAAAATTCCTAAGGGTGTGTGTATATAGAAATAATTTTACTTGTGCACGTTAGTTCCATAGAATAAGGCTATCAATAGGTAAGTATGTGCTTATGAGCGGCTAATAGTTGTTATTTTCTTGTTAGCGATCGCTAGGGTGTGCTGTTAGCATAGGTAAGCGATGTAAGAAAATCCGATGGTCATTATGAAAGTTGCTACCTGTGAATGTCTGTTGTGTTCTATGAGTTTAGCAATATGTGAAGGTCGGTTTATGAGTGGTTAAAAAGCTGTAAATAGTATTATTTCTTTAGCGGTGGTGTCTATTGCAGAGGACGTCGCCATGTTTTTTTAACGTTTAGAAGTATTCGTTTATGCATCAAATCAGTTCATTCTGGAATATGAAAATGGTTGGTTTCAGACAATTATAAACGCCGGAACGTTGTCGGGGAGAAGTTATTAATTTTGGTTTGTAAGTCAAAAAGAGTATGTTATGTGTATCTATGCGATCATCTAGTTACGAAGGGTGTAATAGCACTGTAGTAGAGAAATGCAAAATAGTACCCAGCGACGACTGGTAGCAGTGGCAGGACTAAATTTATAGAGAGAAAATACAAACTTCTTCCTCTTATAATGCTGCAATCGTGATGGTTGTTCTCCACGGATGTAATGTAGCATTTTAATAGCACGAGTAAATGTGTATGTAATGGCGTGAGAAGTTACATAAGATGATGGGTAATACTATAGACATAATAAATTTGTATGTTGCATTTTTTTTCTACAGCTATTTGGTGCAGAGGGGAATTTCTGCAATCAAAATATACAGGATAATTAAAAAAAATATTTATGTATTAATTTGGGAAAAACTGCTGTCATTCTTCCAGAAATTACATCACTTTCTGACTCTCACTGCTTGATATGTCTATAGTGAAGCAAAGGTTGTCTAATCCCTAATCGCACTTCCCTTTCTGACCCGACGCTACTTAATTAGTTTATAGTGAGGCAAGTGTTGCTTCATCTCCACCCACATATCCTATTTTGCTTTTTTGTCTCTAGGCAACACTGAGTAGTCCTGCTGGTCTATTATCTAAAGGATGGTTGTATTTATGTTTGTATGTCTAGCTAAAATTTTTAAAAATACACAATAAACCCCAACAAAGTTGGTATGTTTTAATCAGAGTAACGCCAGAAAAATAATATCGAAAATTAAAAAAAAAAATTCATTCTCTGGTGGGGAGGGGGTCGGAGTCAATCGGCTATATCATTTAATGTTATCAAGAATTAAATACAATGTTTAATGTTATCATGTATTTATACAGCTCAGGAAATGGGTCAGCATTTTTTTTTTCAAAATGAAAAACTCGAACTTCATATTTAATTTATTGTTTCTCAACGCTCACTATTTTTCCACAAAGGAAAAGGAGTAGAAGAAACTTAGTTTTAATGGTGCTCCTGAGTTTTATTTTTCACTTCTCATTTATAAAAAAAAAACATATTTTTATTCTAGGGTATAGTGTTGAGAAAATTTTACACTATTTAACAAATATTTAGTGTTTTATGGCAAACACCCACAACGTTGGTATATTTTTTATCAGTGTTGACCCGGATGTATAATATCTCAAATAAAAAAAAAATGTTCATTTCTTGACGATCAACCGGGTCAGGGTTTTCAGGGATGGGAGGGAGGTAAAACTAATTTGAAAAGATAATATCGACCCATTCCTCCAGAAACAAACTTCAAGGAACCACTAAACATTATTTCTCTTCAAGTGGAAAAGGGGATGGCAAGAAACTCGTAAAGAGTAGTATTAGTAACGCTCTGGCGACCTCAATTTTATTTTATTTTATTACTATATGGGCTGAGGAGAAATTGTATTGATACAAGTTTTCATATAAAGATGTAACACAACACTAATTAACTTCTATTTTGTGTTTTCTATGAAACTGGGCAACTGCGTGTAGCCCTGCATGTATATTTCTTTTAATTATGGTGCATACTTTTTAGAATGCGTGGTTACGTCCGAAAAATCGCAGCGTTTGGCCAACTCATTGTAATGCTTTAATCAACTATGATGACTAGCACATCTTCAATTATTCATTTACTAGTAGTGTCCAACAAATGATAAGGAGACGGACAGTTTTGTGTCATGGACTTGGCTCAGACTATTCTCATTCAATAGACGATTAATTAAATCAATTCTTTGCCGCCAGACTTTATCCAGACTTTGTGTCATCTTTTTGCACCATTTCCCAGACTAGAAAGAATAATATACTCATGGCTTTTTGAACTAATCAACAGTTTTGCCTGCAGGTGATTCACTTCATAGAATACAAGTTCAGATTTGAAATTAACCAACATAAAATATTATTTGTCATTTTCTTCTTATCTTTTTTGCTAATAAAAAGATCGAGCATTTTCTGGGACTGAATAAAGAACTGTAGCAGTTACAAACTCTTTAGTATCTATTTCTCTTAGTGGAATGTTATAATATGGAGACAAACCTTGGTCATGTATTAATCAATCAGCTAACTTAGTGTTGTAATCCTCCAAATAATTATTGAGAGCAATAACAGTTAGATCGAACAACTAGAGTTAGAGAGATCGAACAACTGCAAAGAGAGAAAATCTTTCATATTCCTTCTGTTTGAATGAAGAAAAATCCTTTCATATTGCTTTCCTTTGTTAATGAAAGGTAGCAAGAAATGCTATCATAAGATCTCACCTATATGGTATGCATATATATTCTCAAAGAGGAACCTACTGGCGAGGACGCAGAAGTACCTGGTCTAGAGCCCAGGTGTGAGGTTACCCTTCTCAGAGTGATGAACCCACAGACTTTGTCAGGTTAGCCATCTAGAAGAAGAAAAACTCTAATGTTAAACCTGTGCTATGGGTTTCCCACATCATGACACCAAACTACTGGGAGAAAGAGGCCTTCTTAGTCCTGGTTCACAACCCTCCTTTTGATTTAAACAAATTATCCAGTTTGCGAACCTAAATTGCTTCCCAGCTGAATATAACTCGGTTGTCTTAAGGTCTAACATGAGCAAATTCATGATGAACCGCCCCCTTAAGTAATCCAATTTACCAAATTCCCATTACTAACGATTACTACAATATTATTCCATTGACTACTGTACACTCTATAACCCTTATCCTCGAGTAGCCTCCTGGCCTTGATAAGTGGTAACTCCTATGTTAAAAAAGAAAAAAAAGGAGTATCACTTTGCCTATCATTCGACTTTCACACTCCTTCTTTATCTATTAGCCAGAGATACAATCAGTGCCTTCTTTCATAACTAGAACAATGAATGTCACCTCCCCATTCCTTTCTTTCTTCCATTTTTTTTTCTTTCTTCCATCTTTCTTAAACTGAGCATCGTGGTGACGCCTGCTTGCCATTCATGTTTACACAATTAATCTGGATTGCTTGTCTAACAGGTTGAGGATGTAGATTTGACAGTGTCCGAATGGAAATACAGAAGCTCTAACTCTTAAGTAGCCCTAAGAACGGTTGTTCTGCTATCAGTTGTATAATGTTGGGGTGTTTTCAGTGCCATGTCACGCATGGAAAGAGACCCTGCACATCTCTGGTAGGTTTTTGCAAGACAACAGTCATCTAGACAAAGACCCGACCAATAGTCTATTTATGTGTGAATATTTGGCATAAAACTGGCCAATTTCGGCCAAAATGTAATGTGAACAGACATCTCTAGTTATTATTAGAAACTACAATTTGTTAATCCCTTAAAAACGGGGAAAAGTTATAGACTATTGACTAACAACGAGTATATTATGCCAAATTGATGGTTGAATATGATTAAATTTGTGCTAATCTTTGCATTAAATATGAATCCTTATTAGTGCCTAACTATGCATCAAATGGATATTATAACACTTTGTTCGTTGCACTATATCATAACAAAGGTCTATACAAAATTTCAGTCATCTCAGTCCAGTAATTTTCGAGGAAAAACGATAATAAATGGGATATTGTAATGATTAATCCTTATTAATCTTTAAGCAACAGATACTTAGTTCGTTACACCTTATCATGAAAAAAGTCCATACAAAATACCAGTAAGATTGGGCCAGTAGTTTCTGAGAAAAAACAATGGAATGGACAGACAGACAGACTAAGAGAAATATAATTAATAATATTCAAACAAACGAAAAGAAATCATTAAATAAAACATCAAATCCTCGTTGGAGGCTGAATTTATTTAATAATTAATTTATTGATAATCAATAAATTCATTCTCAATTAATTAATTGATAATGAATTTATTGATCATCAATTAATTAATTAATTGTTTATTAATCAATCAGTGAATTGTAACAAAATACTATTTTTTTCAGAAGTGCTTTTATCTGACATTTAAACCAAACGTTCTTTTTAAACTTTTGTTCACCGCAAGACGTATTGCCACTGCAGAGTAAGAGGCTACTGTTATGGGGGCCAGATTTATAGAAGGGAAATCTGCGTATAGTAGTAGGGCAGTAAAATATTTATGCACATTACATATATATTTCTGCATTTCGTTACAGTCAAGGAAACAAAGACCAGGGAGGAAATTCCAAAGGTGATCAATCCGAGATCAGTAGTTATTAAAGTAAAACATCTTTTGGCATCTTTCAGCATCTTTTGGCATCTTTTGGCATCTTTTGGCATTTCCAGGTCTTTACAATGAAGGGGTGGAATTTTGCTGCTGATCGGGTAGGTTGAAGGTATTTATGTTGAGGAGTTACAAGTACATCAAGGTCGTTGGAGCACATTTCGTCAAAGTATACTGAGGTGTTGTGACAGAGGCTGGAGTTTGGCAGACAGTGCGAAACCTATTAGGTTACAAATTATTTTTTACACCCTAGTCGAGGAGGCTAATTAGCAAAATATTTTGTAAATAAAGAAAAAGCTTATAAACTTTGTTTCAAATTTGCTGCGTCATTTGTTCCAATCTTCCTTTTTGAACATCTACATAAGTTAAATGCCATTAAACTGCAAATGATGGTGAGGCTTTAGGGAATTTCCCTAATAAAATAAAATAACACAATTCTATGAACAATGACAAACAACTTCTTCAACTTAACAAGGGAAAGGTTTATTTGCAAAGCGTACTGAAGGAAGAAAGTAGAGTCGGGTCTCCACTGCCTTACGAGGTAGTTACAACCCGCGGCTGTCGTCAATACCTTTAGTAGGAGCAGCGAAGAGAACAGGCGTCTAGCACCGACGAAGGCTGGTAGCGTAAGAGAGAGTTTTCTTCTGGGACCGGAAGCTGTCTGGTCCCTAGGGGTCAATTTGTATTCGTGCGCAAGTCCTCAGATTGGACAGTTTAACGCCTCATCACTCACTCAGAGGAAGCGAATGCGCGAGAAGAAAAGGGGTCTATTTGTGTCTGCTACATAACCCCCTGCTTAGGCTGAAAGCCGACAGAGACAAAGGTAGCATAACAAATAGCAGAAAGAAAAATACAATAAGAAATGTCCGTCTCTTTAGGTTATTTTCTTGCAGAAAAAAAATGTTCTTACTTTTCTGTGAAAAGTTGGAATATTTGCAGAAAACGTTCTGTTCTAAAAAGGAGAGAAGAAAAAATGTTCTTTTTCAACAGAAATACACTGTTTTGCAAAGTCTCTTCGGCCAATGTACCCGTCGACCACTACGTGTAGTGGTCACATAATTGTTCTCACGTGGAACATTTAACTCAGGTGTATGATTATGCTGTGTGTATGTTGGAGGAATGTGTGGCTCAGGTGTTAATGTGTCCAGAAAGGCTCTTTTTACCCTATCTACCGATACTGTCTCTTTTTTACCACTAATGTCTAGGATAAAAGTTTTATCAGTGCGTGAAAGCACGCGATAAGGGCCAGTGTAAGGTGGAGTTAGGGGGGCTTTTACTGCGTCCTTTCTAAGGAACACGTGAGTCCATGTCGCTATGTCCTTCGGAACCAAAGATTTAATGGTCTGTTCCCTAGGGTGCATCAGCAGTAGCTTACTGAGATAAGCTCGTAGTCTGTTGACATATAGAGCTGTGTCCGTTGATATATCCTCTATCGGGGTCAGCATCTGACCTGGCAACGATAGAGGTGCTCCATAGACCAGTTCGGCTGCGGAATATCCCAGGTCCTCCTTGATTGATGCCCGACAGCCAAGAAGGATGACCGGTATGTACTCGCTCCATCGCTGTTGATCAGGGTAAGCGCGTAATGCAGCTTTCAATTGGCGATGGAAGCGTTCTATCATCCCATTTGAAGCAGGGTGATAGCTTGTTGTCCGAATGCGAGTGATCCCGAGGATCTTGGACAGTTCCCGGAATAGGTGGGATTCGAATTGTGCACCACGATCAGTGGTGATTGTAGTGGGAACTCCGTAGCGCGATATCCAGCCTGATATAAGGGCTCGCGCTACAGATTCAGCCGAAATGTCACTAAGTGGGATGGCTTCTGGCCACCGTGTGAAACGGTCTATGCAGGTCAGGAGATAAGTGAATCCCTGACTGACCGGCCATGGTCCAACCAAGTCAATGTGAACATGGCTAAACCGAGCGTCTGGGGTGCTGAATGTTCCAAGGGGTGCGCGGATATGCTCGTGCACCTTTGACTTTTGGCAGGATACACAGGAACGTGACCAAGCAATGATGTCACGCCTCATGTTAGGCCAGAAAAATCTAGCTGTAATCAGCTTTACTGTGGCTTTGCGTCCGGGGTGTGCCAGGTTGTGTAGAGTGTCGAAAACAACTCTACGGTGGGTCGTTGGAACGAATGGTCGAGGTGAATCCGTTGAGGTGTCACAGATGATCTGCGTGTCAGAAGTAGGCACGGGCAGATATGCGAATTTGCAAGTCCCGAATTCAGGTGACGATGGATCCAACGTGTCCAGACTTGGCTGGTCTAAGGCCATCTGTTGCAAATCGATATCCGATGGTGAGGACAGAAATTGATGGGCAGGCGAGACAATGCGTCTGCTGCTGCGTTCTGCTCACCCGCGATATGTCGGATATCACTAGTAAACTGCGAAACAAAGTCCAAATGACGTGTTTCGCGGGGAGAATATTTGTCCGGCTTAGCACGCAGTGCGTATGTAAGCGGACGGTGATCGGTGTAGATCACAAATTGTCGGCCCTCGAGTGAATGTTGGAAGTGTTTCACTGCGAGGTACATTGCCAGTAGTTCGCGGCCAAACGTGCTGTAACGTTGTTCGGCCGGTTTCAGCTGTCGCGAAAAGTATGCTAGAGGTTGTAACTGTTGTTGGTGCTGCTGTTGCAGCACTGCACCTACAGCTGTGCCCGATGCATCAACGACCAGTGAAAACTGGGCATCGGGTACAGGATGTGCCAGCAAAGATGTCGTCGCTAGTTTTTTTTTTTCACTTCCGCAAATGCTTTAAGTTGGATCTCATTAAGTGAGATCTGCTCGTTTTTCTTCTTCCTGTTACGTAACAGGTCGGAAAGAGGAGCTAAGAGATCCGCACAGTGTGGGATAAAGCGTCTGTAGTAATTCAACAGACCAAGGAAGTGCCTAAGTTGGCGAAGTGAAGTGGGCGGTTGAAGGTCTTGTAGAGCCTTCACCTTTTCCGGCAACGGAGATATACCGTCTGGGCTGATAATGTGGCCCAGGAAAACTAGTGACGTAACACCGAAAACACATTTACCAGGGTTAATCCTCACTTGGTATTGCTGAAACCGTTCAAAAAGTAGGCGGAGGTGAGTGACGTGTTCCTCAGGTGAGGCACTAGCCACGAGAATGTCATCTATATAGTTATAGACGAAATCTAAATCACGCACTACTTCATCCATAAAGCGCTGAAAAGTACTGGCAGCGTTACGTAGGCCGAAAGGCATAGTAAGAAATTCAAACGCTCCAAATGGGGTTGTAACCGCAGTCTTGGGTATGTCGGCCGGATTCACCGGGATCTGATGGTAAGCCTTAACCAGATCTAGCTTAGAGAAAGTCTTACAGCCATGCAGAGAGGAAGCAAAGTCCTGAATATGCGGGATTGGGTAACGATCAGGTACCGTCATGGCATTGAGTCGTCTATAGTCCCCAGTTGGACGCCAATCTCCGTCTCGTTTTGGAACCATATGCAGAGGGGAAGCCCAAGGACTGGAATTTTTGTCTGCTACAAGGCTCCAACTCAAGATTTAATTGAAGAGTGTAGACATTAAAGTTGTTCCATTGTTACCAATACTCCGAACTCTATTTTGATCTGTAAGGCTAACATCTGTCAGGGTCTCATCTATGAGTTCAATAGAATTTTTCTTAATGATGACAAGAGAATGTGTCTTTTCATTATTTTGACTCTCGAGTATATATCAGTTGATATCTTATATGTTTTTAGATAGAATGATGTGGTTCTCGATTGATTAACTGTGTCGGATATATACTCGAGAGTCAAAACAATGAAAAGAATATTCTCTTTTCACAGCGCTAGTGATGACCCAAAACTGCATCAGATGGTGAGGTCACAATTCAAGTGCTATGAGGAGTAGAGGATCGACTTATTGTTACTACTATTAACAGATGTTCAGTGATAGTACCTGTAAATTATGTGTTAATTAGAATCAGTGCTGGATACGACATGACACTGCACTTGGAGATGTTCACATAAATTTATATTATGAATAACAAGTTAAAGCAAACACCAAAAATAAAATAAAACTGAATTCTCGGAACTGATAAAAATAATGTTACAAATTTGTCTCAACACGATATACATATATATATATATATATTCAAGCAAATATTATTAAATACAACGGAGACATTTTGTCTTATAATTCTTTTTTTTAATTTTTCAATTTTTCGTATTGTCTTTTTTGTTTCAAAAAATTCGAGTGTTAAAACCAGCAAGTTCGTACACACCATGTACGAAGTCCGTCCAACACGGACAACACTCGAATTTTTAATCGACTTTTATTCTTAATCGACTTTTATTTTAACTCATCACTGAATATATATATTTTAGTTTTCATTTTTAATCCTCATTTTCGCAATCCTGTATTTTTAACACCTGATGATGATTCGTGGACGAATCGAAAGCGCTCGTAACAGCAACATGTATGGATCCTTTATTAATATTTTTGATTTTGAAACAAAAAAGACAATACGAAAAATTGAAAAATTAAAAAAAAGAATTATAAGACAAAATGTCTCCGTTGTATTTAATAATATTTGCTTGAATGAAAAAATGCTGCCTAAATATACCAATTTCAAACTACATATATATATATATATATATATATATATATAAAATTTATTTATACATTTGAGTGTATATGCATGCATGTTATATATGGATATGTACACCCGTGTGGACTGTAGTGGCAAGCTGTTTCATATATAAAGGGGTTACCACACTACTGAAGTAAAAAGGCACCTTATTATTATTGAAAAAGTTTTTTGCATTTGTGCATGTATTACTGTGTTTTCCTGCGTTGTGAGTGAGTGAGTTTCTATGTGTCCCTGCGCGTGTGTGTGTATGTGGGTGTATGCGTGGGTCTGTGTGTGTATCTATATGTATGTGTCTCGTATACGTCTGTGAAGATTTGGAGACACGAAGGGATGGGGATGTTGTCTGCGCCTGCGGATGGTCTGAATGTGTGTATGTATTGTGTGTATGCTGGTGCGCGTATGCGCGTGTGTGTATATGTATGTATATGTGTATATGCATGTAAATATGTATGTGTGAACGTCTGTGTGTATATGTATGTATATATATGTATATGTTGTGTGTATGTGTATGTATGTATGTATGTGTAAATGTATGTGTATGTATATGTGTACATCTATATATATATGTATGTATGTACATGTGTGTATATATATATATATATATATATATTAAATTGTAATTCAATGAATTTCAAAAAACTGGTATATGTATATATATGTGTGTGTATATATATATACTGGTATATGTATGTATATATATATATATGTATGTGTGGGTATATATATGTGTGTATGTATATGTATTAATAATGCAGTTATAGAAAATTTCCCCGGTTAAATATTATTAAATAGCATAAGGTTATGTATATACTGATTTTAAACGGTTTTTTTTTTTTTTTTTTTCAGTAAGGTATTATCATTACTTTATTACCTTTGTTTTAACTTACTTAGCATTGAACTATTACCGTAAGGACCATAAAATAAAGATAAAACGTTCCATCAATAATATTAGAATTAATTTCACAATTAGCTAATAAACATTAGTATATTCTAAACTTTATGTCAATCCTCTTTCTAAGGGTAATATAGAAACGTATAAAATTAATAATAATTAGCACCTCATGGGCAGTACATATAACTTGAGTTGACAGAACAAATACGATTTAAATTGACAATGAGGTTTGAGGTTAAACTAGGAAAAATCAGGAAAAAAAGAATTATTCAATTTACGTATTTGGCCCATCTCTTTATTTTAGTTTATTTTGGTTTTTGTTGTTATATCCATATTATTCTTATTCCTCCTCCTTTCTTCCCCTCCCCCCCCACCCCGAACCAAGTCCCTATATCTTGTACACTACCTAACCTCAATTAAGCGACCGGTCAAACTTTATGATTCTTAGATTCTACTTGAAGAGATATCTATCTTTATTTTTATAGAGATGTCTGTATGTTTAAGTGTGTGTATATATGTATATGTATGTTTATATATATATGTGTAAATATATATATATATATATATATATATATATGTGTATGTGTGTATGTATGTATATAACATATGTATATTGTGTGTAAGTGTTGAGTTTGTATATGTGTGTTCATGTGTATATTAGGATGAATATGCACAAATGTCTCACCCCACCTCCTACCACTTACCATTACCTACTCTCTCTAACACTTCGCCCCACTAAAAATAATATAAGCTTCTAATGAAAAGGCTTCCACCAGACTTTGAATTTATTATCGGCTGGACCCAAAACAAATTTAAACAAGCACTTGCCCGATTCGGATATGTACACAGCTATGCGGATTACCCAACGGATGTAAAGAACGTATAATATGGATTTTACCAAACAAGTTGGATCAACAAAAACATTCATATCCTTTTTCTATAAATACTCCTGCTACAGGACTTCTGATAAATGTATTATTTTCACTTTGACTTTCCATGTCTCACTGACTTTAGCAAATAGGGTGTATACCTTTATAACTATTTGCTAATATTTTCACTCCTCTGATGAGATGGTAGACATCGAAACCCTATAGGTTAAGGAGATAAACTTTCTAAAACATTCTTTGTCTTGCTTAGAATAATAAAAATTCTTTGATATGAAACTCAACCACTTCATTTCATTTCAATGAGAGTTTTTTGAAATTCATTGAATTACAATTTAATTTATTTGCTCTATCTTGCATATCGAGCAATTCTTGTTTAGATGGGATAACTTATAGAATATTACTGCCAGTAATATTTTGTAAACCAACAATCTCACGTTTTCATAACCACTGATTGTTAAATAAAAACTATTCCGAAGTATATATATATATATATATATATATATATATATATATATATATATATATATATATATATATATATATATATATATATATTATATATATATATATGGGTTGATTTGAATATCGTATGTGTGTGTATGTGTCCCTGTCTGTGTGTGTGTACGTGTGTGTGTGGGTGCGTGTGTGTGTGCGTGTGTGTGTATGTGTGTGTGTATACCTGTATATGGTTGGATGGGTGTGGATTAAAAGACACCGGTCAGTACTCACTGACCATAAGAAGTGTTTTTAATTTATGGACTGCAAGACAAAAATACTAAATTCTCAAGTACCTTATGCCATAAAAACCAAAAGGTGGGATAGATAAAAAGAAAGGGAAATAAAAAAGAAGATGTTTATTATCTTCAAAGACCTCACTAGTTCCCCCCCCCCAGCTTATAACTCCAACTCAGGTCACATTCTAACTTTGTTAACGAAATAAGAAAATGTTTTTGCTTGAAATATCAATTCTCGACGGTAATTCTTGGCCTGAAGACGTAATCCCCCAACGCGGGTGATTACAGAAACATGTATGCACATATGTAGCCATTAATGTTTGTATAAATAAATATAATATACCTGCTATGTTCACTCATTGAGCACTTTTTGGTAGACACATGTTGTTTCATTGGATGTACTTCTAGGAAACTAAACTCTACTGGATATATATATATATATATATATATATATATATATATATATATATATATATATATATATATATATATATATATATATATATATATATATATATATATATATATATATATATATATATATAATTTAAAAAAACTATACATGCATATTCCAAAGACGGACCAGTGGTTTCATTGTATTCTTTGGAATATGTATGTATAGTTTTTAAATAAATATTTGTATTTTGGCTCTCACATTTATAATCGAGCATTTATTTGATTTCTTTTCATCGCATTCTGACACACTATCTATCTATCTATCTATATATATATAAATTCGCTTTTCTTTTGTGTGTATTGATATTCATATTAAAAACCCCTTTTCTACTTATTTAAAAAGAAAATACAATTTTCTTATATATGGGTTGTGAAATTGCATTCCTCTGCAAAAGATCTAGCTAATTTGCATATTCTTTTAAACATTCATTTTAATTAATTCCCTATTAGTTCCTTCGGTTTTCTTATGGGATGAGCATCTTTTCTTAACTATTACGTGTAATTATATTCATGCAGATATTCTACATGATTTATACTTGCATAATATTTGCGTCAAATGTTTATAGTAAACACAAAATTGTGTTCCATATATATTTATGTATACGTATATATTTTTGTTTAGCAAATTTTGCCTACCAAACTCCTCCTAGAGTTTTTGTACTACAGACATGGAACTTCATATATAAGGTATTTGAATCCATACAAAACTTCATATTTGGATTTTAGCCCGGAAAAATCGGTGCAAAATTGTGAAAATTAAAAAAAATAAACTTTGCCAGGTGAAGGTCGAACGCCGACATTACAAATGCATAACTTTGTAGCTATTGTTTCATGTTTTAATTTTTAGCCTTGCAGTAAACATGTTTTCATAGCCCAGTCATTGACAACAAAGGCAAAATAAATTGTGAGCTGAACGTTTTGGTTTCGATTCTCGGTGGTGACGCATGAGTCTTTTTGTTATACTTTTTTTAAAATTATTACTATATATTGCATCCAATAAATATATATATATATATATATATATATATATTTATATATATATATATATATATATATATATATATATATAAGTAAAAACGTCTGTCTGTCTTTTCTCTATGGTAGTTAAGGAAGACTATTATACAGAAAGGCATTACTTTACATATTCACATTTTTTAATATATACACATGCAAACAACTTTATGAGCAGTACATATAGCCCGACAAAGCCGGGCAAAACTGCTAGTCTATCCATAAAAGTTAACGTGTCTGTGTATCTGTGTGTCTGTGTGTGTGTACATTTCCCTATGCAATAACTCTGTCAATTTTAAGTCTACAGACTCGAAATTTGATATACAGGGTACTGAGATTTGGGAAAATCTATGTGATTGGATCGGCCAGAAATTTGGCTGTTAAGGGGTCAAGTTCAACGATTTGACCTTTGAGAACTTTAACAAACTCCTCCGACAATTTTGGGTCTACACACTTGAAATTTTAGATATAGGTTCCTTGGACATGGATCTAACTTAATAACTCGATTTGAGCCCAAAACAATAAATTTTAAGGGGTCATAATAGGGGTCAAATTTTTAAAAAATTGACCGCTTTTTTTTTTTTTTTGCTCAACATACACCTCCAAACACCCGGGCAACGCCGGGCTGAAATGCTAGTAATTTTATAAAACCAACGGTAGGTTCACTACAGGCCAATGCAGACTACAATGTATTGCGGACTATGTAACTGCGGGGGGGGTGGGGATTTTACCGATTTCGCTCACAATAAAATATGGGAGGATGAAATATTCGTATATTCTCATTCATTCCGAGTGACGTCGAGTCTCCCTGCTAGTATATATATATATATATATATATATATATATATATATATATATATATATATATATACGAGCAAACAGTTAATAAAACATGTTAGAAACACTTTGAAATGAGTTAAAAACATATTTAATCTGAAAAGGAAACACTAGATAAGTGGATAGTCCTTAATCCGAGGAGTTTCGAAGAAATACTTTCCTCCTCATCACAGGGTAGGAATTAGCAAAATGCGGGATCGGATTTTGCATGCAAAAGTATTTGAGGAAACAACAAGTAAGTCAAAGATCTTACTTGATAACAAAAAAGTGAAGCAGAGGGAATATGGTGAAGAAAAAGGTGATTACACATGAATGGATAGTCTGGTGGAAGATAAATAATATATTACGGACTAATCACTTTTACACATCGGTTCTCGTTAGATCACCGAAATTAAGCAACGTTGAGCCTGGTCAGTACCAGATAAGTGACCAATTTGGGAATTCCAGATGCTGTATGTAGGAAGACGTCAACACCATTGCAAAAAGCCTAACGTCGTCATCTCCCCTAACTGGGATATACATGCGACTGAGGACTGTTTGTAAATTTCATACTGCCATGGAACTTTCCCCTTTGGAGAAAACCAGTTAAACCTGCATAGGGTTAGTGCCGTTTCCATTTCTATTTCACACACACACACACACACACACACACACACACACACACACACATACATACATATATATATATATGAAAGTGAAAGTGTCTGTCTGTCTGCATATGTGTGTGTGTGTGTCTGTGTGTGCATTTCTCTACACAATAACTTTGTCAATTTTCAGTCTACAGGCTCGAAATTTGATATACAGGGTACTGAGATTTAGGAAAATCTTTGTAATCCATTTTCGGACAAACATTTGGCTGTTAAGGGGTCAAGTTCAACGATTTGACCTTTGAGAACTCTACAAAACTCCTCCACCAATTTTGGGTATAAACAATTGAAATTTTAGATATAGGTTCCTTGGACATGGATCTAACTTAACAACTTGATTAGAGCCCGAAACAATAAATGTTAAGGGGTCATAATAGGGGTCTAAGTTAAAAAAAATGTGACCTACGCAGTCTCAACCAAATTACTCTGACAATTTCTGGTCTAAACATTTGAAATTTAACATAAAGGGTATTCACAAGTAGGGAAGCTTCTTAATCGGTTTGGGTCGAAAATTTGAGTTACCAATATATAAATGTATGTATGTATGTATGTTTGCATGTCCGCCTAAACTTTCGACAGAGGTGGCGGATTTTCACAAGATCAGTATCGTTTTGAAGCGCGACCTTTCAGACGACAAATATCGAATAATTGGCTAAAAAGATTAATATCTTCACCTTCAACTGGACACTTTTCTATGGGGGGGGTCGCTTTTTTCGCCGAGATTTTCGAAAGTCATCCTCTCCTTTCGATTGTCTAGCCTTAATTAAAACCTACATTACTTCCGGTTTGGAGTTGGTCGTAACAGCAAAGACGTCACGTTTTTTTCCCATTCTTTTCCTCCTTTGCGGTACGGGTTCGAGCTTGCCTTCCTACTACCACTTTTTTGTTTGTTTTTGTTTTTTGATCAACATACACCTCCAAACACCCGGGCAACGCCGGGATGAAATGCTAGTATATCTATAAAAGTGAAAATGTTTGTCTGTTTGTCTGTGTACACTTTCCTACCAAAAAACTCTGTCAATTTTTGGTCTACAGACTCGAGATTTGAAATAAGGGTAAGTGAGATTTGACTTTTAAGAACTCTACCAAACTCCTCGCCAATTTTATGTTTAAACACTCGAAATTTTAGATATAGGTTCCTTGGACATGGATCTAACTTAATAACTTGAACCAAAAACAATAGATATTAAGGGGTCATAAGAGCGGTCAAATTTTTTTTTAAAATTTGACCGCTTCGGTCTCTACCAAATTACTCAGACAATTTCTGGTCTAAACATTTGAAATTTTACATAAAGGGTATTCAGAGATAGGGCAAGCTTTTTAATCGGTTTGGGTCGAAAATTTGAGTTACCAATATATAAATGTATGTATGTATGTATGTATGTATGTATGTATGTATATAGACGTCACGTTTTTTCCCCATTCTTTTCCTCCTTTGCGGTACGAATTCGAGCCTGCCTTCCTACTACCACTTCCTTTTTTTTTCTTTTTTTTTTCTTTTTTGCTCAACACACACCTTCAAACACCCGGGTAACGCCGTGATGAAATGCTAGTATATATATATATATATATATATATATATATATATATATATATATATATATATATATATATATAAACATTGAATAAACAGATAAAGCTGTTTTTAGAAAACGTTAAAAATGCAAAATATTTTATTAAAAGAAGGAATAAAAATATGTTTCGATTCCTTTCATTTTATTTCTTTTTTTTAAAGTTAAATATTTCTGATAAATTTAGGATCGTAATTGGTCCATCTTCAGATAGTGAAGAGTTCTATTGCTAGTTTTACTTATTTATTTTTTTTGTGAGTAAAATCCTTGTATTGTTAAGTCCAAGTCGTGCTATTTCTCTTCTTGTTGAAAACACGCAAAGTGTAAGGAACTCTCTATGAGCTTTTTTAGCACGCCTTCGATTAAAGGTATAGGAATTAGTATTAAGGTTCTTGGATAAGAATTAAAAATAAAAGCATTAAATAAACAGATAAAACTATTTTTAGAATACATTTATTCAATGTTTTTGAATTCAGAATATGTTTCCAAGAGCCTTAATACCAATTCATATTCCGTACACTTATATCTGATCTACCTCTGTATTCCATGTTTAAAAAGGATGTGTCCTCTATAGTATCAGACCTGACCAAATGGTTAATTGTAGGCATAGACCAATTCATACCATCCAAAAAATTCCAACAAAAACCTAACAACCAGCCATTGTTCTCCCCAGACTTTGCTGCTGCCATCGCACACTGAAATCACTTTTTCCATAGCTACCAACGTATTAGATGTACTGAGACTAAAGCTGCTTTCAGGACTGCCAGCAACCACTGTAAAAGAGTAATAAATAATGCAAGAGAGCTATATATTCCGACCGTTAAATCAAAAGTAGCTGAGCAGCGGCTTGGTTTCCATCAGTTTTGACAAATAGCAAATAGGATCCTGAACAGAAGCGTGCATTCTATCCCAACCATTATCAATGGACCTGAGGTTATCTCGTCAGCATAAGACAAGGCCAAACTATTTGCCAAGAACTTTGCAGCGAATTCTACGCTATGTGACGAACGCCATCAACTCCCCATATTTCCTCCTATAACGGGCAACATGCTATGCCACATACAAATATCTGTGCATGAGGTCGCCAAGCTAATCAAGAATCTTGATTCCAGTAAAGCAACTGGCCCTGACGACATTCCAATTATAATGTTGAAAAAGCTTCAATCAGAATTGCCTCCATACTTACAAAACTGTTTAAACGTTGCCTTAAGGAGAAGTGCTTTCCAACACCCTGGAAAACCTCATCAGTATGCCCTGTATAAAAGAACTCAGGTGATAAGTCATCTCCCTCTCAGTACAGACCAATAAGTCTCCTGTGTGTCATGAGTAAGTTGCTGGAATTCATATTAAATAAAGAAGTAGTCAACCACCTCAGCAGAAATAACCTTCTTAGTGACATGCAATATGGTTTCCGTTCTGCCAGATCTACAGCAGATGTGCTAATGGTTATATCTTATAGGATTAGTGAATCTCTTGACAAAGGCTTCCTTTCTAGGGCAATTGCTCTTGACATATCAAAAGCCTTCAATAAGGTATGGAAGAAAGGCCTACTTCACAAGATTTCCAGCTACAGTATAACTGGAGATGTTTTCTCAGTTATTAAATCATTTCTCTCTGATAGGCTCATAACAGTAGTTGTTGATGAGCAGAAATCAGAGGCCCACAGTATTAATGCTGGAGTCCCTCAGGGGTTCATCCTGGGCCCAACTCTCTTCCTGATCTACAGAACACATACTTAAATCATTCGTTGACATATATGCTGATGACACGACCATCTACCGCAACACATCAAAGGCTGTAAATGACAAAGTTCTCTCTGATTCTCTCTCCTCTGATCTTGAGCACATGGTAGTGTGGGGGAAGAGGTGGCTGGTTATCTTTAATGCATCTAAAACCAAGCTCCTATCTTTACATCATCAACGTTCTGATTTCCATCTGGCATCAATTGAAATGGATGGCTCTCATCTAGAGGAGGTTCCATGTTTTGATAAGGTTCTGGGATTGACCTTTACTCCTGACCTGAAATGGAACGCATACATCAAGTCTGTTTCCAAGGTCACTGGAAAAATGATAGGATCCTTCTACTGATCCAGAAGATATCTCACTGCTGATGCAATTCTCTATCTATATAAAAGTCAAGTACGTCCAAGGATGGAGTACTGCTGCCACATCTGGGCAGGAGCTGCTAAAAACAGCCTATCCTGCCTTGACAGAGTACAAAATAGACTTTGTGACTTAGTGGGGGATGTCATTTTCTCTTTCCTGCAATCTCTTTCCCACAGAAGAGACGTTGTCTTTGTTTTATCTTCATTTCCATGGCAAGTGCTCGTCTGAGCTCCAATCTCTAGTCCCCCCTCGCCAATCTTTCACAAAAAACACCCGTCTAGCTGAAACTACTGTCAATAATTTTCCGCATTCTTTATCTGTGCCTAAATCAAAACGTAGATCCCGTGAACAAAGCTTCTTTCTTAGAACTGCACGACTGTGGAACTCTCTTCCGTTTGCCTGTTTCCCACCTGACTACAACTTGGATGTCTTCAAGTCCAACATAAACAAATTACTGATAAACCGCCCCCTTAAGTAAGACACTTTATCAGATCTCCATTACAAACGATTACTACGATATTATCCCATTGATTACTGTACACGCAATGACCCTTATCCTCGATTGGCTTCCGGACCTTGATAAGTGGTGACTTCCATGTAAAAATATATATATATATATATATTCTGAATATCATTGAGCGTCAGACAAATGTAGTATATTTGGTGTTATACTATTTATATCATATTATAGCCTGTCCTGCTATAACTGAAGAAGCATTACTCTTGGAAAGTATATATATATATATATATATATATATATATATATATATATATATAGTTTTCTTGTAAATATTCCAAGAGCAATGCTTTTTTCAATTATAGCAAGATAGACAATAATCTTCTTCTATATATCTTCTATCTAATATATAAAATGCAAAATGGGAACGAGCGTTTGTATCTGGGAAAGACTTTTTGTATCGAGGTTCTTGTGTTGGTTAGATTCCACGAGAAGTATTCGCATACTTCCAAGATCGCAATATCTCAGATTCACAAACGGACACCATCTCTATCTTTTTTTGTTGATTGAGTTAAACAAAATTCCCACCGTGGCATCATCTCGGGTGTTTGGCTTTTTCGTATTAAGCGAAACTGTTTGAAAAAGTGGCAAAGTTCTTGGCCTTCAGGCCGGGCTGGTGTTGCACTTCACTTAATTTGTCCTTCATACTGAGACAATTACTATGTTTTTTTATATACTGCTAAAGTGGCCCCTTTTTTGAGGGAGCTGGTCCCCCCCCCCCCCGCATTAAAAATGAACTCGTCTCTAATTTGGTTTCGTGGGGAAGCAAATAAATACCAAGCATTTAAATCATCCTACGTTCGATTGACTATGCTTAAATTCGATACACGCAACTTCCGCTTGTCCGATGGCGACATCGGCTAACAGGTTACGTATTTTTCACCTTTTTTCCCTCCTTCGCATCACTGGTTTGAACCTATTACCACTTTTTTAAACACCTCTCTCCATGCTGTTGTTTATCCCCCACCCCCACCGGGCTGTTTTTCCCCCCACCCTTACTACACCACCGCAACACACCCGAGCAACGCTGGATAACCCCGCTAGTATGTATATAAAGGGCAAAATGTGTATTTGTGTGTTTGTATGTCTGTAAAAACTTTCGACACATGCAATGGATCATCACGAGATTGGTATCGTTTTGAAGCTCAATCCTTCGAACAACAAATATCGAAAAATTATCCAAAAACATTAATTCCTTCATTCTCAACTGGTCAGTTTTTTACAAGGAGGGCTCGGTTTTTGCGTCCACATTTTTGCAAGTCATCGTCTCTGTTGAATTGACTACACTTAATTTCAACTCTTGCAACTTCTGCTTGCTTGTGTGAAGTTTTTTTTTTACCTTTTTTTACCTTTTTTTCTCCTTCACGTTACAGGTTTAAGCCTGTCTGCTTATTACCACCTCTTTTTAACTCCTCTCTCCATCCGGACTACCTACTGTTGTTTTGATTCCCCCATCTCACCACCACCACCTACACACACCCGGGCAACACCGGGTACCCCCGCTAGTATGATATAAATAGTACCAAATATATTACATTTGTCTTTGAATCTCAATGATATTCAGAGCATATATAAGTATATATTTTAAACTTCAATTCACAATTTTTTAAAACACATGTTTTTTTTATTTTCTCATAAGAGTGTATGTTACAGATCTGTTTCGTTAGCAATCTCCAACAAACAGTAAAAAAATGTTATTAATGTATTTTTAATGTAGCAAATTCTTCAGACAATTCTATGGAGAAAAAACAAACATTCAAAAACAATTTTTACATGTCACAAACAGTCCAAAACTCCGATGTCGAGAGTGTAATTCCCATTGTTCATCAGATCCCCATCTTTTTATTTATTTCTGAATACATAAATAAAATTTAGAAGATGGAGACCTGAACAACAATGAGAAAAAAGTAAAAAAAAAAAAAAAAAAAAAAACTTTCTCAATCTCCATTTGCCATGACAAATAAAACTCTACCTAAAGCTCATCCTTCAAACTTTTCGGCTTAACATTTACAGGCAACATAAATTGGAACAAATACATTAACGACATTGCCAAAGCTGCTGCAAAGAATGTTGGATTGTGCTACCATGTCAGAAAAATGCTCACATCTGACAGTATCATGTATCTTTATAAAATCACCATTAAGTATTGTTGCCACATTACGCTGGTGTATCTAACACTTAGCTCTCATTCTTAGACAAGATCCAAAATATCTCAATAGTCCCACACTGTCGGCCAACTTTCAACTTTTGTCCTATTGCTGCAATGTTGCTTCCCGGTGCCTGGTTTACAAGTACTTTAATGAAATGTGCTCCAATGAACTCATAGCACTTGTGTCCTCTCAACATAAATACATTTCAGCTTATCCGACAAACAGCAAAATCCCACTCCTTCAATGTAGAGATCCCTAGATGACAGAAAGCCTTCTACTATAATAGTTTCATACCTCATACTGCTAGACTTTGGAATTCCCTCCCTGTCTCATGCTTCACTGACTGTACTCACATGCAGAAGTTTAAATGTAATGTGAACAGATATCTTGCTGCTTAACTCCCCACATCCCAAACACAATCCCAAATAGCAGCTCCTTACGTTCAAGTAATTTTATCTCAAAAGGTTAAATTCACTAAAATTACAGGCAAAAATTTTCCTAGAAAAAATCCTGAAACAATTTCTATTTCATCAGTAGACTCCTCACATCCCATTAACGATGTTTCTGACAAAGGAGAAAAAAATAACTATTTTCTGGCTTGAATCTATCCATCTGACACTTAGTGCTGGTCAATTTTTGACCTTGAAATAGTAATAGTTTGTCGTTTTTTAATTCTTTTTAGCACCACCAATAGCAATGGCCAACGACCCTTTATCTGAGAGTCCATCTTTCAAACTCCTTGGCCTAACGTTCACAGGAAACATGAGTTGGAACAATTACATTGAAGGCATTGCCAGGGCCGCTGCAAGAAAGGTAGGCTCTCTCTACCGTGCTAGAAAACTACTAACACCCGAAAGTATCCTGTACCTCTATAAGGCCACCATTCGCCCATGTATGGAGTATTGCTGCCACATCTGGGCTGGTGCATCTGCTACTAGTCTCTCGCTCCTTGACAAGGTTCAAAAGAGAGTCGCAAATCTGATAGGCCCTGAACTGGCATCTAAGCTTCAGCCTCTGTCCCATCGACGAAATGTTGCATCCCTCTGCCTGTTCTACAAGTATTTTAGTGGTGAATGCTCTGATGAACTGCAATCACTTGTGCCCCCACGACGCGAGCACCCTCGACAAACCCGACAGGCTACTAGATCCCACCCCCACACTGTAGAGGTCCCTAGATGTAAAAGATCTTTTTACTCCAATAGTTTCTTCCCCAGAACCGCAAGACTCTGGAATTCCATTCCAGGTCCCTGCTTCCCCAACAGTACTGACGTGCAGAAGTTCAAGTGTAACGTGAACCGACACCTTGCTGCCCAAATCCCTACATAGTACCCCAGTAGTTGTTGCCCCTGATAGTAGCCCCCTACACCAAAGTGGCAATTTGCCTTGTTTGGGGTGAAAATGTAATAAAAAAAAAAAAAAAAAAAAAGTTCTTTACATCAAGTGGCTTCATACCTTGTCCGAAGTGATTTCTATATTAAAGAGAGAAAAAAAAAAACGTCACAAAACTTGGATAAATGTAAAAAAGAAAAGCTCGAAAATGCAAGTCGAATCGATGCAATCACATGACAGGAAATCGAAGTACCTTGAGACTGATGACTCAGGGCAAATCAGTCAACAGTCATTAACGGCAGCGTAATTAGTAGATTTAAAAAGTTATTTATTTTTCATTCATTTAAAACTAATAAATAACCATTGTTCAAGAAAAAGGAGAAACTATGTGATATTGATCGTCTTTGAGCTTCGAAATTAAAAGGATGTTCTATAATTTCATTTAATTGGAATTAAAAAAAAGAAAGAGAGATCAATAAGAAAATATCAAAACAAGATTACATTCAATAAGCGGATATGATCTCCAAATTATTGGATCAAAAGTTAATCCGTTGATTAATAAAATGATAGTCCTTCAGTTTGATATTGTCTGTTTTTTTTCTTTGTTTTTTTTTGTAGAAAACAAGATTTAATGAAATAATTGTCTGTCTGTTTGTTGTAAAAACCGAGATTTAATGAAATAATTGCTGACGATTTCAGCACGAAACGTTAAAAAAAATCTGTTGTTCGTTGCATTCTTTTTCCGTTAAACATCATTTTTGTTTGATTGCTTCGATTTTTTCTCTCTCTTTTATTTCGTAGTGAGACTGAGAAATGATTTCCGACGAACGCCAAAAAGCAAATGGATCTAATTGCTTGTAGTCTTTCTTTCTGATCTCCACTTAGCTTCAAGTTATATGAATGGCTCTCATCTTAAAAAAAGCTCCTTGTTTTGACAAACTTGAAGCTAAGTGGAGATCAGAGCGTTTATTGTGAAAGGATAAAATATTACTTTTTATTGTTCATAGAAATATTTTTTCCATCTTCACTACAATTATTTAGTTATTATTTTGTAATACATCCATAGATTAAATAAAAAGACTCCATCTACCTGTACGTCTGTCCGTAAGTTAGTCTGTCATGCGTACGTTTGAAATAGCTTTTTCAGCATGAAACACATAGTTTGAATTAAAACAGTTTGAAATAATAATATATTTTTTTATTAGATACATTCATGTATTTCCAAAATGGAGCTTTGTCTGTCTGCCAGTTTTACATGCTTAAGTTTGACAAAACATTTTATCAGTCCATTCATCAGCTTAAGTCTTAATTAAAGGTTCCAATATATACTGAAATACAGACACATGAATTCAGTTAGACACTTAGAGAACGTTTTCACACTGTTCCAGGAAATATGTTAACAATTTAAATTCTGTAATGGAATAAAACTAAGTCATATGATAATTTTTACTAAGTTAAGCATTTTGAAATGTTGTTACTGGTTTTTATACGTAATGTTATTAATTGTATTTTGTTTGGTTTTGATGAAGATTGCTTCTTCTTTTTTTAAATTTTGGAAAATTGGTTTCGGTAATGTATTAGTTTAGCGATATCAACTAGAATTTGTCTTTAGAGAGGAAATATATTTTCGTTATTATAATACCCAAGTTTCTTTTAATTTTTTCATGAATTTGGGGATGGGTTAGGGTTAGGGTTAGGGTTGAGGATGGCTACCGACATAAACTTAAGGATATTATAATGCACACATAAAAAGAAAGAATAAAATAATAACGATAACAACGGACATATGTTATTATTTTATTGTTAATATTGAACAATATTGAGCAGAAATAATATAGGCAACTGCAGTTTGGCAGGTCTATACACGATCAGCTACTGGATTGGTGAAGAGTTGTTTTTTACTGTAAGGTTTTGGATCTTAAAGTTTTCATAGTGATTAATAAGTGCAAGTGTATTATTATTATTTATTCACTAGGTGTTTTCACACAGACTATCATCAAAGAATTCTTTTTGCGAACACATTGTGGTGTTTCCTAGAGTCTGAGTGACAACAAGTCTCCCCAGATCTCCAGTACTCTCCACCTCTTTCGATACTATTTGTGTCTAAGCTCCATTCTATGGTCCCCTCCTTGCAAAACTTTCACGAAAAACACTCGTCTAACTGAAACCACTATCAATAATTTCCCTCCACTATTTATCTGTGTTTAAACCTAAATGTAGATTCCATGAACAAAGTTTCTTTCTTAGAACTGCACACTTGTTGAACTATCTTCCATTTCCCTGCTTTTCAGCTGATTACAATATGACTGTTTTCAAGTCCAATGTAAACAAGTTCTTGATGAGCCGTTCCCTTAAGTAATCTAATTTTGCCTCATTTCCACTATTAACAACTGCTACAATATTGTCTCATTGACTACTATACACTCTTTAACCCTTATCCTCGAGTGGCCTCCAGGCATTGATAAGTAATAACTCCTTTGTAAAAAAAAAATTAATTTGCATTATCACGACACCCGTTTACCATTGATTTCTCGTTGGTAGCAGCCATTGGTCCTCACAGAAGTTTGAGTAACAATAAGCCTCCCCAAGGTCCCAGTCCTCTTCGCACTCAGCCAGTGGAGGCCTGGTTAGTGCTTTCTCTTCTCGGTCTTTCCAGCTTCCTTGAACCTCCAACTATTTGGTGTTGATGCCAGATTTTATTTTTTTTTTTTTGCAGAGGGGGGAAGGAATAGGGGAAAACGAATAGAGAGGGGAAAAGGAAGAAGGATGAGGGAGGAGTGAAAGGGGGAATAGGCACCTTTCACCTTTAGTGAATGAGCTCTTTTGGTTGTGCCTTTTTGTTTCATTTCTGTTGCAGGTTATACAAGAGGCGTGCAATAAGTAATGCCCCTAACCCACTTCCAGTTATTTGATCTAGCTGAAATTTTGCATGTGCAATGATTTATATCTCTACGGGTTATGTGGCAAATTACAGCTCTGAACTAATTGTGGTGTCTGTTTTACAGGCGTTTGAACTGAGTCAGGTGTGAAATGGAGCCTGTTGAATGTCGAGCAGTGATCCGGTTTTGTATTTGAAAGGACGCACACCACAGGAGACTTTTGATGAAATGAAAGAAACTTATGGTGATAATGCCCCATCATATAACTTTGTAAAACGCTGGCATCATAAATTCAAACATGGCAGGAAGTCTGTGGAAACAGCTTCCAGACCTGGCCCTCCCCTTTCTGCCATTGATGAGGCATCTATCCGTCAAGTTGAGGTTGCGATTTTGGAAGATTGGTACATTACTATTCGCCAAATAGCCCAAGATGTCAAGATTAGTACAGGGTCTGTGGAAACTATCATTCATGGCCATTTGCATATGCATAAGGTGTCTGCCAGATGGACTCCCAGGTTGCTCACACCATTCCAGAAGCGAAAACGCGTCAAGTGTTCGAGGATGAATTTGGAGATGTGCGAAAAAGATGAGTCAAAGTTTTTCAAAAGACTGATTACACAGGATGAAACCTGGGTCCATCACAATGATCCAGAGACCAAAGCCCAGTCAATGCAGTGGAAGCACTTTGACTCACCACCTCCAAAGAAGGCAAGGGTGCAGCCCTCCGCTGGCAAGGTCATGCTCACAGTCTTCTGGGACCAGGATGGAGTAGTGATGAGAGATTTCCTGGCAAAGGGTACCACAATTACAGGAGCCTATTATGCTTCACTTTTGAGGAAATTAAGGGAAGCTATCAAAATCAAGAGGCGGGACAAGATCAGCAAAGGTACCCTCCTCCTGCAGGACAACGCTCTGATCCACAACTCGCATATCGCCAGATCAGAAGCACGGCATGTAGTTATGAAATCCTTCCCCCATCCTTCCTACTCTCCTGACCTTGCACCCTCTGACTTTCACCTCTTCCCAGCTATGAAGTTGTTTTTGAAAGGAAAGCATTTCCAAGATGATGCAACCTTGATTTCTGAAGTCATGTCGTGGTTGGAGGACCAACCTGAGGTGTTCTACAAAAACGGTCTCCAGAGCTGCATCAAACGATGGAAGAAATGCATAACTCTGAGTGGTTCCTATGTAGAGAAAGACTAATAACTGTGCCAAGTTTCGTTGCTCTACCTATATAGGAAGTGGGTCAGGGGCATTACTTATTACACACCCCTAGTATTGTGGCTGTGTGGTAATTTTATTTTAACGGTTTGTGGGGTTTCTATTATCTATGGAGTGGCATTTTTGACAAGTCTCTTCTATCCCCCAAATTTTGCTTGTATTCCATTATTCAATAAATGATCCATTCTATATCCACCAATATATAGTTTTGTGACTTCATTTCATACTCTTGTTGTCCTATTGTATAAACTCCAATAATAATTGTTGAGCTTGGCATTATCCGGATAAGTCTCCTCTTGTCGATTTGAACTCTCCCTTTTCCTCTTACGCATTAAGCTATATATATATATATATATATATATATATATATATATATATATATATATATATATGTGTGTGTGTGTGTGTGTGTGTATATATATATATATATATATATATATATATATATATATATATATATATATATATATATATATATATATATAGCAATATTTTGTAAACCTTATAATCACAGGTTTCCATACCAACTGATTGTTAAAAAAAACTATTCTGAAATATATATATATATATATATATATATATATATATATATATATATATATATATGATTTTCAGAATGTGAGAGATTGTATAATAAATTCCACAGCCAAACAACATCGCAGCTCACAAGAGCCATGACAGTCAACGAACCGGAAGTCCAAGACTCGAGTCTTGGACTTCCGGTTCGTTGACTGTCATGGCTCTTGTGAGCTGCGACGTTGTTTGGCTGTGGAATTTATTATATATATATATATATATATATATATATATATATATATATATATATATATATATATATATATGTATATATGTGTGTGTGTGTGTGTGTGTGTGTTGTATATATATATATATATATATATATATATATATATATATATATATATATATATATATATATATATATATATATATATATTGCTGATTTTTTCAAAATGCAGATACATTATTGGATGGAAACAAATATTGGTAATGACGTCAACATCGATCGCCAAAGGAGGGAAGAACATCAGAAAACAAAACACTCAACACAAAAAAAAAAAAAAATAAAGAAGAATCAATTTTGTCATCAGCTTAAAAAAAGATGATTGAGAATGCCATTAATGGATAACAATTAAAAGACAAAAACAATAAACATTTGAAAGCAAAAACAAAAACTAAATGTCTGACAAATGAAAAACGCAGTTTTACATTTACTGTTTCCTAAAATACGTTTGAAACCAGAGTTTTGCTGCAGCATGATTCCTGCCTTTGATAGTGACATTTTTGGATAATGATAGCGTCTTTGGCATTGCCAAGGACCACACCTACACTTAATAGGAATTTTGTGTAAGTTATGTTTTAGCAAAGGAATAAAATAGAATATATATATATATATATATATATATATATATATATATATATATGTATATATATATATATATATATATATATATATATTTTAAAGGAGATTAGAACAATAGTCTAAAGAGCTGAGTGTATTTCAATGTAACAGTGAAATTACTAGTTTAATTAAAATACAGGAAAGAGAAAGTGCTCGTTGTAATTTAGATATATAATAAGCTCGATAGGTAAATATCCTAGAGCTAATTCAATATTAAGTAATGTGATTAATAATTTAAAATTTAAAAATCAAATTATAATTAAATTAAAAATCCGTTTCATAAGAAGGAACAACAACAAAATCAATTATCTGTACGATCGTTTCGGAAAACAATGCTTTTTACTGTGATAGACATCAAGTTATGTACAATAATTATTACATATAGTTTTTTAATAAGCAAGGTCTCCTCGTCAGCAAATTTTGAAGGGTTTTTATTAAATTTAAAAGACACCATAAATAAACCTAGCATTAAAAGTAAGGCAGATGTATCTTTTAATTTTTCGCCTTTTGAAATCAGGAACTATGGTTAAAATACTCATTTAGATGTTTGCTATAGCTTTTTACCTTATTAAAAAACTATATGTAATAATTATTGTACATAACTTGATGTCTACCACAATAAAAAGCATTGTTTTCCGAAACGATCGTACAGATAATTGATTTTGTTGTTGTTCCTTCTTATGAAACGGATTTTTAATTTAATTATAATTTGATTTTTAAATTTTAAATTATTAATCACATTACTTTATATATATATATATATATATATATATATATATATATATATATATATATATATATATATATATATATATATATATATATATATATTTAAATATATTATTTGTTCCTGGCCTTCGGGCTGGGATCAAAGTGTAGTATCTTTCTGCAGATACTGTACTTAAAATAATTTGTACCAGTCAATGGAGGGGAAACCCTCTATACTGGGACAATTATTATTTTTGGTAACCAGAGTGCCCCCTATTTGCCTACTTTTAGGGGAGCTGGTTTTTACCCCACATTAAAAACGGCCTTGTGCCTAATTTGCTTTGGTGGGGAACCAAATAAATACATTAAATATATTATTTATTTACTAGCGTTGGGGGTGTCCGAGCGTAAAATATGCTTAAATATGATATTCTAATTTGTACAGATTTCATATATATTATTATAAAGATCTAGATATTATTATTATTTGAAAAGTAAAAAAAAAAGTATTTAGGTGCCATCAGCTAGAATCGAAACCTTAACTGTAGCATTCAAAGCTGGTGACGTTACCACACTATCAACGTGACATGTATATAAACTGATTAAAAATTAAAAATAAACTAAGATGAATGTATAAAATGTATAATTTTTTCAATTTGGACTCATTTTTGACCTTTTAAAAATAATTTAAACCGGCTAAAGAGCGGTCTGTAAAAAATCAATGATTGGATACCCTCAGCGCCCCACTGCGACTTTTAGGTTCGGAGGAGATGGAGTTTATTTAAGAAGAGATACAGACAGACAAACAGACTGACAACCCGACGGACTGACAGGCCGACAGACATATAGCCGTTTATATATTAGATAAACAAATTTACATGGTCACGACACTAGATATGCTAATGTTTCGGACAAATGGTCGGTTAAAACCAGAATTCCTCCTAAGTAACTTAATAAATTGTTGCTTTCCACAGAAGAAACCAGTCCTCAAACTATATATATATATATATATATATATATATATATATATATATATATATATATATAAAAGTGAAAGTGTCTGTCTGTCTCTGTGTGTCTGTGTGTCTGTGTGTGTACATTTCCCTACGCAATAACTCTGTCAATTTTAAGTCTACGGACTCGAAATTTGATATACAGGGTACTGAGATTTGGGAAAATCGATCTGATCGGCTTTCGGTCAGAAATTTGTCGATTAAGGGGTCAAAGTTCAACGATTTGATCTTTGAGAACTCTACCAAACTCCTCCGACAATTTTGGGTCTACACACTTGAAATTTTAGATATAGGTTCTTTGGACATGGATCTAACTTAATAACTTGATGGGAGCACAAAACAATAAATTTTAAGGGGTCATAATAGGGGTCAAAGTAAAAAAAAATGGCCGTTTTTTTTTTTTTGGCTCAACATACACCTCCAAATACCCGGGCAACGCCGGGCACCCATGCTAGTATATATATATATATATATATATATATATATATATATATATATATATATATATATATATATATATGTATATATATATATATATTATTATTATTATTATTATTTCATTTAATCACAAATTAATATAAGAAGATATAATTTTATGCGTAAATCTTCAGTGTTTACTTTAACAGTGCTCAGTACATAAGAAGAGCTAGGTAGTAGAGCTAGGTGTAGCTTAATTGCCATATATATTTTCATAACTTACTACTATATATATATATATAATTTAGCTCTTATGCATAGATCATCGTATAAGGATTAGATCACTGTGACTAACGTTAAAAACATTTCAAAATTAAAATATTTAAATTCAACGTTATTTCTCGCGGTTAATGGTAGCCGAATGGATATGGTCTTTGCTAATCAAACCAGAGATGGCTCGTGTTGCCGGGTTTGAATCTGTCAACTAGTGTTAATCGTGACACCCTGCACTGAAGATTCCCGAAAAGATGAAACACTAGTGTCTGTAGGTATTTAATCATTATAGTAAAACATATAATTACACACACACACACATATATACACCCCCCACACACACAGGTATGTATACATCTCATAATCGAAATAAATGAAACATTGGAAGAATAGAAAGGTCATCAGTTAGCACTTGCTAACTGATGACCTAAACAAAGTTTTATAAATAAAAATTGAGAAAAACGAAATTTTATAACAAAACATTTCATACAGGAGATAAAAATACAAATGTTATTTTAGTTATTTATGAAAAAAATGTAGCAAAGAAAATTGAGTTAGCAATCACAAGGTTTAAAATTTTGTAGGCCAATATGTGAGCATTTGGCGGCGTGGCATTGTATATATGCGTGCGTTGGCTTACTTCTTATTATGTGAGAATATGTGAACGAGATGAAGAAAGCTTGTGAGTCATTGAGTCCATTCGTCTTCCTCTGCCCATAGGCATGGGAGGGGATGATCCAACGTTATTGGCTTCTTCCTTGCAACAGAGGGAGGAAGGAGGCTTATGAACACTGCAGAAAACTGATTTTGTTGCCCAGGTCTTATAAGAGTTTTTAAGTTCACACTGGCGTATTACTTTCACAACGATGTATTAATTTGGGGATTTGGAACAATTCTTAAAATCTACCTTATTCTTGAAGTAATAAAGAAAACGAATCAGTAAAGCGGACAAGGAAAGAGGTAAGGAATTAGAGCCATATGATGACTTTTTCTTTATCATAGGAAGAATAAATCTGAAGAGTATAGGTGTACATAATAAAAAAATTATATTTCTTTTTATCTGATTATCTGTTTGTTTGTTCTACTGGGCCAATCTGAATGAAACTTTTGTATGGACCTTTGTCATGATAAAATGCAGCAGACTAAGTATTACGGTATCTCTTCGATGGATATTTAGGAATTATTAAGAACTAGCAGGACCCGTTAACTGGCGTTGCCCGAGAAATCGTTTTTGACAAAAAAAAGAATAGGTTTCAAACATTATGCTTTTAACCTATCTTCTTTTTGACAGTTGATCAAGTTTGTTATTTCTTTTCAGTTTTGCTACTTTCTGCGTCAGATCTATACTTTTTATTCAAATGAAATTTTGGTACATTTGATAATTATTTCATGCTTTTTCTTTTGTACGTGTTGCCCGAATGATTTCTTGGCACACACGGCCTAAATATTTTAACACAGGTAGTCAGTATGGAAGCGAAAAGTATTCCCACTCTCTCCCTTCATTATACGCACACATGTACATAAAAAGGTTACATAGTGTTGGGGTGGCACCCTTACAGATTCTGACGATGGACTATTCTTAACGGCATTTCTGGGAACAAGTCTGGAGGTGAGACTTAGTGGGAATGGGTCGTAACCTTACTTTGTCCATCCAGTTAAGCGAAGTCCCACTCAACCAATATACGTTTCTGCATTTTTTGTTAATATATTTCATTTCACTGTTTCCAAGCCTTCTCGTTCTTCTTTCAACATTTAAACCGCAATAATTAGCATATATATTTATATTATCGTTTTCTTAATTTCTTGATATATATATATATATATATATATATATATATATATATATATAGAGAGAGAGAGAGAGAGAGGGAGAGAGAGAGAGAGAGAGAGAGAGAATTTTATAAGAGAGATACATGTGTATTCCACCCATCCCGTGCGATCGGTTTGGAAAAGGAAAGTCACCGATTCACGAATAATCGATCCTAAACGTAAGAGATATTAAGTGTTAATGTTCTGAAAACGAAAAAAATGCCTAATGTTTACGTTGACGTGCACAAATAATCCTGGGTGAAATAACAAGTTATTAAAATACTTCCTTGACACATGATGTATGTGAACTTGCTGTTGTTATCGGTATTTGTAAGGATGACTCTAATTGCAGTAATAATTCGTGTTAGTGTATGTAAGGCGGAAATATGTTGCTTCTCTGACACATAGTTTCTTTCAGGATGAAAGTTTGTAGCAAGTGACGAAGTTTACCCTTCAGTGCCCAAAATGCAAATGCTTACAATCGTTTTCAGGCATGTAGATCGGCATATGCACGCCTGAATTAATCCAAACAAATAAAGACACTTAAAGCCAATTGAATGCATTTCACTGAATTTGTGAAATTTACCGTTTTTATTCAATCTGAGTGCATAATAAGCCAGATTTTTCTTTCAAGATAAGTTTTCAGTCAAATTCTATGACAAGCTACTTAATGCTAGCTTCCCGTTGGGAAGCCAAAGTAATATATTTAATCAAATGACGCACACATGCATACACAGTCATGTGCATTCTGATACTAACGCATGCACATAAGCATTACGCTTGCTCATCGAAAACGAATATATAAATTTATTCATCTTAAATGTTCCTATTTTTCTCACTGAACTTTTTTTCTACAAAGAAAACAAATGAACATTGACTCTTATTAATAACTTTTAATGGAATATAATATGCATAATTGAGTAGTGAAGTTTTCATTACGATTTTTCAGATCCTAAAATTATTGACTTCCTTGATATCTCAGCTAATGAAACCCTTTTATCTGCAAGGATTCTTAAAATATGAACAAACATTCTATGTTTTCCTTCTATTTTAAGCGCATATAAACAATATTTATCTTGTAAACTTATCCTTTTAAAGTTGTTATTTCCGTTGTTTTTATCATCTAACGTTTCTTTCGCTCTCACACATTTGAGTTTAACCTAAAAACAATTTTCCTTAAAAATGTTTCTCTGTTCTCCCCAAAATTTTCCCCTAAAATCTGGAAGTCTGAAAAGTTGGTGTATATGTGTGGCACGATGAAGTCCTTTTCGAGGAGTCCCTTATATCAAACTTGCCTTGTACTTGAGGGGAAACACGTCAATTCGAGTTAGTGTTGCTTTCATACCGAAATGTCAGACCACATCAACTCTGCTCAGGTTGATAGAAAATGACGGCTGTTGGGCCAGATTGTTTATGAAATCGGGGTACACTGGCGCAAAAAAAAAAAAATACTTCACTGGCAATCGGATTTGAAAAACAAAATCGCAGGTAAGTCTCTTTGTTTTTAATATGTACCTATTTGTCTGTCTGTCTGTCTGTCTGTCTGTCTGTCTCTCTCTCTCCCTCCCTCCCTCCCTCCCTCTATGTTTTATCATGAAAAATTGTAATTCAATTTGGATCCCAGCGACAAACGTAATCAGTTGAAATTGGAACTTGAAGACCGTCACGAACGGTCGTAAACGTTGAATTCTTAGTTTTGTTTAAAATGTAACGTCGTCGCTGGCTCCGTCATTTAAATGACCAAGTCAGAACATATACGGATATTGACGACTTGCATGCAGGTTCATGTAAGCTGTGGGCGTGAGTGGGAGCGTGACGTTGCAGAATAAAATGCACATATATATATATGCATCAAGATTGAAAGAAAATGGTGACGAGAAGAAAAAAGGAAAAGACACGTGATAATATAGAAGGTATGTTTGACAAGCACACGAATTTCTTCCTGCTGCTAGACTTTCGAAAGAGAGCTGTTCGACCTGTGGGTCCTAGAGAGAATTATTGCAACACAGCAGCGGATTGTAACTAAAAACAAAGGATTGCTATCTGGTAAGAAAGTAAAAGAAAGAGAGAACATATTGTGCCATGTTATAAATACGTGTCGGCAACTTACGTGTGAAAACGAACGAAATAAATAACTTCTTCTTTCGCCAAAAAGTTTGTGCCCAAGTTTTATTTGCTTTGCGAGTTTCTAAATGCAACGTTTGGTTCTAAATACAACGTTTCCCTATCAAATAACTCTATCAATTTTCAGTCTACGGACATAAAGGGTAGTGAGATTTGGGAAAATCTTTTTAACCGGTTTTCGGCCAGAAATTTGGCTGTCAAGAGATCAAAGTTCAACGAGTTGACCTTTGAAAACTCTATTAAACTCCTCCGCCAATTTTGGGTCTAAACACTTGAAATTTTAGATGTATGTTACTTGGATATGGATCAAATTTTTTAATTTGATTTGATCCCAAAACAATAAATGTTATGGGTCAAAATTAGGGTTAAAGTTTTTCAAAAATTGACCTCTGCGCTCTCTATCAAATTATTCGGCCAATTTTTGGTCTAAACATTTGAAATTTTACATAAAGGGTATTCAGACATGCAGAAAGCTTTTCTATCCGTTTTTGGCCGAAAATTTGGCTGCCAAGAGATTAAAGTTGAAAGAGTTGACCTTTGCAGACTCTACCAAACTCCTCCGCCAATTTTGGATCTAATCACTTGAAATTTTAGATGTAATTTACTAGACATGAGCTAAACTTTTAATATATATGCATATATGCATATGTATGCACATAAAGTTATGAACAGTACATAGAGCCCGAGCAAAGCTGGGTTGAACTGCGAGTTGTTAAAATAAAAGAACTTCAATTTTTATTTTAAAAAAAGATGTCTTCTCGCTTTATTTATAGACTCATCCATTTCCAGCAGAGAGTTATCTGCTATTAATGAAAATCTGTCACTAATGCTGCTTAACAATGCCAAGACCCGATGCCGAGATCTATCAAGTAGATGTAACTAACTTCATATCAACCACTTGACCTAAAGCAGATGTGCCTATCGATTCATCATAGTTCACACCTAGGTAGCTTGTTGCCGTGCTCAGGGCGTAACAACCGTTCCAGAAAAGCCCCACAACACGGACAAACCAAATCACTCTTTCCGGGGAATGATTTTGTCATATACAAATCTCTAATTCTAACTTGAATTCTAATGGAATTTTCCAATCTCTGCTTAACCGTAATTTAGAATTTTCCGATTTTAAACTTATTTTTACACATCGGCAGTGAAAAATAGCAAATATGTCATTGTGTAATATCATGATTTGCATTTCAAAATCCGTAACAATATATAGATTTAAAATTGTGCTTTAGATCAACTGTTTTTGTTAATGTAAAATTACCATCTGATCTTGATTATTTATTTTCTAATCAATCCAATAATCGATACAGTAATCAATACAGTAATCGATACAGAAGAATACAAGACAAAGACAGATGATCTAATTTCAATATTGGTAAATCAAAGAACGACAATCGGTTTCCATTGAGACGCTTTTAAATTCGAAGACCGGGTGTAGGAAAACTGTGTTTTCCTAGCAATCAATGTCTTCTTCGGCAGCCAGGAATAATTGCTGTTCAGAAATTCTGTCAAACAAAGCTGATATTACATCATATGAACATCTATTTAATGGTTTCCTTTCTTATTGGTTCTTGGGAATGCTTGCCCCGTTTTGTTTGCTTTGTTTTGGTGCATTGAAAATCTTTAAGGAATTCTTTAGAATAAACCTGGCAATTTACACAGAAAAATATAAAGAACAAGATTAATGCATGAATGTACATGCATGTTTATATGAATATATGTGCTTGTGTGTGTGTGTTTTCTCCCCTCCCTCTCTCTCCTCTCTCTTTTTGCATAATATATTTCAATGTTAATACCGTAAAAAAAGAAATATATATATGCATATATATATATATATATATATATATATATATATATATATATATATATATAAAGCAACCAAAAATTTAGCCAAATTTCGTTATAATTTATTTCAACCAAGTATAGCCTTTTTCAAATAAGTAAGCTGTTCAAAGTTTGTCACTTGACAATCCCTAATAAGAATTATTACGATTATTATGAATTATGGAATATATCTTCTAACAATGAGTAACGTAGGCACATTTTTTATTTATTTATTTATTTATTTATTTATTTATTTATTGTGAACTTTACAATTTAGGAAAGGGGGTACAAAACCACACCCTATTTCCCCAAAATAAGTGAGATCGGATTTCCTACCATTGGAATTATTACTTACTAGCAGTACCCACTAACCAACATTGCTCGGTGGAAGCGTGTCTCCCATCTCGAAAAAAAGTAAAGTACAGTTGTTGTTGTTGTTGTTTTTGTTGTTGTTGTTGTTGTTGTTTTTGTTGTTGTTGTAGTTGTTATTGCTGTTGCTGCTGCTCCTGTCCACAGGTGAGAAAAAAAGAAAAAAAAAACATCCATTTAGCCATTGAAGCTGTGATAATGTTGACTGGTTACTTACTGGCCTCCGCAACTAAAAATCTCTAAGTTTTATTAAGGAGGAGAAATTTATTTAAGAATGAAAACACGGAATCCTATCCTGAGGAAATGAAATGGAAACGAAACGAAACTTCTTTTTTTTATTTTTTTCATTTTTTACATAGGAATCACCACTTATCATTTAGACAAGCCCATTCCACAGCAGACATCTTAACTGTAATCTCTGAACGTATATACCATTCACTGGACAAAGCGGGTGAGGGCAGAGCGGTAGCTCTAGATATATCTAAGGCTTTTGACAGGGTATGGCATGAGGGTCTTCTCAGGAAAATTAGATCATACGGTATCACTGGTAGAATACTTAACATAATTAAATCCTTCTTAGATAAGAGAAAAATCCAGGTTGTCCTCGACAGTCGTACATCTAAACAATATGATATAAATGCGGGAGTGCCCCAGGGGTCTATCATTGGACCTCTATTGTTCCTGATATTCATAAATTACCTCCCCGACAAAATTGCCTCTGAGATGGGTATATATGCTGATGACATCACACTCTATGGCAGGCACGACAGGAAGACAAATGAACACATTTCTAAAGAAATGGCAGAAACACTAGAGGATGACCTCCAATGGAATGGGGACAAAAATGGTTGGTCACGTTCAATGCCGCCAAGACTAAACTAGTTTCATTCAATAATTACAAGAAACCCTCTCTACCACCTATAGCAATGGCCAACGACTCTTTATCTGAGAGTACATCTTTCAAACTCCTTGGCCTAACGTTCACAGGAAACATGAGTTGGAACAATTACATTGAAGGCATTGCGAAGGCCGCTGCAAGAAAGGTGGGCTCTCTCTACCGTACTAGAAAACTACTAAAACCCGAAAGTATCCTGTACCTCTATAAGGCCACCATTCGCCCATGTATGGAGTATTGCTGTCACATTTGGGCTGGTGCATCTGCTACTAGTCTCTCGCTCCTTGACAAGGTTCAAAAGAGAGACGCAAACCTGATAGGCCCTGAACTGGCATCTAAGCTTCAGCCTCTGTCCCATCGACGAAATGTTGCATCCTTCTGCCTGTTCTACAAGTATTTTAGAGATGAATGCTCTGACGAACTGCAATCACTTGTGCCCCCACGACGTGAGCACCCTCAAAAAACCCGACAGGCTGCTAAATCCCACCCCCACACTGTAGAGATCCCTAGATGTAAAAGATCTTTCTACTCCAATAGTTTCTTCCTCAGAACCGCTAGACTTTGGAATTCCATTCCAGGTCCCTGCTTCCCCAACAGTACTGACGTGTAGAAGTTCAAGTGTAATGTGAACCGACATCTTGCTGCCCAAATCCCTACATAGTACCCCAGTAGTTGTTGCCCCTGATAGTAGCCCCCTAGAGTGGCAATTTGCCTTGTTTGGGGTGAAAATGTAATTAAAAAAAAATTTTTTTAAATGAGAGCCATTCATTTCAACCGATGCCAGATTCGCATAAGATGATAGATGGTGTAGAGATAGAAGTTTGGTTTTAGATGCATTAAAAGTAACCAGCCACCTCTTTCCCCATTGCACCACATGCTCAAGATCAGAGGAGAGAGAATCAGAGATAACTTGGTCGTTTACAGTCTTTGGTGTGCTACCATAGATTGTAGTGTGGTCAACATAAATGTCTACGAATGATCTTAGGATGTGATTTGGAAGATCATTAATGTAGATCAGGAAGAGAGTTGGACCCAGGATGGACCCCTGAGGGACTCTAGCATTAATACTGAGAGCTTCTGATTTCTGCCCATTAAACACTACACTTAAGAACCTATCAGAGAGAAATGATTTAATAATTGAGAAGATATTTCCAGATATACCATAGCTGGAGATGTTGTGAAGTAAACCTTTATGCCATACCTTATCAAAGGCCTTTGATATTTCAAGAGCAATTTCTCTAGAGAGGAAGCCTCCATCGAGATATTCACTAATCCTATGAGATATAACTGTAAGCACGTCTGCTGTAGATCTAGCAGAATGGAAACCATATTGCAAGTCACTAAGAAGATTGTTTTTGCTGAGATGGTGGACTACTTCTCTATTTAACACAGATTCCAGCAGCTTACTCATTATGTACAGGAGGCTTATTGGTCTGTACTGAGAGGGAGATGAACGATCACCTGAATTCTTAAATACAGGGCATACTGATGAGATTTTCCAAGGTGTTGGGAAGCATTTCTCCTTGAGACAACGCTTAAATAACTTTGTAAGTATGGGCACTAATTCTGGTTGAAGCTTTTTGAGCACTATAATTGGAATGTCTTCAGGGCCAGTTGCTTTGCTGGAACCAAGGTTTTTGATTAGCTTGGCAACATCACGTACAGATATTTGTATGTTGGATGGTGTGTTTTCAGATACAAGAGGAAATACTGGGGGGTTAATAAAGGGTAGAATTAGCTGCAAATCTTTGCAAAGAGTTTGGCCTTGTCTGATGCTGACGAGATTACCTCAGGTCCATTGATGATAGTTGAGATAGAACACACGCTTCTATTTAGGATTCTGTTTGCTATTTGCCAAAACTTATGGAACCCTAGCCATGGCTCAGCTAATTTGGACTTGACGGACTGAGCATACAACTCTCTCACATTCTTTATTACATTTTTACACCTGAAGGTCGCTTTAGTCTCAGTACATCTATTACGCTGGAAGCAATGAAAAAAGTGATTTTTGTGTGCAATAAGCAGCAGAACATTCTGGAGAGAACTATGGTTAGCTGTTAGGTTTTTGCTGGAAAATTTTCGAGGATATGAAACGGTCTATACCTACAATTAACCATTCCGTCAGGTCTGATACTATAGAGGACACATCGTTTTTAAACATGGAACGCAGAGGTAGATCTGATATAAATGTTCTTTTAAAAATAGTAACTTCACTGTTGTGGGAGCAATAGAATTCAAATATGATCGCGGTAGTGTGAGCAAGTGCAACCCGGAAGCACATATAGGGTAAGTTAGGATCTTCTCTAGAGATGTCCCTGCCACATGGAAAGTCGTCTTTAAGGTAGGCACGTACTCAATGACTATGGCGATCTTCGGAGTCGGGTTTAGAGGTTAAGTTAGAGTATCCTTTAATTACAAACTCATCTAGGGAAGTAGTCAGTCCAATGCCAATCTCACTTAGGAATAATAGGTCAGGTTTAGTCTCCTGTAATAGAGTTTGAACCTCTGGAAGGTTGGAATGTAGACCCCTGATATTAGAGAAGGAGACATGGTTGGAGATTTGGGTTTGATCGAGTATTTTTTCTGGAAGCCTTTCATGATTAAGATTTTGGATTTGTGGAATAGGTCAACAGACTTGCTTAGAGCAGGGCAGAGAGGGAAAGTAAGAGAAAAGGAAACAAAGAATTTTATTTTTGTAGCACATGATAAGGTAAATTACCCACTAGTCAAGAGCTACTGCATGGTGCAGAATCCATTCACCAAATGGCAATACAGCAACCCCAGTACTTTGCACCTGCTGATAGGACAGCCTCCTTAGTGGTTAATCCAAGGTTCGAGTCACTATCAGGCGGATAATGTCAACCCAGTTGAAACGTTTACCTCCAGCACCCTTACTAGTTACATGGCCACAAGGATAGACAAAGAAACAGAATTCCCAACATCTCTCACAAAATACTGCCAGAAAAATCACTCATTGAAAAAATGAGGACTGAGGGAAAAATAAGAAGTGAGGGTAACTAGAACTGCGGATAACGCATCCACAATGCCATGTAAACACGTCAATTCCATGCATTAGCCTGACGTGTCCTTACAAATACGAAACACAGAAAATTACCATATATATTTTCATAGGTTACCACTTAGATTTTATTAATACAAACATTATAAATTATATATCAAGACATTTCAAGCAGATAGATCAGCCATTTTTCAATATCAACAAAAGTGTCCGTCCATTAGTTTTTCACGCTACAGTTTGGAATAGTTTGTTTTTTTTTTGTTTTTTTTTGGTCTATCACACTTAAATTTAATAGAATATTTGTTAATCTGTCAAACTTGTGAAGTTTGAAACAGAATTTTCGTCGATCTGTCATTTTTAAGTTTGACATTGCATTTTTATTAGTCTGTTATGCTTAAATTATATGTAACTTTAGCCCATTAAAAAACGTTGAAAATCTATATTAAATTATAAGTAACTTTAGCCATTAAAAAACGTTGAAAATCCTTATTAATCCCTAACTGTGCATCGAGCGAATACTATAATACATATTCTGCTGCAACATATGATAACAGCAGTTTTGGAAAAAAAACTTCTAGAGTAAATGTGGTGTTGTTAATCCCTGTTTATCCCAACTTTGCATCGAATGCATACCGTAATACTTAGTTTATGACATCTTATCAAAGCAAAATCCCATACAAAATTTCAGTCAAATCGGCTCTATAGTTTTCGAAAAACAGACAAATAGATAGACAGACAGACAAAGAGAAATATAATATAGATTTTTAAATGCATTTACGTATCTCTGTAAAAGGTTTGTCGGTGCATCCCTTGGTCTGTCAGGCTTAAGTATATAATAACGTTTTCATTGGGAAATGTGCAAATTGAATGGTCATATCTAAAGAATTTTCGTTCTTCTTTTTCCTCTGCATCTTCCCCTCATTGAAAAGGTGTAATTGGGAAGATGGTAGCATCACTTTTAGAATGGTTCCATTTTCAGGAAGCACTTTATCTATTCTGAATTACCTCCCGCACTCTGTTGTGCCCTCTGGCGCCTCATCTACTCCACCGCACCTTCTGGCGATTTTTTTTACTGCATCGAACACCATTCTTCACGGATGAGCAAAAAAAAAAAAAAAATAGTATTTTATCTTCGTCAGATATGAACTCGCATTTATTGCCAGGAAAAAAAGTGAATGTAAAAAGTTGAATGCAAAGAGGAAGAGAGAGTAATAAGGAAGAAAAACAGAGAGAGAGAGAGAGAGAGAGAGGGAGGGGGAGGGGCGATGAGAAAGAAAGGGCGATACACAGCAAAAGGGGTAAGGTTAAAGAGAAAGAGACTAGGCAGAGTAACGGAGAAAAAGTAAAGTATTTCTTTAGGTTTATTTTTCTGGAACCATTCTATAAAACTTCCCATAAAATATATGCATATCTTCCATGCAAACATTTGTTTGCTAACCAGCAGGGTTATTTTACGTTACCCGGGAGCGTGGATAATAATGTCTGAGAGTTTTCAAAAGCGTGTGCAACATTTTTCTTTGAAAACTTATTTCTACAAACCCATAGTCTTATAACTTTTTGAACGCACCACATGCCTGCATTCTCTCTCTCGTTTTTGGTGCTACCAGATCGGGCTATCTGAAGATATCGGTTTCTTGACTTAAATGCACCAAGCATTGATGTTATTGTTTTTCTTACCTTCCCCTTTTCAAAACTGAATCATGTTCTCAAAGCTAAAAGCAAAAATAATTATTCTGTACAAAACAACCAAACTAAACACCATAAATAAATATTTGCAGATATAAACAGTTTCAAGCATAAAAACTTTTTTCAAAATTACTTGATTTGGCATTTGGCATATGCCGTAAAACAAAATAACGAAGCATTTCACAGTGTCTCTCTCTCTCTCTCTCTCTCTCTCTATATATATATATATATATATATATATATATATATATATATATATATCGCTATCTTTCTATTTATATACCTATCTATCTGGTTAAATGCAACAAAAATAAATAAAGAAAATAAATCCAGCTGTGTCAAAGCAGCACTCGCCCTAGGTGTATTGAATCGTCTTCCTCCAAGGGAGGAAGTTTCTAGGTAATATCAAATTCGCAAGCGGTCCTCAGTCCCATATACATCCCGATCAGGGGAGATGATGATATTAGGTTTTTGCTGTTCTTGCACGTAGGTATCGACGATACAGTTAGAACTGCTGGATGATGCCAATGCCATTTTGCGTCAGGTACTGGATTAGTACCAAATATTACTCACTACATTAAATCTCTCACCATGTTATTTTTGTCTGTTAGGGTTAGGGTTAGGGTTAGGTTGTAGAACTATGATACCACAAAACGCTCATTATGTTATGATGGATACAGTAAAACTTTGAAATACGAATTTATCGACAAATTGTATCACAAAATAATTATTCTCAAATACACTTACTTTATACTTAGCAATTACTAAATAAAGATACATATAACAATAATGATACTGAAATTTACACACACACACACACATACATATATATATATATATATATATATATATATATATATATATATATTTATATATATATATATATATCGGTCGGCTTTCAATCCTGGCTTGAGGTAGTTGCCTGTCTAGCCGTACTGATGAACTGTGAAACAGCGAAACAGTACTGTATGTGGATGACTATAATGCTCCTTATCTTGAGTTGAGCATATTGAGAAGTGATACACGAATTACCATTAGCGTATAAGCGACGCTCTTTGTGTAAAAAAATCGAGCAGAGGTAGTTCGGACGATGTCAAAATATCGTTAAAAACGCATGACTCACGCAGCAGCCGCCAATAGTGTAGTGGTTAGGAGGCTTGACTGTCGTACAGACGGTCGGGTTTCAATCCTGGCTTGAGGTAGTTGCCTGTCTAGCCGCACTGATGAGCTGTGAAACAGTGAAACAGTACTGTATGTGGTTGACTATATATATATATATATATATATATATATATATATATATATATATTATAAATGAGTCACCAATTATCAAAGCCCGGAGGCCACTCTAGGATAAGAGTTAATGAATGTACAGTGGTCAAGGGGAACATGTCATAGTAATCGTTAGTAGTGGAACTTTGGTAAATTGGATTACTTAAGGGGATGGCTCATCAAGAATTTGTTCACATTGAACTTGAAGACAACTATATTGTAGTCAGTTGGAAAGTAGAAACACAGGCGTGCAGTTCTAAGAAAGAAGCTTTATTCATGGAATGTACGTTTAGGCACAGATAAAAAGTTGGGGAAATTATTGAAAGTGTTTCAGCTAGACGAATGTTTTTTGTGAAAGTTAGGACAGAGGGGACCATAGATTGGAGCTCAGACGAGCACTTGCCATGAAAATAACGATAAAACAGAGACCGGCTCGCAACGTCTCTTCTGTCGGAAAGAGGTTGCGTGAAAGAGAAAAGGGCATCCCCCACTAGGCTACAAAGTATATTTTGAATTCTGTCAAGGCAGGATAAGTGCATCCAGACGTGCAAAATGGAACCTTGAAATTTCTGGGATTGTGTGTTAGACAAACGGAAGATAGAATCATTATAAACCAAAACAACTTTGTGTCATTCATTTCTCCAATAGATATAAAGAAAGGAAGATTTAAAAAAAAAATGATGAGCTGAGTGAAGAGAAGAAGACAAACATTAAACAGACTAAATGATGTCAAATGATGTCAAATGATGTCAAATGATGTCAAATGATGTCAAATGATGTGGGTATTTACCCAGACTCGACCTGATGCATCATTTGAAGTGTGTGGGATGAGTAATATCGGAAAATCTGTTAAAGTGAAGTTATTTTTTGAAGCCAACAAGTCACTATTAAAGCTTAAATCAAAGACAAGTTCCATATCCTTTCCACAGCTGGGAAATCCTTCAGCTTTGAGGGTGGTTTGTTATTGGGATGCTACCTATGCCAGCTTGGAGGATGGTTTCTCACAGGGCGGATTTATCATCTTTGTTTATGGTAAGATGAATAGACTGGCTCCTATATGCTGGTCATCAAAAAAACATGACCGAGTAACAAAGAGCCCATTGGCGTCTAAGACTCTTGCACTAAGTGAAGCTGCTGATGCAGGTTTATTGATAGCTGCCATGCTAAAAGAAATTTCGGACTACCCAGGTTGTCTGAAGTACTTTGCGAAACAGATAATGCATCTTTGGTAGAGATCTTAAAATCATCAAATCTTGTAAGTGGCAGACCTTTGACAGTTGATGTGGCCAGAGTAAAGGAAATGTTGGTAAAGGAAGAAATCCGAATTGAATGGATCAAAGGACAGGAATAGTTTGCAGACTGTTTGACGAAGATGTAATCTAAGAAACTAATGATATGCCGTTTTGTTTTTTTTTTGTTTTTTTTTTCTTTTGTTGAAACTTTGACTTACACTTGATACCAGAAGACACCAGCAATGTTAAAGCTAGAGTTATCGAACTTGATGGGTTTCTTCTATATATTTAGTTATTTTCCTTGTCTCGACTGGATATTCAGTATGGCGTCTGGCTATCAGTAACACGTTTCATCCAACGTTGTGGGATGTACTAAGTGAACTAACAGTGTCGTCAGCATAAATGTCTATGAATGATCTTAGGATGTGATTTGGGAAACCATTGATGTAGATCAGGAAGAGATTTGGGCCTAGGATGGACCCTTGAGGGACTCCAGCATTAATACTGTATCAACACTATTCTTATGAACCGATCAGAAAGAAATGATTTAATAATTGAGAAGACATTTCCAGCTATACCATAGCTGGAGATCCTATGGAGTAGACCTTTATGCCATACCCTATCAAAGGCCTTAGAAAGGAAGCCTCCATCAAGAGATTCACTAATCCTGTGAGATATAACTGTTAGCACATCTGCTGTAGATCTAGCAGAACAGAAGCCATATTGCATATCACTGAGGAGGTTATTTTTGCTGAGGTGGTTGACTAATTCTCTATTTAACACAGATTCTAGCAACTTATGATGCACAGGAGACTGATTGGTCTGTATCAACAGGGAGATGACCGATCACGTGAATTTGGAAATACGGACATACTGATAAGGTTTTCCAGGGTGTTGAGAAGCATTTCTCCTCAAGACATTGCTTAAATAGCTTTTTAAGTATGGGAACTAGTTCTGGTTGAAGCTTTTTGAGCACAATAATAGGAATGCCGTCAGGACCCGTTATTTTACTGGAATTGAGGTTTTTGATTAGCTTGGCAACATCACGCACAAATATTTGTATGGAGCGAAGTGGTAGATCTGATATAAATGTACAAAAGCTATCCCAGTCAGCCACAGAGTATCGATATGCTATACAATGGAGAGCCATAGAGTATCGATATACTATACAATGGAGAAGTATACCGGAGGACTTATCATATTTTGTTATGTTAATAAAAACAATAAAAAAAAAAGGCAAGTGCTAGCAAGGAGGAGGGAGGGAGAGAAGCAAGGCTCCCACGCGTGCACACACACACACACACACACACACACACACACACACACACACACACACACACACATAAACATACACGATATGGTAAATAAAAAGGGCAAAATTATACACAATTAAAAACAGTGAGGGAACTTATTAAATGTTTCATATTTAATTCCTTATGCAACAGAAAATAAGGAATAATAAAAAAAAAAAAATTGTAATCAACTTACCATGGAGACAGGGATGAGCGACTAATGAAGGTGAGCTAGGAGAAGGAGGAGGAGGCAGGGAGATGAAGCTGAAACAGCATAGCATAGCCTACGACAAACACACACACACACACACCTTTTTTTCTTGCTTTGCGTTTTGTAGTTTTGGACTTTTTCTTTTATGTTTGTTTTTTTTGGCTTTTCGTGTTTATTTTTTTATCGCTGTGTGATTTTTTGAAATCGTATCTAAAAAAATTGTATGGTAGGGTGTAAATATGCATATAATGTATCGTCGTATTAAAAAAAATCGTATTTTAGTGCATTCATATCTCAAGGTATTCCTGTATCTCTCCTTTCACCACCAATGCTTTAATAAGCTTCTTGGAGTTGATTTTTACTTCAGACCTGAATTCTCTTGCTGAGGTCGTTCCAGAAAGTATCTCACTCCCGACACAATCCTCTACCTGTATAAGAGTCAAATACATTCTAAAATGAACTACTGTTGCCATATCTGAGGAGATGCTGCTCAAAGAAGTCTTTTTTGCCTTGACAAAGTACAAAACTGATTTCGAAATCTAGTGGGAGGTATCCTCTTTTCTTTTTTACAGGCTTTTTCTCATGGAAGAGGCATTGCGAGTCTTTCTTTACTATTTTTATAATAGGTCCTCTAATGCGCTCCAATCTGTGGTTCCCTCATATAAATCATTCACTGCAAGAGCTCTTCTAGTTACAACTTGTCCTTTTTCCTCTGTATGAGTAGAATTTCCAAGAACTACTATTCTGTGGAGCACAGTGTCACAGGGATGCTTCCCAGATGACTGCAACATGGTTGTCTTCAAGTCCAATGTTAACAAAGTTTTGAAGAGCCGTTATTTTAAATAATCAAATTTTGCCCCATTTCAACCACCATCTACAATCCTAAAGTGTTCGTCTCATTGTTTATTTGATAAATTTAATAACCCTTATCCTCAAGTGGCCTTTCGGCCTTATGGCACATTAACACTTTAAAAAATAAAATCTCTCTCCACAAGTAGAAGTTTATAGGTTTTGCATGTCAACTGAATGTTTCACTCTTTTTCTTCTGTCGCTGACACCATTGTGGAAGTGTTTGCCCCACCCCAACCCCAAGCTCACTCACACCTGCCCGCCACACATTTATGCTGTCGTAGTTTAAACAACATAGCAACACGTATAAAACTTTATAAGGTAATAGGTGAGATTTAGAATTAAAATATAAAAACTTATCGAAAATAGTCTACACTAGACCACCTGTGTCCCGACTTTGCTCGTGAATGCAAATTAAGTTTTCAACAATCAAAAATCCCTCACTTAAACCCTACCACTACTCTTATGTTTTGGTGGCAAGTACTTCTATTTTTTTCTTTTTTCTTTCAAATATTTATAGAGAGAGATATTTATATATATAGGGATTTACTTCCTTTCCACTGCAGGAAGATGTGGCACAAAGCTAGTAGCTGGAGAGAGTCAGGCCAGCACTCCTATAGATGGAACATGCTGGCCTTTTAAAAATTGCCTGGGTAACCCATCAGCATACACTTATAGGGTTCCCTCTGACAGTAAACAATAATTTTATTCCATCCAAATGATAGGAGGCAACAACCTGGAAGAGTGGACCTCGTAGGACTACCCAAAACCACATTTCAGCCCAACAGATGCATTTACTCAAAAATGACCGAGACTCTGTCAGACTGTATTGAGGACGTATCCTCGACGTCCTCCTACATACAGCACCTGGAATTCCAAAATTGGTCACTCATTTTAGTAATGGTCAGGCTCAATGTGGCTTAACTTTGGTAATCTGATGGGAACCGGTGTGTCAACATGATTATGTTGTATATCCTTGACTTGCATGAATATAAGCTACTCCAGCTGTGCCAGGTAAGATGATTGTATGCTTAAAAATTTAAACGGTTTATTTATTTTAAAAGTATATGCATATTATAGCAGCCATGTCCAAGGCTGATCTTAAGAAAGTGCATGTCAAATTAGAAAACTGTTAGCAAGCGAGTCAGCTACTCCCTCCTCGACCCCCAAAGTAGAAAATACTACTCCCTCCTCGACCCGCAAAGTAGAAAATACTACTCCCTCCTCGACCCCCAAAGTAGAAAATCGATTATTCATGCTTTGTGTTGTACGTCAATTCCAATGGAGCCTCAATCATTCCACTATTTTAAAGGCGTACTAAACGATGAGAGTGTGTACGAAAGACTGGTAATTTCATTTGAGAAATTTTTCGAAATCATTTCAATGGTAATGATTTTATAATGTTACTTTCTATTTGCCAAATTATTTAACTTAGCACTCAATAATCAATCATTGTGTCACTCATGTATACACGGACCCAATGAGTAGCAAAATCCAATTTAAAACAAATCTTTGTCTGTCTGGCTGTCCATCTGTCTGTCTGTCTGTCTGTCTGTCTGTCTCTCTCTCTCTCTCTCTCTCTCTCTCTCTTTCTCTCTCTCTCTCTTTCTGTCTGTCTGTCTGGCTGGTTGTCTGGCTGGCTGTCTCTCTCTCTCTCTCTCTCTGTCTCTCTGTTTCTCTGTCTGTCTCTCTCTCTCTCTCTCTCTCTATATATATATATATATATATATATATATATATATATATAGTAGACATATATATATATATATGTACTAGCTGTATGTAGCCGGCGTTGTTCAGTAGAAACATATTGATGGCAGATGGATTAGCCAAGTACTATTTAAAATACACCAATTATCCTAACTTATTACAAAAAGTGACCAAGTATTGGATTTAGCGAAGCATAAAACACATCCATCTTGGTCTATGAAAGTCAAATGCGAAGTAACTCTCATAGCTTTAATAAATAAGCTTACATCCGGTTTTAAACGAAACTGTTGTCTGCTATTAATAATTGAAAATATATTAAATTAACTATAAATTAAATCAACTTTAAATAATATTTATAAACAGAACAACTAAAACGATTCTATTACAACAAACAATAAAATCGAGCTAATTATTAAAAAAGGTTTCTTTAATGTAATATGCAAATGAGGGTACTCATTGAATGTATATTTCCCTTATATAAATAGTATATATAAATAGTATATTTAAATAATATATATAAATAGTATATATAAATAGTATATTTAAATAGTATATATAAATAGTATATTTAAATAGTATATATAAATAGTATATTTAAATAGTATATATAAATAGTATATTTAAGTAGTATATATAAATAGTATATTTAAATAGTATATATAAATAGTATATATAAATAGTATATGTATAGAAATCATGCTGGAATAAAGTGTATGTAAGTCCGTTTTCAGTATGAAAATTAATTTGTGAAATAGTGTACGTTTTGTATATATTAATCAAATTGTAAAGAAATATACAAAATACGACTTTATTATAATAGATATGTTGACTGTGGAAAACTAAATTTGAACAATCTCTCTCTCTCCCTCTCTCTCTCTCTCTCTCTCTCTATATATATATATATATATATATATATATATATATGTATATATGTGTGTGTGTGTATATATGTGTGTGTGTGTGTGTGTGTGTGTATGTATATAATAGAAAAATCTTATTATTGAAAATTTATTCAAATTTTCATTAAAAAAAAACACATTATAAACCTGTAAGGAAGGTATACAAAATTTTAATTATCCGACAAGGAGTACAAATAAACAAGAAAGGCCTTATTCCATGGAGTTTAAAAAAATACAATTCTTCTCATCAGAGGAAAGAGGTTTGCAAAATATGCAATAAATTTTGCAGGTTAATGCATTGAAAGAAAATACTAATATGAAATTAATCATATGTGTGTGTGTGTGTGTGTGTGTGTGTGTGTGTGTGTGTGCATGTGTGTGTGCGTGCGTGTGTGCGTGCGTGCGTGCGTGTGCATGCGTGTGTGCGTGCGTGCGTGCGTGCATATGCGCGCGTGTGTATGTTGGCTGTGAAAACTACATATAATAGAATTGGTGTGAATGATGTTTATTCACACTGATCCCTTTGGAAAACAAGAATTTAAATAAAATGAAACAGCTGGTTGTAGTTGATTCTCTCTCTCTCTCTCTCTCTCTCTCTCTCTATATATATATATATATATATATATATATATATATATATATATATAAGCAGTACGATTCAGAACTGATTCAGACGAGCAAAAAGAAAATATCTCTAATAACTTACTCTTTTTCCTCTACTTCGTTTGGATTTCTTTATTCATCTCTTTCAAGCACAAGTAAGTTTTCACAGGAACGTGCTAAACTATGTGCAAGCAATGAAAACCGTTTCAAACACTAAAAGGTTACAAATCTATGTGAAATTAATAAGCTGACATAAACTTAAAAACTCCTGTACTTATGCAGTGTTACAATATTTTTGCAGTATAATAGGCTAGTTATTTAAATTGCTTCCCGCATCAGCAATATCTATCACAAGGCCGGGAAAGTGGGGATCTAAAGCAGGCTCCCACAAAGGAGGGGCACTCCTGCAATTGCAAAAATTGCCTGAGTAACCCCGTCGGCATTCCCCGGTCGGGTCCCCGGCGCCTCACCTGTCAGGCTGAGTGTCAAGAACGGATCCTTGACATATACTATTACCCTGTCTCCCTGCAGCCAAAGCCGCTAGGAGACACATTCCATCATACAACAGTATAATGGGCTATGATCCATCACAGTAGGGAGATTGTATTTATAAACGATGCTGCTAGGAACTGACGAATCGAATTAATTCACATTCTGCTACCAACCAATCAGAAACCAGAATTGCTCCACTCCATAATTATGAAACTTTTTTGTAGCAATTTCGCATATGTTTCCTTCGTGTCAACACGGGGAGAATCTTTTGCTCTGTGGATTCCAACTCGAGAACTGTTTACTGCAAACCAGTCACCTCCCAGGACTTGTGTAGAACAACGAACTATCGGAAACTGTTCTGAAACTAAACATGGCTTACACTTCTAGACAGTGCTCTTTTTTTTTTTTTACTTAAATTTTAAGTTAAATTCAAGTTTTACAATATCTTTTGTTTATTAAATTGTAAGGTGAATAACTACAGAATTTTTACAAACCCCCTCCCCCGTCCATGTTAAGGATGAGTTTCTAGATAATAACGTCATTATTTCAGCACGGTCCGTATTCTGCATAAATACGAAAACTCCTGTAAAATAAACAGTCAAGAATTTAAAAGAAGTTCAGGCGAACAGAAACGAACTGTTACTGACAGCTATACACGCTCTAACAAGAACAAAGCAACCCAACACACGTACACATACACTATGCTACGCTGCCGAATACTCACGTAAGTATATTACTTACATATGCATATTCATACTACGAACATATTGACCTACACATTTCTAAGTCTTGTGACTACTAACTCAACTTTCTTTACCAAACACGAGTTTTCACTATGAACATTTGCTGACGTGAAAATATTTTTTACATGTTTATAAAATGTTAGAAAAGGTTTTGTTGTAAAATTTTGTTTTTCTCAGCGATGTTTCTGACAAAGGAGGAAAAATTGCTATTTTCTGTGTCAAAATCTTTCAATATAACACTTATTATTGTCTAGTTTTTTTTTTTTTTCATTTAGATCTTTACATCAAGTGGCTTCATGCCTTGTCGGGAGTGATTTCTAGTAAAAAGTTTGCAATTTTGTACACAACATTCAACTTCTCAGAACATGTAAAGTTCTGAAAACAAACCTGAGCAAAATAGATTTTATAAGTCTTTATGACACGATTGTTTCAAAATCACACAGTCACGATCTATACGGACCTAACTTATACAGAAAACCTAACCTATACCGAAAAACTTGATCATGTTATGACGATTTTATCTTCTCGGTGTTTTCGTGTTGAAGCCAATAACTAGCGACTTTATTTTCTGTTTTATTTTCCACATAGAATTAATCCCTAGAACTTAATCTTCAAATTGTTTGTGGGAGAACCATACAATGCAGCAATGCTTTCTGCCGTCCAATCGATGCTGATCTTGCCGAATCCAAAAATAATGCAAAGGATTTGCTGTCGTATGATTACATGCTTCAACGATAAAGAAATGTAGAGCAAGTCGTTATGCTTTTGGGTTAATGTGTGTGATGATGGTGTGGAGAATCATAGCAATAAGTGCCCACGGTTGGCATGTGTCCACTGTAGTCAGGCACTTATATTCGAACCTAGAACCCTTCTAATACAAAAATAATACTGCAAATTTAGGTGCTGTAGAAAGTTCAAAGTAGTATCATAAAAAGACGGATTCTTTGTGCAACAGTCATTTTTCGTTTTTTTGTTTTTTTTTTACATTGTCTTGCTTGAGTAAGTTTGTTGTCAGTTAAGAGTGGAGGAAGAAAAAAGAAGAGAAAGAAGAAGAAAAGTACTACTGCTTGGCTGAATAAATGAAGGAGTTGTGGAAAGAGAAAAGCTGTACAAGCACAACAAGAAAAAGAGGCGTTGAGTATTGGTGCAGCAGAGGAGTTGATGAGGAGTTCCGACCCTTTCTGCTTTCAATGAGTCCCAACCCTTTCCGCTTTCATAAAACAGAAACACTCAACTAAATTATTCTAGTTTCGCAATGCATCTGTAGTGACATAATTACGAAGTGATTTCTACAAATGAAAAAAAGAAAATCACTATAATTGCTACACCCTTTCTTTCTCTGCTCCACTGAAATATGCTTTCTTTCAAAGCAAAGGAAGTTTTGACATGAACATGTTAACTCAAAGTATTTTTAATGAGTGAAAATCGTTCCCTCCCCAAAGGTAACGCATCTATGTGAAAGTAGTAAGCCAGTGCGACTTAGAAAATCTTATAAGACCTGGTCAACAAAATCAGTTTTCTCCCACACCTGCACAGAAGAACTCCAGAACATCTGCTTAGGCCAGAAGAGACAGAAAATGACTAACATACAATCCTGCATCATCTCGCTCACACATTCTTACACACTAGCAACAATCAAGCAGACAGAAACGATCAGCTACTCACATCTATACATGCACTAACAAAAACAAGGTAAACCAACACACACACATATACAGTGCCACGCTGCCAAATACTCATATACATATATTACTTACACATATTATTCATATTATGAACATTTTGATTTTCATCACGATAACTTTTATATTCTTGTTTGTTGTATAAAAACTTTGTTTTTCTCCAATTTTTCAGTTACAAAATTATGTTTATGTTTTAGGTAGCACTTGTTAACTGGTGACTTCTCTATTCTCTTATTGTTTAATTTCTTCTTATTTTTACATGCATGTTCCATATATATGCTTATTTTATTCGTTTATAAGCTGAATCAAAAATAAGTTTAGCAATATCTAATATTATTAATATTTTTTATATGCTAACTCGTGTCCACGGTGTTTCCCACGAATCGCTTTGGTATAGCCTTCAAACACAACTCCTTTCACACTACACACAATGCTTCAAAGAAACTACAACTTCCTTCTTATAATGCAATTCTGAATGTTTGAGATGAGATGTGAATGTTTGTATTATTTTGATTAACCAGGCAATTATTCTCATCTTGAGTGTTATTAGCACAACGTTTCGGTCGCTGTACCCTGCGACCTTCTTCGGGTGTTGAATACATGTTTCCTTTTCTCTACTAAGGAAAAGAGAGGTTAGTTCTGCATTGCAATAATTCGAACCGTGGGTTTGAGGGTGGATCCGTAGGTCATAAAGAAGTTCGATTTTCAGGGGTCACTAGAATATTTCTGAAGGCTTCCCTATGACTCAATTTTTGGGGATATCTATGCTAATTGTTTCGTAAAACATTTTTTTTCACTAATATTAACAATTAGCATTGATATCCCAAAACATTGGGTCATAGGAAAGCCCTTAAAAATATCCTTGTGACCCCCCCCCTGAAGATTGAACTTTCTTTATGATCTACGGACCCACTCTCAAACCCTCAGTTCGAATTCTTGTAATGCAGAGCTAACCCTTCTTTTCTTTAGTTGAGAAAAGGAAACATGTATTCAACACTCGAAGAAGGTCGCGGGGTGCAGCGACCAAAACGTTATGCCAGTAACACCCAATATTAGAATAATTGTCCGATTAATCTAAATAATACCAACATCTCATTTTAAAATTTTTCAAGTAATAAAAAATTACTGTGTGAACGACTTAACAAAGTTAACTTAAAAAGTTAAAAATACAAAAGAAAACATTTATTTAGTTTGTAGCGTCTACCCCGGAACTAAAATTTGACAGAGACTTTTGAATTGTCACTGCTTCCGGAGAGCTCTAAAAAAGAGGACAAAAAAAAAAACCGTGGCGCCAAATTCGAGTGCCCTCTCTTCCTCTTTCGCTCGCTGACCCTGAGGAGTTAACACGCGCTACTTTTAACAAGCCAAGTCCGACTATTTATTTTCATTAATTTTTCTGAATATTTGTTTTTTATTAATGTTTATGAAAAATTATTTTTAAGGAGCTGTTCGTCGTTTTGCCCGGCGAGCAGCTCACTTCACTGGTGACTCCTTTTTGTCAGACTTTGGTAGAACACGCGAGAAGCTGGACATTCCCAATTCGGCAGTTTAAAGACTTTCAAACTAAGTTTTTCTCAACCCAGACCAGGGCGGCAAACCAACCATGGATAGTGATACCATATCGGCGACAACGGCAATACAGGCCGTTCTTTAAATTCCGCCTTTCTGGACACACGACCCGACGTTGTGGTTCACCCATGTGGAAGCTCAGTTTTTCACTCAGCGAATTCACAGCGAATTAACTAAGCTGAACCACGTGGTGGCCGCACTCACGCACGAAGTGATGGCTGAAGTCCGCGACTTCATAATGGCACCCCCAGGATCTATTTCTTATGATACTTTTAAGTCAGAGTTAATCAGAAGAACAACCGACTCCCAACAAAAGCGTCTCCGGCAACTGCTGATCGAGGAGGAACTCGGCCACCGAAAACCATCCCAATTACTGAGATGGATGAAACAATTAATGGGCGAAAGCATTCTACAGCCGGACATCCTCAAACAATTATTCGTTAGTAGGCTGCCGTCCAGTATTCAGATGATACTAGCGTCTTCCAAAGACACCACCTTGGTCGAAGAATTGGTGGAGTTGGCAGACAAAATCATGGAAGTAACGGTTTCAGTAGCCCCGGTGCACGCACAGGCACCAGAGGATTCCTTTCCCGAAACCTCAGGCACCTCCACATATATCCGCGAAGAACTAGAGAGACAAGCCCAACTAATCCAAAACCTGAGTGACCAGATTTGTGATATTGAGCTCAGACCAAGCAGATACCCACGTCCGAGCGGACAGGATCGTTCTCGACCACGAAGTAACAGTCGAAATGGTGACAGGCTGTGTCGGTTCCATGGGCATTACGGCGAAAAGGCTTTCCGATGCCGCAGGCCTTGCTCTTTCATGAAGAACGATAAGCAAGCGGGAAACGGCCAGGCCAGGTGGTAGGGACGACCGATACCCCTGGCAGATACCACATTTGTCGCACCCTTTACATCACAGACAAGAACACTGGTACACGATTCCTCGTTGATACCGGTGCAGAAGTCAGCATAATCCCCAAGGAACTGTTGAAAGAGAAACGTACCCCGTCGACTTTCTGTCTACAAGCCGTGAATCACTCATCTATTCCGACTTTCGGAGAAAAGTCGTTAACATTAGACCTGGGATTCCGACGCACCTTCCAATGGATTTTTACTATCGCGAAGCTGCCCATTCCAATTTTAGGAGCGGATTTCTTGCATTATTTTGGCATACTTGTGGACGTCAAATGCGGCAAATTAATTGACAATAGCACTGGACTTACCGTGCAAGGGAAGATTAATAGAAAGATGACGATAAGCCCGGTCATATTGAAGGATGCGACGGACCCATGCACAGACCTCTTAAAAGGTTTCCCTAATATAACTCGTCCTGCTTTTAGCAACGACAGGGTTACACACGATGTTACCCACCACATCCAGACCAGAGGACCTCCTGTGAGCGCGCGCCCGCGCAGACTCAAACCTGACCGCCTGAAAGTCGCCAAGCAAGAATTTCAGCACATGTTGGATTTGGGTATTATTCGACCCTCCGACAGTAATTGGTCATCGCCACTCCATATGGTGCCCAAAAAGTCAGCAGGCGAATGGCGCCCTTGCGGGGATTATCGAGCACTGAACAGTCGCACGACTCCAGATAATTACCCTATTCCTCACCTCCAGGATTTTTCAAACTCTCTCCATGGTAAATCGATATTCTCCAAAATCAATCTCGTCCGTGCGTACAATCAGATTCCTGTGGGCCCTGAAGATATCCCCAAAACTGCTATAACTACCCCATTTGGACTCTTCGAGTTTCTACGAATGCCCTTTGGACTGAGAAATGCTGGCCAGTCCTTCCAGCGATTTATAGATGCAGTCTTACGTGGATTACCATTCGTTTACGCATACATTGATGATCTACTCATAGCGAGTTCATTCGAAAGCAAACACGTGCAGCATCTACAGCAACTGTTCCACAGATTGTTGGAATACGGTGTTATCATCAACCCCAGCAAGTGTGAGTTTGGAGTCTTTTCGCTTTCCTTCCTGGGACATTTAATTGATTCGGAGGGTATCCGCCCTCTCTCGGAAAAAGTCCAATTGATTGTTGATTACCTGCCTCCCACTTCCCTTCGTAAACTTCGGGAATTCTTCGGGTTGATAAATTTTTACAGGTGTTTCATTCCTCACTGTGCCGAAATCGCACAGCCCTTAACGGATGTACTCAGGAACAAAAAGAAAAAAAATGAGACAATCACTTTGAACGGAACGGAATTACACTCCTTCGACAAAGTAAAAGAAGCATTAATGGCTGCCACTATGTTGGTTTTTCCCCACCCACACACTCCCCTATCCCTATCAGTAGACGCATCTGATGTGGGCATTGGAGAGGTATTACAGCAGTTTGTAGACAACATGTGGCAACCACTATCTTTTTTATCCAGGCGACTTCAGAATGCTGAGACCAAATATAGTACCTTTGGCAGAGAACTTTTAGCCGCTTATTGTGCGGTCAAGCATTTTCGCTACATGCTAGAGGGATCCGACTTCACTCTTTTTACGGACCATAAACCGCTATCGCACGCCTTGCTCGCCAAACCCAGCAAGCATTCACCCAGAGAAGCTCGTCATTTAGACTACATTTCTCAGTTCACTTCAGACATCAAATACATCAAAGGCACTGAGAACGTTGTCGCCGACACATTATCGCGCATGCACATTGATGCCATTCAGCCTACTGATAGTATCGATCTTAAACAGATCGCCGTCGACCAAAGAAATGATGAGGAGTTGAATAACTTGCTACATTCTGAAAGCCTATCGTTCAAACAGGTTCCCATACCCTTTTCTAGCGAAGTGATTTGGTGTGATATCTCAACCGGACATGAGCGCCCTTATGTTCCTCCCAAACATAGGCGAGCTGTTTTCTCTCAGCTGCACAGCCTATCGCATCCTGGCATCCGCTCTACACAGAAGTTGGTGACGTCTCGTTTTATATGGACAGCCATCAATCGAGATATATGCGAATGGATCAGGAGTTGCATACCTTACCAAAAGTCTAAAATTCATAAGCACATTAAAAGCCCACTTTCGACCTTCTCAACCCCTGAAGCTCGCTTTCAGCACGTCCATATAGACTTAGTGGGCCCACTCCCACCCTCCAGAGACTGTACACATCTGCTGACTTGCATTGACAGGTTTTCGAGATGGCCTGAAGCCATACCCATTACAGATACTTCTGCCAAAACTGTGGCCAAAGCCCTTATCACACACTGGATAGCTCGTTACGGGGTGCCTAACACCATTACAACCGACAGAGGTAGACAATTCGACTCTTACCTCTTTTCGGAACTGTCTCACCTACTCGGATGTAAACACATATGCACTACTTCATACCATCCGGCGGCAAATGGCATGATTGAGTGCTTTCACAGGCAATTGAAAGCGTCCTTGAAAGCATACTCCGACCCTAACAGTTGGATGGAATACCTTCCCTTCGTTCTCCTAGGTATTAGGTCCACCATCAAAACGGACATTGGTCTAACCCAAGCTGAAATGGTCTACGGAGCCTCACTGACCTTGCCTGGGCAGATGGTCACAATTACCACCCCCGAACGCATGCCAGACCCGGCGAATTACACCTCCCATGTAAAGGATTATATGGCAATACCTTTCAACATCGCGCCAAGAGCACAGGATGTACACACGCATGTTCCCAAGGACATGAACTCATGGACCCACGTGTTCGTCCGGAATAGTGGCGTGACTACCCGCCTTCAGTCGCCGTATTCCGACCCTTACAAAATACTCAAGAGATACCCGAAATTCTTCATAATCGAGATTAACGGCAGATGTGACTCGGTCAGTGTCGATCGCTTAAAGAAAGCGATTTTTGACGATGATGTCACACACATGCAGAAACCAAAGACTACGGTCCGTTTCGACGACCCCGACTCATCGAGCATGACCATTTCTACCAGGTTGGGTAGACGCATTCAGCGCCCACACCAATTTGCTGTTTACACTCAGTGACATTCTGTTCTCCTTATCGACATACTGTCTAGTAGGGGGGTAATGTAGCATCTACCCCGGAACTAAAATTTGACAGAGACTTTTGAATTGTCAACTGCTTCCGGAGAGCTCTAAAAAAGAGGACAAAAAAAAAACCGTGGCGCCAAATTCGAGTGCCCTCTCTTCCTCTTTCGCTCGCTGACCCTTGAGGAGTTAACACGCGCTACTACTGTGTCTGTCACACGACACGCGCTATGCCAGTTCTCATAATGAAACCAAAAAAACATTCTTCTTCCCACTTCCATGCCACTTTTCATTCGAACGGCTATCACAAAGAAAAATATTTAATTTATCATTTCTTTTCGACCTTACGCCAAAAAAAAGAACATTTACCCAGGCAGTAAAGATTTCTTTCTTTTCTACGGACACAAAAGAAACCACATGAGTGTGATACACAAAAGGGTAAATAAAATTACACTTCGTTTAATAAGCCAAGTCTGACTATTTATTTTCACTAATTTTTCTGAATATTTGTTTTTTATTAATGCTTATGAAAAATTATTTTTAAGGAGCTGTTCGTCGTTTTGCCCGGCGAGCAGCTCACTTCAAGTTAATCATAAAACGCGATAAAAAGTTGAAACTCACAAAATAAAAATAAAAAATAGGGGGGATAACTCTCTAAATTCATATTTAGCTTAATATAAAAAAAAATACAGAAAAATCTTTATGATGTACGTACTCGTCATGGAACAATGATGTCATATTCCAAAAACCACGTAAATTGGTCGAGTATTCTTGTTTATTAAGAAAATAAAAGTTTATGAAAAAACGAAGAGGAGGCTGAAAGTAGCCATATTGTTTTAAATTTTGCCAAAATTCAAAGGCGACAATTTAATTCAACACCAGAGATTTTGTTTGCATTCAAAGTAATTAAAAATTTTTAATCGCTAAAAATTATAAAATTTGATTTTCTTAATTTAAACAAAATACTTGATCAATTTACGTGATTTTTCGAATATGACATCTTCGTTCCATGACGAATACATATATCATAAAGATTTTTCTGTATTTTTATTTTTTAATCAAGTGTAATTCTAAATAAGGACCGCTTTTTTATTATGTTTTTGTTTTTAAATTTTTTATGAACTGATAAACGATATACATTGACTGAATGTATACTTTTTATATGACAATGTGGTTTACAGAAATCAATTGTTCATTTACAGTTGAAAAATCATAAATATTTATAACCTCAGACCAGAGCAGCTAATGCCAAACCTAATCCTAGCCTCGAACCAAGACAACTAACTCTATTCTTAATCTTAACATAAACAATAGAATATGTTAAGCTTAGCATGATTTTGTACATTACTTAAATGTTTTTTGTGTTGAAATTTTTTCATTCTTAGCCATAATAAGCAATAATTATTAATTAATAGTAATTATATGCGTCAGACGAATGTTATATCTTTTTGTTGACACACTCCATTTGCTGTTTTTCTAGACCTTCCTTCAAACACATTTGTTGCCAAACACACCTATTAACTACCTCATAATTTCACTTTTGTTATCCAGTCATGCAAGAAGCGGCAGTTAGCAACTAGGTGTGTGTGTGTGTGTGTGTGTGTGTGTGTGTGTGTGTGTGTGTGAGAGAGAGAGAGAGAGAGACGTCTGGGATGATAAGGAGCTATTAAAAAGCATTGGTTATATAAATGGCGTTGTAGACATACTTTCTTTACAAGTACAGAGTGACCAAAACAAATGCCATTTATGGAATCGCTAATAAAATCCATAATCCTTTGGTACAAATAAACTTCAGTCTATGCCTGACTTGTCCACCAAACCTCAGTCATTAATGTTCAACAGTTTTTGATTTATTAGAATTCAATGTATATGTAGAGATACAAGGGCGCTCAATAAGTAATGCCCTTGACCCATATATGACATACCAGTAAAGCAACGAAACTTGACACAGTTATTAGACTTTCTCTACATAGGAACCACCTACAGTTATGCATTTCTTCCATCGTTTAATGCAACTCTGGAGACCAATTTTGTAGAACATCCCAGGTTGGTTCTCCAACCACGACATGACTTCAAAAAAAATCAAGACTGTATAATCTGAGACATCCTTTACTTTCAAAAACAATTTCTTGGTTGGGAAGAGGTGAAAATCAGAGGCTGTCATTCATTCCAATTTCTTTAATCCTTATCCTTGAGTGTCTCTTAGCCTTGATAATTCTAAGAAAAGCCGAAAGTTAGATCTGGTAACATAGTGGTTGAAAGCGGATGATGATTGAGTGCAATATTGTGAATGACTGAACACGTTGGGAAGACAGCAGAGTAGATTAGAATCGGCAAAGTTTGGGATGAGACAAGAGGTGGGTTACTTTTAAAGTTATGTTTTTAGTTGAAGAAGAAATCTTATTTAGATGAAAGAAAGAGTATTTTTCATGAGTAGATGTTATACATTAGGTACCCTGCAGCAGTAGCGATTAAGTTAGCTAGTGTGACCTTTAACAAGGGTCACATTGAATGCATGATGACCCAGATTGTAAAACAGAATCGTTTCCAAGATGGAATGAAAGATGGGTGACGTAAGGTTGAGACAGAGGCAGAGGTCAAACACCACAGACATAACGGGGGGGGGGTAAAGAATGACGTCAGGCTTTTGAATGATAAAAAACTTTTCAGACGAGTTCTTTCTGGGAAATCATACAAGCGAGACATAGCCAATAATGTAGAATAATCTAAAGTGAATGTTACTTCGATGTCTGTCTGCCTGTCTGCGTCTCTCATTTCTTAAGTTAGAAAGCTAAGAATAAAAAGCAAATAATGAGTTAAGATAACATTAGTTTCTCTCTCTTAAGTCCATTTTCTCCAAATAAAACCTTGAAGAAAACTCAGCAAACGTCTCTCCTTGTGTTTTCGTGCATAAGTTTTATTAATCTTAGTTAAATAGATTATATAATCGACAACCATTAGACGAGGCGACGACTGTGAATGGAGATAGCGTCGTCAGACAAGCACATGAAAAAATATTAATTTCGATGAGAAAGTTTTTTTTTTAATTGACAGCATAACATACGCCCTTCCACAAAAACATAGGTTAAATGAAATAAACTTATTTCATTTTAACTTCTGCTTTCTGTTTAGTGGAAGTCTTGTCGGTGTATATTAAGAAAAGTTCTTTCTGATTAATACTTACACAATGAAAGACATTAAATCTGTTGTTAAGGTCGCTAGCAAAAAAATGGTTGCATCATTCTACTGTACCAGAAAGTATCATACTCCTGATGCAGTCCTCTATCTGTATAAGAGCCAAATACGTCCTAAAATGGAGTATTGCAACCGCATCTAGATCGTAGCTGTTCAGAGCACCCTATCCTGAGAGTTCAAAACCGGCTTCAGAACCTAATAGGTGATGCCCTTTTTCGCCCCCCTACAAAATCTTTTTCACAAAGAAGAGAAGTTGCACACCTGTCTATGCTCTATCACTATAGCGCTCGTCTTCAATCTATAATTCCTCCTACAAACTTTCACAGAAAGCACTCGTCTAGTTACAACCACTATCAATAATTCCCCTATCTGTGCCTAAATCTAAATGCGAATTTCAAAGTTTATTTCTTAGAACTGTACACCTGATGAACTCTATTCCACTAGCTTGCTTTCCAGCTAACTACAACATGATCGTCTTCAAGTCCAATGTAAACAAGTTCTACTCAATTTCCACCACTAACAATCACTATGCAGTTTTTTTGCTGACCATTGTAAATTTACTAACTCCTATTCTCGAATAATTTTCGGGCCTTGATAAATGGTCACTCCCTTGTAAAAAAAAACTACTCTTTACTTCGAAATGCTTCTTTTTCGAAATGGTTTTATTTTTAATAAAATATGTTAGAATAAAAATATATTTTTTTAGTTTTTACTTTGAAATGTTTTTTTAAAATATCTTGTAATAAGAATATATATTTTTTAATCTTTACATTAAAATGTTTTTTAATAAAAATGAAAACTAGGTTTTACTTCAAACTGCTTTTTTTTTAAATATCATCCAATAAAAATATGTTTGAGATGTTTTTCCTTGAACGTCATAAAAAAAGTCGCATCCAATAGAAAACATTCCTCCCAAAAAATCAAAATCTAAAAAAAAAGTATTTTTATTAAAATATATTAAAAGAATAACATTTCAATGTAAAGACTGTGTTATTATATATATTCTTAGAAAATAAATTTATTATAATAAACAATTCTATGGAAAAAAATCATTTCAAAATATACACTAAAAATATATTTTAATTCTATCGTACTTTTATTAAAAATATAACCATTTCGAAAAAGAAGCATTTCAAAATAAAAACTATTTTTTACAAGGGAGTTACCACTTACCAAAGCCCAAAAGCTACTTGAGGGTGAGGGTTTTTATGTTGAACGGCTAGATGGTGACCCCTCAAGGGGATTTGTAATGATGATTATAGCTGATGGAGAAATAGATTGTTTACTTTAAGCGTGAAAATAACACTGTTATAGTTAACCAGGAAGCATATATATATATATGTATATATATATATATATATATATATATATATATATATATATATATATATATATATACCAGGGAAGTGCGGGGGGGGCGCCCGGCTTTGCTCGGCTTTGCCCGGTCGTAAAATATGCTTAAATATGATATTTTAATTTGTCCAGATTTCTTATATATTGGGGGGGGGCTTTGCCCGGTTGTAAAATACGCTTAAATATAATATTTTAATTTATTCACATTTCGTATATATCATTATAGAGTCGTGATTTCAAAAATCCAAATAAAAGTATTTGGGTGCCATCAGCTAGAATCGAAACCACTGTACAAACATGGCACGCATATGGACTGATAAAAAATAAACTAAGATGAATGAAGACAATGTATAACGAGTTTTTCAATTTTGACCCCTTTTTTGACCCCTTAAAAGCTATTTTAACCGGTTATTTCAACCCATAAAAGAACGGCCCATGTAAAAAAAATCCAATCATTTGAGTCCCTAGTGCCACGACTTTTAGTTTTAGAGGAAATAGAGTTTGAAAATATGGAGACAGACAGACAGACAGACAAACATAGTGAGTTTTATAAGTTAGATTACCAGGGAGTCACCACTTATTAAGGCCTAAAAGCCACTCGAGGATAATGGTTAATAACTGGTAGATGGTTGACATAAGAAAGCTTATCCCGACTCTCGTATTAATATGCATGTGAATATCGCATCCCTGACATGCATACTCGTAATTTCTGCCCACCCCTTTGGCAGCAAGAAACATATATTAAGAAATATATTTCAAAAAAGTAATATGGTGATAATACGATAAGAATATGTTTTCGTTCTTTGCCAGAAAACAGCAAAAATAATTTTGGACTCCAGAACGCCACCTTCTGATTTTAGCTAAAGTTTGCCTGCTAAACGACTCGCTTTATTTTACTATGTGAAATAAAATTGATTTCTATTATAGTCAAGATATTGGTATTTGAAACTTTTGTCTAGTCAATACAAGCCAGACCAACCATGGTCGATTCATCTTGACACTCAATGCGCATGTGTGTGTCCGTTGCTAAACAATCACAGACTGAATTTGAACAAAGCGTTCATTTCTATATATACTTATATATAAAAGGCACTTCGTGCATGTATGTGTGTGTGTGTGTGTGCGTGTGCGTGTGTGCGTATATATGTGTGTGTGGAATAGAATTAATAAAGAATGGACTCTGTAATAATGAATACGAAATTTGCATAAATTGAAATATATTTAAACGCATTTTAGGATCGAGCAAGGCCGGGCAGCCTGCTAGAATATATATATATATATATATATATATATATATATATATATATATATATATATATATATATATATATATATATATAAATATATATATACTAGCAAAAGTACCCGTCGTTGACTGGGTTCAAAAACAGCCTACAGAAAATGGACTCTGATTTATGAAAGTATAATAGGTTATGAAAAGGAAGGGTTGTAAAGAGATAGCTTCGAATTTGGGGTATCAAAACCAAAACAAAATATGATGGAAGTAAAAATAAAATAGATAAACCCCATAATTTATTATACCACTAAACACTTATCACAATATTCTGTGCACCTATATTAAAAAACCTTGTTAAACTTTGTGACACATTTCCATTCTATGGAGGCCAGGCGCGAACGAACGCCCCATAATTTTATTATACCATCCCTATTTAAGTTAAAACATACTTATCAAAGTATTATTATGTACATCTATATCAAAAACACTTGTAAACGTTTTTTTTTAATTTTTAAATTTTTTATTTCCATACTTTGTGGACCAGGCGCGTACGCAGACCCCACAATTTTAATGAATCATCATTATGCCAGATCAAACATACCCATTCCTGTGTCTCGATACATCTTCTATCATTATATGTGATCAGTTTTCTATAATAGTCAACCATATAGGAGCCTATTTGTGACCAGACACACACACAGACGTTCAGCTTTATATTATATATATATATATATATATATATTTGTTTTATATGCTATATATATATATATATATATTTGTTTTTAGGGAGTCCTGGACCACATACAGGAGACACGTAAAAACCCTGGAGACGTACCACCAAAGATGCCTCCCAAAAATCCTCAGAATCAGTTGGAAGGACCGACGCACCAACACCAGCGTCCTGAGTGAGGCTGACATTCCTACTATCACCGCTACTGTTGCTCAACACCAGCTCAGATGGACTGGTCATGTTGTCCGAATGCCGGATCTCCGCCTCCCAAAACAGATTTTCTACTCTCAACTTGTTGAGGGAAAGCGTGCCCAGGGTGGCCAAAAGATGAGGTATAAGGACAACATCAAAGTAAATCTAAAACGGTTTCACATGGACCTTGAGACATGGGAGGACGTGGCTGGGAGCAGGTTGGCATGGAGGAGCGCTGTCCACAAAGGTGCTGCGCTTTATAGTAGTGACCTAAATCAAGCTGCTGATGATAAACGCAAGCACAGAAAGGACAGATTGTCAACCAGACACACCCAACCCCACCCCACCACCACTACCTTTATCTGCCCAAACTGCACAAGAAAAATTGGGTCTAAGATTGGGCTCTATGCTCACCTGAGGACCCACAGAAGCCACAACGGAGGACAGTCTTACTCGGACACGAGTGACCGCCGATGATGATGATGATATATATTTGTGTAAAAAATAATGGAGCACTCTTCAGCAGTATTATATAAACACTGAGATTTAGCTTCTTAACTATACTCTACTCTATAACTGGGGACTGAATGCTTAAAAATGCTGGCTCTTTACTAGACGGTTTTTTTTTACTAAGTAGCCACCTTTTATCAAGGCGCAAAAACCACTCGAGAATAAAAGTTAATGAATGTAAGGTGGTAGTTAATTAATTGTTAATAATGTAAATTGGGTAGAACTTGAATCATTTAAGGGGCTGCTAAATAAGAACTTATTTATATTGGACTTGAAGGCTACCATATTATCATTGGCCAGGAAGCAGGCCAGTGGAACAGTGTTTCGAAGGCAGTTCTAGGAAAGAGCTTAGTTCATGGAATCTTGCTTTTAGATTTAGGTACAGATAGTGAGTGGGAAACATTTTTGATAATGGTTGTTGCTAAGTGATTTTTGTGAAAGTTTGGCAAGAGCGGGGGGGGGGCACCATAGATTAAAGCTCCGACGAGCAGTTGAGTGTCTAGCTACACTGAAGAGCTGTGATACAGTGAAAATATCTGTCTAAGCATGAGATAATATATATATATATATATATATATATATATATATATATATATAATTTTTTTATTTATGTGTATGTATATATATATATATACATGCATATATATATATATATATATATATATATATATATATATATATATATATATATATACAAACACACAAGCGTATAGGGAGGCAGAGAGAGAGAGAGTTAATTTTATAATCACTCTAGATGGAAATATTCCAAAAGCACTTCACAGATAAGTGTGTCAGATAAGACATGTATTTTTATTGGTACCGCAGCCAAAAACTACCCTATCATCATTGAGATGGAACACTTTCATCAGCAGCATCAGCAATATCATCGGCATCATCAGCATCATCAGCATCATCAGCATCATGATCATGGGTAACGGATATAGGTAAGAATGAATTATTGCCAAAAAGATGGGAATTTGGATTGTCTATGTAAACAATGGCACAGAGCCAAATTTGGCAGTAGCAGCAGCAACACCAGTCGTATTAGTAGTAGTCGTAGTCGTAGTAGTAGTAGTCGTAGTAGTAGTAGTGAAGAGCAAAACTTCGGCAGGCAAATGAAGATTATTTGGTTCTCCTCTGCCGACCATGACCAAGTGGAACAAAGTCGTCGACAAAGATATAATTATTAAAAGACATTCTTGCACATTTTGCCTTCATTTTTTTTTTCTTTTGTCCTTCTCTATTATGAGTGAGTCACCTGCAAAGCGGAATTGGTGGTAAGCCCTCAATCAAGATGTACAGGTTTTATGAACCCAAGAAAAGGCAAATTTGGAACTGTTTCGTATTTACGCTGTTTAATAAGTTATTGCAACAAAATTATTTAGAGACGCTTTTAACCAAAACTTGATGCGCGATAGAGACAGCAGTGGTATCATTAAAACGAGCGACCTTTTCTATGTGAGAATTTATTCTTCTACAAAGTCACCATCATTGTTAATTCACTTTTGCCAGGAATTCAATGACACATTTCTGCTTCTGATGGATGTCCATGACGGGGGGGTTGCTTTCTTAGAGTCCCACACCATCAGTATCTGCAACGGAGAGATGAAACTTTCAGGTTGTGAATGCATAAGTTAAGACATTATAACAATGCAACTTGCAATCCGCTCTGATCTCTTCAGCCAAAATAAAAAAAAATAGGAGGAATTATTTTTGGAATGTCCTTTGTATTAAATATATATATTTGCACGGAATATTTTTCATATGTTTTTAAAATGTGTGTTAAAATATAACTGCTTTTTTTTTTTTTTTTTTTTTTGCATTTTCACACCAGACAATGCACAGCGCCACTTTTATGTAGGGGGCTACTATCTTGGACATAATTGCAGGGACACTATATAGGGAGTTGAGCAGCAAGATCTCTGTTTGCATTACACTTGAATTTCTTCATGTCAGTACAATCAGGGAAGCAGGAACCCGGAAGGAAATTCCGAACTGGGGAGAAAGTTTTAGAGTAGAAGGCTTTCTGGCACTTGGGGATCTCATCTGTGTAGGGGCGGGATTTTGCTGATTGTTGGTTTGTCAGGGGTATTTATGCCTAGTGGGTAGAAGAGCTTGTAGTTTGTCGGAGCATCTACTATTAAAATGCTTGTAAAACAGGTAGACGGATGCAACATTTCGTTGATGGGGGAGAGGCTGAAGGCTAGCTGACAGTTCGTATTAGGTTGACGACTCTGTTTTGAACACTGTCCAGGAGTAAGAGACTAGTAGCAGATGTACCAGCCCAAATGTGACAACAATACTCCATCCATGGGCGAATTCTGGCCTTGTTAAAGTGGTTTTGTTTGAGTTTACACCTAGTTTAATCGTAATTTTTGATTGAACTGTCATTTTATTATATTTAAAAGTCTCAGTTTAGGGTGAGAGGTGCTGGACAAAGTGTTTGTGCAGAAAACCAAACATGAACACAAGTAGACTATCAGCCGACTCTTCATTTACAGGATTGTGACCTCAGGAAAGCTCACCGGAGATAGGTGCAGGGTCCTTTTTCCATGCGCAACATTGCATTACAACCATCCCAATATTATACAACTGATGATGGAGCAGCCGCTCTAAGTGCTACCAAGGGGTTAGGGCTCCTATACTGTCAGTCGGAAACGGCAGCCAGACAAACTGTCAAACCGGTACCCTCAACCCATCAGACAAAAATCAACCCAATCGAATTGCATTGACATATGGCATTTAAGCATCCCCAAGATGCCTAGATTTTGGGGATGGAAATGTGGTAAGAGTGGGGAACGGCGTTTATTGCCCTAGTCAGGAAACAAGATCAAACATTTAGAGTTTCTGTTTAGCCTCTGCGATCGCACCTTTGTACCTGGCTACTAGGTAAAGAAGGAGTATGAAAGTCAGTTCATAGACAGAGCCTATTTACTCCTTAAGGAGTTTAGGTTTGCAAACCGGTAATTTGTTCAAGTCATCAGCTCTAGGAAGGTCGTCGACCAGGACTGGAGAGGCCTTCCTCCCCTTTATTTGGTGCCTAGACGTATGAGGTCAATAGCACAGGTTTAGCTTCAGAGTTTTCCTTCTCCTAGACGGATGACCTGAGAAGATCTACGGGTCCATCAGCACCGAGAGGGTTATTCCTGTGCCTGAGTCTCAATTTTTGCGACCCCGCATAGGTAGTTATGATTAGCTGAGTTATATAACATCGTCCAGGACTGGAGAGGCCGCCTTCCACCTTTTAGTACCAAGATGTATGAGATCAGTAACAAAGTTTTCCTTCCCTTAGACGGATGACCTGAGAAGATCTACAGGTCCATTAGCACCGAGAGAGTTAGACCCACACCTGGGTCCTAAACCAAGTATTTTTGTGACCCCACATGTGTAGTTATAGTTAGTTAAGTTAGTGCTAAAGGTTATCCATTGAAAAGTTACACTCTTCAAAATAACTGAAAAGGATTTTACTATGCTTTCCATTTCACTGTTAATGGAAAAACGAGGGGAAACATTTAGACTTGCAACTGGTTGATTTAAGAAAGGAGTTGATATATGATTAAAATATTGTTCATAAGTTGAAGAATAGGATAAAATGTTAAAGTATGATTCAAAAGAATGTTAGGAATTAAGATAAATGTCCAAAGTCATGCATCAAATTTGAAGTCGATAAAAGCGAAAAACAAAATGTATCTATTCAATATAGGTTTAAGTAACCATGTAATTATGAGTAAAGGTACATTTCAGTACAGGTTAAACGGGAAGTAAGGCATAAGCTATGGAAATTTCAGTCTGCATAATTAGATGTAAATAGCAATATGGTCATATTTACAGTAGATACGAACATATAGAAATTGTAGATATTAAGTGTATTACGTAAATAAATTTCTTCTTGCTTCTAACGTTTAAAGATAAATCCTCCTTTCATTAAAGTTCGGAAGTGTATTTTCGCATAACATAAGTAACGGGGTTTTTTTTTTGTATTAATTTGAATTAGAGGAAATTGTTTGACTAAGGTTAAAATACAGTATTAATTATATTAAATATTCAAAAGATGGTGTTAAGGTTATGATTAAGAGGTTTAAACGAGGTAAAATAATGTCAATAGTGCAGAACATATATGCAGTGACTTGGAGTCAGAATAATTTTCTATTTTCAAACTAGCAAAGATTTTTCCCGTTTTGACGGTGACGGAATTTAAATTGCAGGCGTTTAGACAAAAAGAAAACAGAAGAAATCAAAAAGAAAAGAAAGAAATAAAGCATGATATATTAGACCTGTTTTTTCTTTAGGTTACATTTGTCAAAGGGGAAATACATAACGACAAAAATTGATTAAAATGTGGAGAAATTAAAAGATTTTACAAAAGACAAGATGTAAGATTTGAGTACAAAAAAAAAAAAACATGTTAGCTTAGGAATTAAATGATTTCTAGAAAATAAGATAAAATGCAAAAAATAAAAAAAACTTATCGTTAATTCATGGGGAGATCCAGTTTTTATGCTTTTCTCTTAAGACATTGCGGTTATCTATCAAATGTACAACATTTTTCTCGTCTGCTAAGCAATTCGCCTACATCACTCTCATTTTAGGATCATCAGTTAGACACATCTAAACTCAGGATTTGAAACCGAAGCCTCTTGCATGCAAGGCGAGCACTACCAACTGTGCAAACACAAGAAAGCCTATTAACTGACGTTGCATTGACCAGATCCCTTGTTCGGTACAAGGTAGGTTCAATCCACTGTCAGATTTCGCCGTGGTTTGCTTGATCTGTGTCGGTTAATAGGCTTTCTTGTGTGTGTGGCATGTTTACTCAGTTGGTACAGTGTTCGCCTTGCAAGAGGCTTGGGTTTCAAATCTCGGGTTCGGATGTGTCTAATTGATGAGCTCGAAATGAAGCTGAAACTCGAGTCTCAGACTTTCAGTTTGTTGGCTGCCATGACTCTTGTGAGCTGCGACGTTGTCTGGATGGGGAAATAATTATATATTCTCGCATGCATCAGCAGGGAGATACCTACTGGAGCGGTAGAGTGATCCAACCATTTTGGCAGCAATTTTAGCAACAGATTTGATGTATGTGTCCATTTCAGATCAGGAGTGATGGTCAGTTTAAGAAGCTTGTCAAGACATGGAGGTTGCCGAAGAGAAAAGCCATTTATTTAAATTAGGGTATGATGGGGGTCAGAGCGATTGTGATGAATGAGAGAAGCTTGGTTTTGATGCATTAAAATTAACCAGCCACCTTTTTCCTCATTGCACCATGTTCTCAAGATCCGAAGAGAAAGAATCAGAAAGATCTTGGTCAATACTGGCCTTCGAAGTGTTGCCATAGATTGTGGTGTCGTTTTCATAAATGTCTACGGATGAATTTTAAATTACAACTCATATTTGCTGTGTGTTATTGAGTTTTCTGGCCAAAAAACTAATTTTTTGTGCTATCCAGAAAGCTATAAGCTTTATCAAAGCATATTTATTGATTAAATATGTTTCTCATTCTGAGTAATTTCGACAAATTCTGGTAGTAAAAATAATATTTGACTAATATTTTAACAATAATAATAATAATAATAATAATAATAATAATAATAATAATAATAATAATAATATAAACTAAGGCATCAGAAGGAGATTTAATGGATGTGAAGTTTATAACTATATTTTTAAATAAATATTAACAATTTTTTTCATACTAATTTTCGTACATGATTTTCATGCTTATGCAATCAGTAGTGTAAGAAATGGTAATTACTGCTGGCTGGAAGATTTGAACCCAGATAACGAAGCCAGCCTTGGCTCAGCAGACTAGTGTATTTCTTCCAGGCTACCATAAATCGAAGGAAAAAAGTACCTATGAATGATACTTTCGATCAGCGTTCACAGTTGACAGAAAGATAAGTTGGAATGATGCGTTTTTGCTAAAGTATATATATATATACTCAGACATGACAGAAAAGAATAGACACTAAGTTAAATATTTTCCTAAGGTTAATATATGCTTATTTATATTTACAGATAAGAATAGTGCTGAAATGACTTTATAAAAATTGCATCTAACAACAGGAATCAAAGGAGCATCAAACCTATCAGAATTTCCACGAGGACCAATCGTTGGTCAACATGAAGGTGGTGTTAGTCAATGCAAAATAGCAGGAAATCTTTCAATACTCCTTTCTACTTTTAATAGATTTTAATTTATAATTTATAAGAGAAGACAAAGAGTGCATAAAACATTATCCAGGTGGCCCTTGGCCTCTTGAAAAAAACTTGCATCTTGTGAAAAGAAATTTTGAAGAGTATCCTCGGTGCAAAGCCTCTGACATCGCTACACAAGCTGGTGTCAATCCCAGAACAGCTGTCAGCTATCTTCACAAGCTTGGCTACTATAGCAGAGCTGCAAGAAGGAAACCTCTTCTTCGTCCTGCGAATATCAAGTGCAGAAAAGATTGAGCTCGTGAAATGGTGGAGAGACTCATGATCTTTTGGAATAATGTCATTTTTTCTGATGAGTCACGGTTTTCATTATTTCTCGATAGTGGAAGGATATGGGTATGAAGACTCCATTGGCAAGAGTTTGACTTAAATAGACTGCAGCCAATGCTAAAATGTGGGAGTTCTCGATTATAGTATAGTGTACATTTTGGAGTGATGGTCGCTCAGGCCTCGTGGCATGCAAAGGAAACATCAATTCTGCTAAATATGTTTCAATATTACATGAAGAACTCCTACCAATATTCTCGAGTGGTAAAACTTAAACAGATGAAAAAAAAAGAACTTTTTTACAGCGGTTGTAGCTAGACGAGTTTGTGCTGTAAACGTTTTACAGGCGGTACAAAAAATTGGAGCTCAGTCGAGCATGTACCATGAAAATAATGATAAAGTAGAGAAATACCAACAATGTCTCTTCAATGAGAAAGAGAATGCAGGAAGAGTTAATCTTTATATATATATATGTGTGTGTGTGTGTGTGTGTGTGTGTGTGTGTGTGTGTGTGTGTGTGTGTGTGTGTGTGTGTGTGTGTGATAGGCGAAGTGGAGGGGGAAAATTAACTTAAGAATTTGAGGATGGGAAAAATGATTCATATCTAGTCTATTAAAATTGTGAAAAGTGAAAAGAGGGAGAAAAGAAATGTATGAAACTCTTAAGACGTTAAAAAAACCCTAATATATATATATATATATATATATATATATATATATATATATATATATATATATATATATATATATATAATATTTTTCGTTTCCTTACTAAGAAAGATATGACAATTGCAATCTTCAAACTTAATCTAGATATTTGATCCCACCCCTTCATCCCAACATTCCAATACAATGTAGGCTTGATGCTGACACAAATTCTTTAGAAATTCTGCCATAATGTTGTGAATGTAGAGAATACGATTATTCTGAGAGATTGGATCTCCTGAAAGAAAACGCTAAGATGAGTGTTAATATCTGTACAAGAGGAATAACAGCTGATAGTTGTTTTTCTTGTCTTATTGTCTGAAGATACGTGTATATAGGCACACAGTCTGTTTGCCATCAGTTGTACTTATGTAGAAAGATAATTTATATATATATATATATATATATATATATACATGCGCATATATATATATGCATATATATATATATATATATATATATATATATATATATATATATATATATATATATATATATATATATATAAGAGCAAATAGTTAATAAAACATGTTAAAAACCACTTTGAAAAAGAGTTAAAAACATATTTAATCTGAAAAGGAAACATTTAATAAGTGGATAGTCCTTAATCCGTGGAGTTTCGAAGAAATACTTTCCTTCTCATCAGAGGGTAGGAATTAGCAAAATGCGGGATCAGAATTTGCATACAAAAGTATTTGATGAAACTGCAAGTAAGTCAAAGATCTTACTTGATAACAAAAAGTGAAGCAGAGGGAATGTGGTGAAGAAAAAGGTGATTTCACGTGAATGGATAGTCTGGTGAAAGGTAAAGTATCCAATGACGGTAAAATCCAAAAATGTAAATCCAAATTTTATTTTATATATATATATATATATATATATATATATATATATATATATATATATAAGTGAAAGTGTCTGTGTGTTTGTGTCTGTCTGTCTGTGTATATTTCCCTACGCAAGAACTCTGTCAATTTTTAGTCTACAGACCCGAAATTTGATATACAGGGTACTGAGATTTGGGAAAATATTTGTGATCGGTTTTCGGCCAGAAATTTGGCTGTTAAGGGGTCAAAGTTCAACGATTTGACCTTTGAGAACCCTACCAAACTCCTTCGACAATTTTGAGTCTCAACACTTGAAATGTTAGATATAGGTTCCTTAAGTATGGATCTAACTTAGTAACTTGATTTGAGTCCAAAACAATAAATGTTAAGGGGTTATAATAGGAGTCAAAGTTTAAAAAAATTGACCGCTTTTTTTTTTTTTTTTGCTTAACATACACCTCCAAACACCTAGCAACATATAAACATACAGAAAAGAATAGACATCCATAGAAACAGTTTATTTCAACAAATAATTTATAGAACAAAATCAAAAATATATGGTCATAAATTTAATAGCTAATACTTGATTGAAATTCTTTTTACTGTTTTTAATGCTAGGACCCTTCTAGGCATGGCATTGATTAGTTCACAAGTATCATTTGGAGGAATTTCTTGCCATGTCTGATGCAATGATGCTAAAAGTTCAGACTTTTTCTTTTTGTGAAGGTTCCCGTCTAATATGTCCCAAAGATTTTCAATTTGGTTCATATTCAGTGACCGACTTGGCCATGGAAGTTTATTTATCCTATTTTGGCTCAACCAATGTTGTGACAAGAAGCTCTGTCTTCAATAAATCGATTTGATTCACTTGAGAATATTGGTAGGAGTCCTTCATGTAATATGGAAACATATTTAGCAGAATTGATGTTTCCTTCACACTCCACCACGCCTGAGCGACCATCACCTGTACCATAACTGAGAAACACCCATGTTGGCTCTAGTCTTTTTCAGTCAGACTCTTGCTAAGAGAACCTCCATACCCATATCCTTCCATTGTCGCCAAATAATGCAAATCGTGACTTATCAGAGAAAATGACATTGGTCCAATAGGTCATGTAATATTGAAACATATTTAGCAGAATTGATGTTTCCTTTGCACTCCACCAAATCTGAGCGAGCACATCATACCATAATAATTGGCTCTAGTCTGTTTAAGTCAAACTCTTGCTGAGGGAGCTTCTATACCCATATCCTCCCACTGTCGAGAAATAATGCAAATTATGACTCATTAGAGAAAATGACATTAGTCCAAAATATCATGAGTCTCTCCGCCATCTCACGAGCCCAAACTTTTCTGTGCTTGATATTGACGAAGAAGAGGTTTCCTTCTTGCAGCTCTGCCATAGTAGCCCTGATTGTGAAGATACCTGACAGTTGTTCTGGACTGACACCAGCTTGTATTGCAATGTCAGAGGTTTTGCATCGAGCATCCTTTTCAAAATTTCTTTTCAATAGATACAAGGTTTTTCAGAGAGCCCAGGGCAACTTGGATGAGGTTTTATGCACTTTTTATCCTCTCTTGTGAGGGAACTGTTTTGATGCCATTTTTGGTCAAATAATCTGTGACAAGGATGGAAACTTTGCACAAATCTTTGGCATCTTTAGTTCCTCACAAGTAATTGTGTGTACAGTTCCCACACTGACATCAAATGTGTCTCTATAGACACACAACGGTCTTTATACATGAAATTCTTCATTTGAGCAATCAACTCTGGTGTTCTGACTTCCTTTTTTTTTTATAAGGTGATTACCACTTATCAAGGCCCGGAAGCCACTCAGGGTTATTGCATGTACAGTACATTAGTGTTGAGATTTAATAAAATATCTACTTAAGGGGGCGGTTTGTCAGGAATTTGTTTATGTTAGACTTGAAGACATCCAGGTTGTAGTCAGGTGAGAAACAGGCAGACGGAACAGAGTTCCACAAGCGTGCACTTCTAAGAAAGAAGCTTTGTTCATGGAATCTACGTTTTGATTTAGGCACAGATAAAGAGTGGGGAAAAATTTTGACAGTGGTTTCAGCTAAACTGGTGTTTATCATGAAAGATTTGCGAGGGGGACCAGAGATTGGAGCTTAGACGAGCACCTGCCATAGAAATAACGACAAAACAAAGACATGCTCGCAACGTCTCTTCTGTTGCAGGGAAGAGAAAAGGACATCTCCTCACTAAGCCATGAAGTCTGTTTTGTACTCTGTCAAGGCAGGATAGGCTGTTTTTAGCAGCTCCTGCCCAGATATGGCAGCAGTATTACATCCTTGGATGTACTTGGCTTTTATATAGATAGAGAATTGCATCAGTAGTGAGATATCTTCTGGGGCGGTAGAAGGATCCCACCATTGGCAACAGACTTGATGTACGTGTTCCATTTCAGATCAAGAGTAAAGGTCAAACCCAGAAGCTTATCAAAACATGGGGCTTCTCCTAGACGAGAGCCATCCATTTCAATTGATGCCAGATGGGGATTAGAGCGTTGATGATGTAAGGATAGGAGTTTGGTTTTAGATGCATTAAAGGTAACCAGCCACACCTTCCCCCACTGTACCACACGCTCGAGATCAGAGGAGAGAGAATCAGAAAGAACTTTGTCATTTACAGCCTTTGATGTGTTGCCGTAGATGGTCGTGTCATCAGCATAGATGTCCACGAATGATTTAAATATGTGTTTTGGGAGATCATTGATGTAGATCAGGAAGTGAGTTGGGCCCAGGATGGACCCCTTGGGGACTCCAGCATTACTACCGTGGGCCTCTGATTTTTGTCCATCAACCATTACTCTTATGAGCCTATCAGAGAGAAATGATTTGATGATTGAGAAAACATTTCCAGTTATACCATAGCTGGAAATCTTGTGAAGTAGGCCTTTATGCCATACCTTGTTGAAGGCCTTTGATATGTCAAGAGCAATTACCCTAGAAAGGAAGCCTTTGTCAAGAGATTCACTAATCCTATGAGATATAACCGTTAGCACAGCTGCTGTAGATTTTGCAGAACGGAAACCATATTGCATGTCACTAAGAAGGTTATTTCTGCTGAGGTGGTTGACTACTTCTCTATTTAATATGGATTCCAGCAACTTACTCATGACACACAGGAGACTTATTGGTCTGTACTGAGAGGGAGATGACTTATCACCTGAATTCTTAAATACAGGGCATACTGATGAGGTTTTCCAGGGTGTTGGAAAGCACTTCTCCTTAAGGCAATGCTTAAACAGTTTTGTAAGTATGGGAGCAAGTTCTGGTTGAAGCTTTTTTGACATATAATTGGGATGCCGTCAGGGCCAGTTGTTTTACTGGAATGAAGGTTCTTGATTAGCTTGGTGACCTCATACTCAGATATTTGTATGTTACCTAGCATGTTCTGTGTTATAGGAGGAAATACGGGGAGTTGATGGCCTGCGTCACATAGGGTAGAATTAGCTACAAAGTTCTTGGCAAATAGTTTGGCCTTGTCTGATGCTGACGAGATGACCTCTGGTCCATTGCTAATGGTTGGGATAGAACACACACTTCTGTCAGGATCCTATTTGTTATTTGTCAAAACTGGTGGGAACCAAGCCGCTGCTCAGCTACTTTGGATTTAACGGACTGAGCATATAGCTCTCTTGCATTTTTTATTACTCTTTTACAGTGGTTGCTGGCAGTCCTGAAAACAGCTTTAGTCTCAGTGAATCTATTACGTTGGTAGCTATGGAAAAAGTGATTTCTGTGCGCAATGGCAGCAGCATATTCTGGGGAGAGCCATGTGTGGCTGCTAGGTTTTTGTTGTAATTTTTTAGATGGTATCAATCGGTCTATGCCTACAATTAACCATTCCATCAGGTCTGATACTATAGAGGACACATTCTTTTTAAACATGGAATACAGAGGTAGATCAAATATGAATGTACGGAATCTATCCCAGTCAGCCATGGAGTATCGATATACAGTACGGTGGAGGGGTACGTCTGGGAACTTATTACATTTCATTTTTATCTTAACTGATACAACAGAATGGTGGGAGGATCCTAGAGGAGAAAGAATGGAATATGAACATAGCCCAGGGGAAGTTGAGAGAAGAAGGTCTAGAAGGCTTGTGTACTGACCGGTAGTATCAGGCACACAGGTGGGTTCGCGAACAATCTGAGTGAGGTCATAGGCAATGGCAAAATCATGACAGAACCTCCCCTCATTATCTGTCTTATTTGAGTGGGTCAGCCATTCCACATTATGGACATTGGAGTCATCACACGTTATGGACATGAAGTCACCAAAGTGAATGTTAGCCGAGAGATGTGCAGAGAGGATGTGGTCTACTTCTTTACTCCATCCACATCTTGCATCATCCCTCACAGACTCCCTGCCTTCCTTGAATCTCTTATGCCACTCAAAAACTGATGCTTGATTCATGCATAACAGTTCAAAAGCAATCTATACGTTTCAATGGCATTTTTTCAAGTTTAAAACAGAATTTTATTGCATATCATTCTTCTAATGTCCAGATTGCATTTTTGAAATTCACCAGCTGTGACAATCAGGCTTTAGTAGAGTGTATTCCAATTCCTGCTGTAGCTGTTCATTTGAACCTAAAATTATAAAAATTGGTCAGTCATTTCATAAGACGTATAGCAATAATATACTGAATTTTCATGTATCTATGACAATTTTAAATGCCTGTACAAAAAAGTCTGGAAACTTATTGAAGGTACCTCATATATAAATATATATATATAGAGAGAAATGAAAAGGGACTAACCGAGTTATGTGTTTATCAACGTTTCGTCTTTATTTCGAGACTTCCTACACATGATGATGGCAGCAAATTCGCTTTCGAACATTGCCATCACTCGCTATAGCACAAAAAAAAAAAAAAGCAAAAAAGGTATATAGAAACACGAAAACATTCAGTGATGGGCTGCATGAAGGTGGCTTTTAAGCCCTGCTAAACTCTGGCATTCCTTAGCACACATTGTACAGACATGTGCACCACTAGCAGCACGTTCTTGCTGTTTTTTTTTATGCAGGATCAAATGCCATTTCAAACCACCTGTCGTTTTGTACATCTGCCCGCAGTTGACACAGGTTAACTCTGGCAACTCAGGACTGCTTTGTGGCCCACTGCACCGATGAGTAGACTGGTTACTCATCAGCCCAGCTCTGCTAAGACATATTCTTCCGCACACCTCACACTCCAGACCAATTTGGTTCCCCCTCCCATCCACGGCTCCTTTCACTTTCCCTTTCCAGATATCACACTTCAGCCGCTCATACTGGGTTCGATCCACCTCAAACTTGCACACACCTCTCCGCAAGGTCCTTCTCCACCCTCCACGATCCAAAGCAAGGCTCTCCCAGGTTCCTTCATCAATCTTACATTATTTTAAGGTGGATCTTAAACAATCCTTAAATCTCAATTTAGGCTTTTGAGCCAGACGTCTTCCCTTGGTGAGCTCGCCATAAAGGAGTTGTTTGGGAAGTCGACTGTCTAACATCCTCACCACATGTCCACTCCATCTCAGTCTATGCTTAATAACGTGAGCCTCAATGCTAAGGCATTGGGTTCGATCAAGCACCTCCACATCACTGACATACATCTGCCAACCCACACCTAAGATTCGCCGTAGGCACATCTGGTGAAACCGCTCGAGACGTCTCAAATGCTCCCTGTATGTTGTCCAAGTTTCATAACCATAGAGAAGAGTAGAGAGAACGCATGCGGCATAAACTTTAATCTTAGTTGGCAGCAAGATCTCATGATGTCTCCACAAACGCCCGTCCAACTTTCCGAAGACATCACTTGCCCTGCTGATCCGTAACGGACCTCATCATCCAGGGCACCAAACATACTCAGTGTGCTACTCAAGTATACAAACTTAGAGACAATCGCTATCCTTGACCCACAGTATAAACTGATGGCTCATAGTATGGCATGCCCGGAGCAGGCTGATACATTAAGACAGTTTTTTTTCAGATTGATGGTCAGGCCCAATGCACTGCAGGCAACCGCAAAAGCGTCCACAAGATGCTGCATATCAGTCACCGTATGAGCCACCAGATCACAGTCATCCGCATAGAGCAAGTCACGAATCGTGTTGGTGAGTACCTTTGTAGTTCGGTAACGAATATAGAGACCATCAGAGCACCCCCCCCCAAATGCCATCCGAAAGACCATGGTGAAATACAACATAAAGACCGTGGGTGCTGGAATGTCTCCCTGCTTAACACCATTTTCTACTGAGATAGGATCAGCCAGCTTTCCCCCAATGTTGATCACAGCCTTCATATCATCGTGGAAGAGCTTTAAGATGGTTACAAACTTGTCAGGACAGCCAAGCCACTCCAAAATCTCCCACAAAGCATCCCTATTGACTGTATCAAAGGCCTTAGTTAAATCGATAAACACCTGATACAGTCCCTTTTGCTGTTCTATACATTTCTCCTGCAGTTGCCTGGCTGTAAAAATCATATCCACTGTCCCTCGACATCTTCTGAAACCACACTGCGACTCATCATCAGCAATATGCTCCAGCATTCTGTCTAGCATGATCCTACAGAGCACCTTACCGACTACTGACAGCAAAGAGATGCCTCGATAGTTTCCACATTCATCTCTGCTACCCTTCCCCTTGTATAGCACTACCATCAATGCATCCCGCCAATCCTGCAGAATACACTCATCCCACCAAGCAGTCTGCAACAATTTCGCTAAGCGTTGCATCATTTTGGGTCCAGAACATTTAAAGATCTCCACATGCAAACGATTCTGGGCAGGAGACTTTCCATTGTTCAGCTTATGGACAGCTGTTTCAACCTCCTGGAGAGAAGGAACCTCTGCTAAGATATCCTTGACCGGATTGCTAGGAATCGACCTAACAAACTCCTGATCAACGTAAGAAGGTCTGTTCAGGAGGTCATCAAAATGCTCCCTCCATCTATGAAGAATGTCGGTAGGGTCTCGAAGAAGATCCCCACCATCTTTCGAGCGCAGAGGAGTGATAGGTGATCTGGATGGTCCGTAAACCGTGCGCAGTAGGCTGTATAAGACCTTGGTGTTGTTCGAATCCGAGGTGAGCTGTATTTCCTCAGCTTTCTGCCTCCACCATTCATCCTGCATGTTTTGCAACCTCCTCTGCACCTCGTGCTTGATTGCCTTAAACTTGTCCCTCAATCGATCTTGCTCACCATCCGTCAAACCACCCCCGAGATAAGCGTGCAATGCCCTGGCTTTTGAACCAAGCAGAGCCTGAATTTCAATATCATTCTCATTAAACCAATCCTGATGTTTACGCTCACAATAACCTAATACTCTCTCACATACATTATAGAAAGATTCCTTAAAAGCAGGCCAAGTATTTTCACAATCAATCTCTTCCATCTCCTTAACTAGTTTCTCTCTCACAATATTGTCCTTTAGATGGGCAACATTAAGTCACTTTGGGATAGCCACACTAGCTCCCCTCATCTTGGGCTTCACAACACACTTAATCTTTGCACGAACCAACCGATGGTCGATCCAGCACTCTGCACCCCGCATGACACAAACACTGCAGATATCCCTCATCTCACATTTTCTGACTAACACATAGTATATAAAGTGCCATTTTTTGGAACCAGGATGCATCCAGGTCGTCTTGTATTTGTCCTTCTGCTGGAACAGGGTGTTACCGATTTTAAAACCCATCTCTGAACAAAACTGCAGCAACATCAGACCATTGCTATTATATATTTATATATTTATATAGAATAAATGACAAAAAGTTATATTCCAAAATTGATGATGTTGATCATCTTGTAATTTATTCCTTTAATTCAGTTGACTTATACAATTCTTGACAGTATCTGTTTCGTAGCGCAAAATCAATCACTTAATTATTATATCTATCAGTGAATCTATTTTGTCCTTAACTCATCAGAAGAAATAGCAGCAATCAATCCGTCAAATGGAATTAAAGTGTGATTTGACATTATTAAAATCCGAAAATCGGAAGGGAGACTGTAATTACCTTCTTATTTTTCCATTACGTCATATTGAATTTTTATCAAAGTCATTAAACCCAACTATTCGTACCAACAATTTTAATT
>NC_136485.1:169596960-169834460 GCF_053919585.1 Euprymna scolopes | reverse complement strand
CAGCAGGGAGAGGAAAAGGACATTGTCCACTATATTTCGAAGTCGGTTTTTTACCTCGTCCAGACAAGAAAGAGTGCTCTGAGCAACTCCTTCCCAGATATGGCAACAGTAATCCATCTAAGGACGTATCTTGCTCTTATATATGTAGTGGATTGCGTCGGAAGTGAGGGACGTCTAGAGCAGTAAAATGATCCAAGCACTTTTCTAGTGACCTTGCCAGCGGATTTAATGTAAGTCTTCCATTTTAAGTCAGGGGTGTAGGTCAGTCCCAGAAACTTATTAAAATAAGGTGCTTCCTCAAAATATTCGAGAGAGATAGAGAAAGAAAAAGAAGAGAAAGGAAAGAGATAATAGGCGAAAGGAAGAGAGAGAAAGAGAGAAAATGGAGAAATAGAAAATTGAGAGAGACGAAAAGAGGAGGAATAGAGAGAGAGAGAGAGAGAGAGAGAAAGAGAGAGAGAGAGAGAGAGAGAGAGAGAGAGAGAGAGAGAGTCTATCATGACATCACAATGTATTCTGAAAGCCTGTGCACTCGTCCAGAATGCCTCCAGGGGAGAGCTGGATTCCTCACTGACGCCATGTCTAACTTTGCTGCGGTTGATCAGAGAGGGGATAGATATGTACACGTTCAGATCCTACAAAACAAACATAAATTTTCGCCCAATTAAAATGTATTAAAGTATATGCATATTTGAATTAAAAGAGAACTTGAAGATCTACTAGACATGGAGAGAACTTGAATACCTTCTAGACACTATCCTCGAGTGTCTAACGTGTCTCTGTACATGGGTTTGTCAGGACAACCTGGCATGAGGATATTTTTCCCTGCACGTAAACCTTGACCAAAACTTCAAATTCACATTGTATTCACAACCCAAATAAAATCTTCCCGATATATCTAACCATAGTAATTGTCTGTATTTTTGAGATGAGGTGTTTTCATTGATTGAGTACTGACCTATATCGACAAGAGGAGGGACTAGCTATGGGCTCACCATTATCACCAGTGATGGCGAACATATACATGGAATACTTCGAAGACATGGCCTTAGGTTCAGCTCCCTTAAAGCCCACCATGTGGCTAAGATACGTTGATGACACCTTCATACTCTGGCCCTATCAGGAAGACATCCAGGCTCTCCTAGACCATGTGAACTCAATAAGACCATCGATACAGTTCACAATGGAGAAAGAAAAGGTAACCAACTGGCCTTCCTTGATATACTCATATCACGCACAGAGCATGGGTTTAAGACATCCGTATATCGCAAGCCTACCTTCACCGGACAATACCTAAACTTCAACTCCCATCACCCGTACAGTATCAAACATGGAATCACACGCTGCTTACAACATCGAGCAGAGACAATAAGTAGCGACACCATTACATACCACCAAGAAATGGTCAGGTTGAAGAATACCCTCCGTCGTAACAACTACCCCGATAGCATACTATCCACCAGACGTGTTAATAGTATAAGAGAGGAGAATGAAACCCAAAAACCTCCAACGGTCTGCCTACCATACATACGAGGCATCTCCAAAAAGATTCAGAGAATATGTGCCCCCTACAACATCAGGACGGTATTCAAAAGCGAGTCAACACTCAGATGACACCTGGTACGAGTGAAGCCCCGCATGGATGAGAACATGACCAAAAACTGCATATACTCCATCCCATGCAGTTGCAGAAAGGTTTACAAGGGTGAAACATGCTGCCCCCTTAAAGTAAGGGTGGAAGAACACCGAAAAGCGGTAACTAAAGGGGAGACGGAAAAATCGGGTATAGCCAACCATGTCTGGATGGAGAGGGGGGACCATCGCCCCCTATGGGATGAAGTAAAAATAATAAACAGAGAGACCCACTGGAAAGTGAGAAAACTTAAAGAAACAGCTCACATGCTCGGACATAACAACCTACTGAGCAAACCAAGCATAGAGCTGAATGCAATTTGGACACCTCTGATAGAGAGAGAAAACCTTGAATAACAACATAGGTTTAACATTAACAAAAACCAACTAAGAATTGTCCTAGTGAGTGGTCCTAGACGTTGTATCAAAGTTTACAGTTACCTAAAGGTGCTGAGTTCAATCCTGAACGAAGGCAGTGAAAAAGTAACATTGAAAACAGAGAATCAGCAACTATGTCCCAAAGCCAAGCTGGAGTCCGAACATGGTACCCCCATAATAATAATAAAGGGTTGGGTTCGAGACTCCTAACAAACGGTTCACCGGAGGGCAAAACGGCCGAAACGTTGTGACAATAACAACCAAGATGAGGAAGTCAGTCCGACAATCTCAATCAATATCTAACCATACTCTTTTACAAGTGATGTTAACTCAAGTAACAGCATGAAGCTGGATACTCCACCAGACTAGATGAATTCTTGTCCTGGAACCCAGTAAGACCAAGAGGCCGAAACGAAAGGTATACTATAACATATGGTCGATTGGGAAGAGGAAAATTATGTTCTCAACTTCTTTAATATTCGAATATCTATGCATCTCATATAGAGAGGAAAGAGGGCGCCCTGATTTCTGAGAACTTCGACTGAAGTAAAATGAAAAAAAGAAAAAAAAGGGTTTAAGGTCATTTTCTACCAAATCTATCAAATGCCTGTCTATTTCATGTACTCGTGCGCTAGTATCAAAGGAGAATGCTATATCTATGCTGTTAGAGACTTGGTTGATTAGGGTACAGTCCTGGGTTGATTAGGGTACAGTCCTGGGTTGATTAGGGTACAGTCCTGGGTTGATTAGGGTACAGTCCTGGGTTGCTGGAGAGCAGTAGAGAAAATATAAGTAGATAACGCTATGTTGAAGGTTAAGTCTAAAGCACATGAAGGTTTAGTCGTTTGATTCTAATTTTGATTCTTTAGTCAAGGAGAATGTGCTTCGAATATAAATCCTTATATCAGACTCGTAGGAAGACTCTTTTTTTTTTTGTTCAGGATTCAATGAAAGAACTTATGTCCTTTGCGTCAGACTTTTTACAGCATATAACATTTTATTCTGATTTTTTTACATTCAATTTTAGAGGTGAAATCTAAGGATGCACTCAGTACTGTAAGTTTAATAAAAATAATTGAAATTAATTAAGTTATTAACCCTTCTTAAGGCACACACAGAGTTTTATAAGAATAAATAAAGCTCCTGTAATTTCTTGTTTCAAACTTATTTTCTATGATTGTTACGTTACACACGTCTACACACGCTTTAACATGTAGATCCTAGGGACCCAACATGTTGTAGACTCCGTCACAAAGCAGACAGAGGTAAGGAATAAGAAAGAACTTCAACCTGCTGTTTCAAGTTTTAAGAAAAAGCTTTTATTCCTCGCTCTGCGACCACATGTGACTTTGCCCACGTCTCTAACGTGATCATGATTCTTTCTCTTATGTAAGCGTGATTTGCGCACACGTTCTTCTTTTAATATATTTTTCTTTTCTTCCTCGCTATAATGTCACCTCACTGTAATGTCACTTCACAAACGGCTCAGCATTTGCATACAGTCTCCATCCGTACTCTGACACATAATTTTTAGTAGATATTACTCTGTGAGGAAGCGGCTCGGTGAGTGTTAAGTATATATAAAAGGCAAAATGTGTGTGTGTGCGCGCGCGCGTGTGCGTGTGTGTGTGTGTGTGTGTGCGTGCGCGCGCGTGTGTGTCCTCCAAAAACTTTCGACAGATCCAACCAATCTTGACAAATTTGGTATCATTTTGATCTTTAGACTTTCGGATGAAGAATATCGAAAATTTGGCCCAAACGGTCAACTCTAAGTTGGTCATCTGGCCGGTTTCCTGCATGGGGGATCCAAAAATTCGAAAGGGGAAAAATAAAATTATGAGTGATTGAAGTAAAATGATTTACAAAATAAATTGATATACAAAATAAAATGATATACAAAATAAAATGATATACAAATCTACAGATATGACACCAGTACTCCATATCAGGATTATCTGGTTCTTATACACATAGAAAATTGCATTAGGTATATGATACATTCTGGAGCGGTGGAACGATTCAAGCATTTTTCTAACAACCTTAGCAACAGACAGACGTTGTTATTCCTCGATTTGATAAAGTCCTATCGTTGTCACCTTGATTTCTACAGAGCCATAGTATTTGTCTATGGGTTGAAAATAGAAAATATCGTTTACAAACTATTTGTTTACAAAATATGCGCTTACAAAACAACTCAATCCAACCATATACCAAACATTTGCACGGTTATCACATGAAATGATCCAACGATGCTTGCTATGCCGTAAACTTCAACAACCAACCATCTAACCCTAACTTATGCTCAACTGATGGAGAAGAAAACATAGCAACTGGATTATATTTACATCAGATTGTTTTTTCACACATTTTATGTTGCCAAGCCCAATACGTCAGCTCGGGTGGAGGGAAAGGATTTCCGTCGTAACAGCTGCTCTTAACGCTCTGATGCTAGCCGTTGCCGTTGAAACAATATGAATTTCTTCATAACTCACGTATGCACCAAATTGCTTTAATATTAACTAGCGGCATAAAAAATGGTTGAAACCTATCCCAGTTAAAAGCCAAGTATGGCTAAAGATGGAGTACTGCTGCCACATCTGAGCTGGAGCTTCAAAAAACAGCCTATCCTGACTTGACAGAGTACAAAATAGACTTCGTGGCTTAGTGGGGGAGGCTTTCTTCTCTTCCCTGCCACCTCTCTCTCACTGAAGAGACGTTGCGAGCCTGTCTTTGTTTTATCGTTATTTCCATGGCAAGTGCTCGTCCGAGCTCCAATTTCTGGTCCCCCCTCGCCAATCCTTCACAATAAACACCCGTCTAGCTAAAACCACTGTCAGTAATTTCCCCCACTCTTTATCTGTGCCTAAATCAAAACGTAGATTCCATGAACATAGATTTTTTTCCGAGAAGTGCACGCCTGTGGAATTCTCTTCCATTTGCCTGTTTCCCACCTGACTATAACTTGGACGTCTTCAAGTCCAACATAAACAAATTCCTGATTAAATGCCCCCTTAAGTAAAACACTTTATCAAATCTCCAATACCAACTATTACTACGATATTATCCCATTGATTATTGTACACAAAATAACCCTTATCCCCTAGTGGCTTACGGGCCTTGATAAGTGGTGATCTCCATGTAAAAAAAAAGAAGAAGAAGAAGACATTTTAACCCATTAAAAATGCGCGTTGACGGTGTCATATCAAATCGATAATTGAATAATGGTTAAATTTCTGCTCATTTTTACATTAAATACTAATCCCTATGAATCCCTAACTTTGCATTGAACAGATACCATGTACTTAATTCGCTAAAGGTCCATACAAAATTTCAGCCAGATGAGCCCAATAGTTTCCGAGAAAAGTTTTAGAATAAATATGGTGTTGTAATGACTAATCCCTGTTAATCCCCATTAATCTCTAATTGTGCATCGAATGGATGTCATAATATTTAGTTTGCTGTACCTTATCATAACAAAGATACATACAAATTTCAGTTAGATCGGCTTAGTAAATTCTGAGAAAAAAAGTTGAATGGAAAAACAAACAGACTAAAAGAATAATAATAATAATAATAATAATAATAATAATAATAATAATAATAATAATAATAGAACCAAGAACATTGAAGCTGCATACCTAAAAGTTCTCTAATCTCACCCCCATCCTCATTGCCACATCACTACCCCACCCCTCAGAAAAAGAGTGAGACCGAATAGCCAAGTAGAGTCAAGGAGGAAGGAAAGACTGAGGAGTGAGCACTGACCAGACCTCTGCCGTATAAGTGCAAAGAGAACTGGGACCTTGGGGAGGCTTATTGCCACTCAAATTCCGGTGAAGACCAATGTCCCCTGTCAATGAGAAATCAATGGCAAGCAGCTGTTGTTATAATGCAAATTTATTTGCAAATGTTATTGAAAAAGGTGGAGAATACTGGAAATCTGGGGAGATTTGTTTTCACTCAGCTTCCAGGGAACACCACAGGCTGTTTTCAATGAGATCTTTGATGACCTGTGTGAACGCTCCTTGTGAACCAATAATAATCGCATGGATTGACTACAAGGAAGCGTGCGACAGGATCCCTCAAGCATGGATAATAGAATGTCTGAGAATGTACAAAATACCAAACAAGGTAATCAATTTGATTGAAAATGTAATTAGAACATTGAAACTTAAATTGACAGCTGATGGACAATACATAACTAAGATAAAAAATACAAAGATGTATTTTCTAAGTTGATTCCCTATCACCAGTACTGTTAATCATAGCCATGATGCCCTTAGCAAAATACTAAGAAAGTGCCGGATACAAGTTCACAAATACAGATAAAAGAATGAATCACCTAATGTAGATGGACGACGTGAAACTTTTTGCAAGAACCAAAAAGGAACTAGAGACGCTAATAAACACAAACACAACGGTAATAAACGACTTGAGTTAAAAAAAAAAAAAAAAGGAAAGAAAAGCCGAGTTGGATTTATTTATTTATTTATTTATTTAATTACATTTTCACCCCAAAAAATGCACATTGCTACTTTAATGTAAGGGACTAGTATCAGGGACATAAGCTACAGGGCTACTGTGTAGGGAGTTGGCCAGCAAGATGTCTGTTCACATTACACTTGAACTTCTGCATGTGCGTACAGTTGGGGAAGCAGGAACCCGGAAGGGAATACCAAAGTCTACCAGTTCTGGAGAAGAACCTACTGGAGTAAAAAGTTCTCTTATATCTAGAGATCTCTACTGTGTAGAGGTGGAATTTAGCTGTTTGTCGTGTTTGTTGGGGGTATTTACGTCGAGGGTGTACAAGTGTTCATCATTAAAATAATTGTAGAACAGGCAGAGGGATGCAACATTTCGTCGATGGGACAGAGGCTGAAGCTTAGATGACAGCTCAGGACCTATCAGTTTGGTGACTCTCGTGTCTTGTTTGTAGCTGCGAAGCTATGCACCTTACAGTCGTGCCTTAATATCACACAAATAGAGAATCAACAAGAGTCATTTGTCATGCCTTAATTTGTCCTACATAAATCGTAAAACCATATTACACTTATACTTCTGCAGGAATTACTGTTAGATATAGGTTTATGGATTAAGTCCTTGATTGTTGAAGAAGTTATTTCTGATATTTCAATTCCCATTTTATTCTGCTATTTTTTTTAGATATCAAGTTGATCAAGAAAAGCTCTAAAGTTATTTTTCTAAACGCAGTCAATATAGCCCCATAACAAACAAAACGTTTAACAGAAGTGTAGTTCTACCCACTAATATTAAAAACAAATTGCTCTATAAAAAACAAAAATAAAATGGATTGAAATATCAGAAATAACTTCTTTAACAATGAGACTTAATCAATAAACGTAAATCTAACACCAATTCCAAGATCAAATCAGGTGACTGTCGTGACTATGGAAAAATATACATAGGCGAAACACAACGTAACCGCGATAAGAGAATCTATGAACATAAGAAATACAAAAACTAATAACACCTTTAACGCCATTTTTACCAACATTATGGAGCATGATCATCAGTTTTAACTTTGAGAATGTGACTATCTTAAAAACGAGACATAACAAATCAGTATGTGGCTTAATTGAATCCCCTTTAATCTCCCATTCCTCCCATTTAATAAAACAAAGAAAAGGTTTCTTTCATATCCCTCCATACATATCCAATAAGTCAAAAATAATAAGCAAAGAAAATAATTTAGACATTGGTTAAACTATTTAACAATTTTTTTTTAATTAATAGTCATATATATATAATGCATATATAATTTCTTTATTTATATGAAAATAAATATGCTAATCCCCCCCCCCCACTTCTTAATATATATACCTCTAATTAAGTAATCTCATCAACGAACATTTTTTACTCGTGAAAAAGCCCGCACTAAACGGCGAAACGTCATTGAGTTTATTTGTCTGTCCACCTCTGCTTCTAATAATATATATATATATATATATATATATATATATATATATATATATATATATATATATATATACTTTTTTGTAGAAAAAGAAATCCCATACAATGCTCTATTATTAGGGAAAAACCTTTCTCGAAATAAGAGCAATATATTTTTTGTATAATATATACAGGAATTTACATTTATATCGGTAGTCGGTACATTAAGAGCAGTCCTCAACTACCGGGCTTGAAACCGTCGGTACTGACTACCGATATAAATGTAAATTCCTGTATATATTATACAAAAAATATATCTGATGAGAGTCGGCTGAAGAGAGCCTGAGGCGGACATTAAGAGCAGTCCTCAACTACCGGGCTTGAAACCGTCGGTACCGACTACCGATATAAATGTAAATTCCTGTATATATTATACAAAAAAAAAAAAAAAATATATATATATATATATATATATATATATATACTAACGTTGACCGAACAAATCGTACATCCAAAGAACATAATACAAATGCAGATGTGCCACAGGGGTAAATCCTTGGATCTTTATTATTCCTGATATTCATAAATGACCTTCTTCATAAATTTTCTCTGTGATAGAGATATTTGCTGATGACATCACGTTCTATAACAGACACGAGGGTAGACTGAATGAACCCATATCTAAGGAAATTGCTAAAACTCTAGAGGAAGCCACTATTAACATGCAGAAATTCAAGTGTAATGTGAACAGACATCTCACTGCCCATCTTCATAAATATTATCCTTGCAAATCTGGTCTCAAGTAGTAGCCCTCCCCCTCCCCCACGAGTAATTCCCTCAAACTCTTAGAGTAAACATTCACAAAGAACATGAATTAGAACAAATACATTGAGACAATTTCCAAGGCTACTGCGAGAAAGGTGGGCTCTCTCTACCATGCTAGAAGGCTACTCACACCTATAAGGCTACGGTTCGCTCATACATGGAGTATTGTTGTCATATCTGGACAGGTGCATTTGCCACTAGTCTCTCGCTCCTAGACAGGGTTAAAAAAAAGAGTCACCAAGCGTATAGGTCCTGAACTATCAACTAAACTCCAACCTCTGTTCTATCACTGAAAGGTGTCATTCTTTGCTTGTTTTACAAGTATTTCAATGGCAAGTGCTTTAACGACCTCCAAGCACTTGTACCCTGTCGATGACAATACCCTGGACAAACCCGACAAACAGCAAAATCCTACCCCTACACTGTAAAGATCCCTAGATGCCAAAAGCCGTCCACTTGAATAGCTTTTTTCCTTGGACTGCTGCATTTTGGAATTCCCTCCCGGGTCCCTGCTTCCCTGGCTGTACAACTCCATAAATATTATCCCTGCAAATGTGGTCCTAAGTAGAACCCCCCCCACACACACACACCCACACACGAATAAGTGACCTTGTGCTTTATTTGAAGTGAAACAACAGTAAAAAAAAAATATATTTTTTTATCAGAAGAGAAGTAGCAGAATTATACAAAATGCAATATAGAAAAACTGGCTTAATAACATTTAGATATAAAATGAGAATTCAGGAATAAGATAATATGGTAGTGTGTCCCTATTTACAATGCCTCCCCACGGGACAGAGTTAGACACCAGGGTCGTTTTTTAATGTGGAGAAAAAGGAACAAAAAATAAAAATTGTCTCAGTCGTGAAGGATTTCTCCTCCACTAACAGAGAACAATATATTGAAGTGTAGCATTTGAAGAACAGATACTACACTTTGATCTTTACCCTAAGGCCACGATGGCAGTGTGTTATTCTTTACGTAATGTTTGCATATTTGCACTAGTATTATTTTTTTTTAATTCAGATACGTAAAATATATTTTTTAACTCGAAATAGAAAAAAAAAATCACAGGTCGTTTAGTTAGTTTAAGAGAGACATTGACGCTTTTTGAATGTTTTGAAGAGTTCCCCATTTTCAACATTACACACATACATACATAAAGAAATAAACATTACACACATACACACATAAAGAAATAAACATTACACACATACACACATAAAGAAATAAACATTACACACATACACACATAAAGAAATAAACATTACACACATACACACATAAAGAAATAAAAATAAATTAATTTCACAAAAAATAAAAAATATATACTTCATTTCCTGAACAAATGCTTTTGAAAATTGAATTTTATTTTCATTTTAAATAATTTTTTTCCAAATTTTTAATTAATTATATAGATTGATCACGTTTGCACCTTGAGGTCATTTTTGTTGTTGTTGTTGTTGATAATTAGTTTTATTCCTCATCACAAATTCGTTCTTAAATTTCCATTACATAATGTCCTCCTCCTCCTCCTCCTCCTCCTCCTCCTCATCCTCCTCCTCCTCCTCCTCCTCCTCCTCCTCATCCTTATTATCATCAGCAGCAACAACAGCAGCATCAGCAGCAGGGAGCTGACGATGACTGAGTGGTTAACCATACGAACAGCTAACCTGGGTGTTCCAAGTTCGAATCCAGTTCGTTCCGCCGAAACACTTTCACTTTAGAATATTGGCAACTTTCATTTGGTCCCTCCTATAGGTACCGATGTTTTTCTAGAAAGTAATTCTAACTAGAAAGATATCGGGGAAATGAATGCCAACAGTAATCATCTGAATAGATGATGCAGAACAATCATCATCATCATAATCATCATCATTTTTGCATGCTGGTATGATGATGTTTTTCTTAATTAAGATTCTGATTAAGTCAAAACATTCTACTTAACGATCAAGATGAATTGCAGTGTGCACTTCCTTAGACTTCGTTCGCTTTCGCAGTTTAATTCATATTGACTATTTGAAACATAGAAACGAAAAGAAACAATGCAAAAAAGAAGACAAAATTCTCTCTCTCTCTCTCTCTCTCTCTCTCTCTCTCTCTCTCTCTCTCTCTCTCTCTCTTTCTTCCTCGCTTCATTTTTTTTAATAATAATTTTAAGAGAGTATTTTTGTGTCTGTATTAAAATCGAAATAAATTCTTCCCTTTCTTTTTAATTATTAGCAGATATCATTGAGATTAAGCCTCCTTTCTTTGCTCATAAAATTTAAAATATGTGGTTATTCTTTCCAGTTTTATTATTATCAGCTATTATTAAAACTAAACCTCTTTTCACAAAATTTAAATGTGCACGCGTGCCTCTTTTTGAATCTTGAAAATCTTGGTATTATTTGGATCATTAAGACGACTGTTTTCATCTTGAATATTTCTTTACGTGTGTCTTGTTGAAATCGAGAATTTGTAGTGAATTTCAAGCATAAATGTTTTATTTATTCCATGGGGATAGTTATTCCATACAGTTTCCCAAGCTTGACTTAAAGATTTCCAGGTTCAATAAGACGAATCTGGAGAAGATCAGAGGTTACATCGGCCGAAACGCTGAGAAAATATCAACCAAAACGATAATAACAGTACAGATCATCGAAATAAAACAAGCATATTGAAAGAAATATTACAAAACTGAAGCATCATGGGATATGCTTTATATATTCAAAGAGGATGCAAAGATAAATAGCTGTCATATTTATGATTGTGTTGAATTCTGTTGAATTCTAATTAGTGTTTATGACAGTAATGTATAAATTGCCCCATCGACACGAAGAAAGCTATCCAAATCTTTTGTTTTTGTCGCAAGTGATTTTTAGAGGTATGTGAACCGCCATTATTTTCCATTAACATAAGAAAGCAGTCCATTGTTTTTGAATGGTAACAGCAATTTATGACCAACGTCTTCGACATCTGAGGCATCATACTAAAAGACATAAATTGGATGAACAAGAACAGATTCTGAAATTATGAATGTCTTAAACTAATTAGAAGAGTATCCGGCCTAGGACAGGTAAAATTAATTCCTTGAAGAAAACAGTTTTGAACCACTTTTATGTCACCTTATGAAAATTAAAATCAAATTATGATGATATTAAAGCTTATGTTGATCACAATCCATTATCTAACTGGGATCCTAGAAAATGTCTAAAATTTAAATCTTAAACTTAAGAGATCTTAAGAAGAAATTGAAATTCAGGTAATCTTGCTTAATTGGTTTTCAAATCTGAAAAAAAGTGAATTTTTAAATCGGAAGTTGTGCCTCTTAAAAGAGCTGAAAATTATGGAATATTTATTATTTATTATTTGATATCAAATACCTATTGTTAAACTTTCACGAAAAAATCGGAAGTATCCAGATTTTTATTAAAGGTTTCCACCCCTTTTTGACACCTTTTTTGCATAAACATAATTAAACTAAATATTATTAAACTTTACACTCAGCAATTATATTCAAATATTTATAATGATCAGTTAAATTGTTTAGGAATGAACCCTACACACACACACACACACATATATATATATATATATATATATATATATATATATATATATATAGTCATCCACATACAGTACTGTTCCGTTGCTGTATCACCTTTCCCTATATATATATATATATATATATATATATATATATATATATATATATATATATATATATATAGTGCCCTGCAAACATTTACAATACACATTTGAAACTGTCAGTTTTTGTATTTCTAGTTTCAAATGGTGATGAAATTTTTTATAAACATAGGAAATCTATTGAAACTAAAATAGGAACAGTGGGAAAAATAAAAAATAACAATTTAACAACACGAAGATAAAACTCAATAATTAGCACAGCAAAAGTTTACAACACATATCAAATTCATTAGATTTCTCAATATTTTTATGACGGTTTATCACGGTAAAATGCTTAGAAGCTTCTAGAATGTTCTAGAATGCAATAGTATTGTGAGACCGGATCTGACCCCATAATGGACTCGTCCAGATCCTATATAATCAGCTTCTAAGGCTGGTATGGTGGAGCGAGATCTCAACAGATATTGTACCTCGGGGAGTGAGATTTTACTGATACCTGCAACTACTATTATTCTCTTTATCTTTCTCTATATCCTTGTACCTTTCCTTAATACACTTGTAAACCACCTACTACGTGTTTTCCCGTGTCGTTCTTGTGGACCCAACTGAGCCCCACAACAAATAGACATCGAAGTAATCAATTAGTAAAAGTATTGCGTCATTCTTTATCTAATAATCGTATTGTAAGCAACCACATCATGGGAAAGAATAAAACAATTGGTCAAGAGCTCAGAAAACAAATTGTAAGTCTTCATCAAAGTGGATTGGGATATAGAACAATATCTAAACAGTTGATGATTCCATTAAATTCTGTTGGAACAATAATTTGGCACTGGAAGTCTCACAAAGTAACCCTTCCTTTGGCCAGATTAGGTGGTCCTCGAAAAATAAGCAGACGTGATGAAAGGTTATTAACAAGGAAGGTTATGAATTCGACTAGAATCACTCTTGGAGAGCTGCAGAAGGACTTAGAAAACAGTGAAATTAAAGTTAGCATGAACACAATCAGTAGAACTCTTCACTTTAAAGACATCTTCTCTAAATCAGCAAGGAAAACTCCCCTTCTTAAGCCAAAGCATGTTCGTGCTAGGCTTGATTTTGCAAATGAGTATGCAAGCCAGCCTCTAGAGTTTTGGCATAACGTAGTGCTTTGGTCAGATGAGACAAAAATTGACTTGTTTGGCACTCCAAAAACACCGAAAGCTTGGAGAAAAAAAGGTACTGAATACCAGTCAAAAAACACCATTCCAACAGTAAAATTTGGAGGAGAATCCATTATGATCTGGGGTTGTTTTAGTGCAGGAGGTGTAGGAAAAGTGGAAATAATAAAATGAAAAATGAATGGAGCAATTTATAGGAGTATCTTGGAGAAAACAAACCTTAAAGAAAGTGTGGAATTTCAAATTAAAATCAGACTGGATCTTTCAACAAGATAACGATCCAAAACACTGCAAAACTCACACAAAATTGTTTTAATTCAAATAAAGTGAATGTTTTAAAGTGGCCTAGTCAATCTCCCGATTTCAACCCTATAGAGAATTTATGGAGAGAATTGAAATTACAGGTCCATAGAAGAGAACCTTCAAATCTGAGAGAATCGGAGAGAATTTGTGTGAAAGAATTGAATAAAATAACACAAGACAAACCTAAGAATTTTGTAGATAACGTCTGCATGATGTAATCAACAATAATGGTTATGCTACAAAATACTAGATATTATTTTGTAAATGTGTTGTAAACTTTTGCGTTGCTAATTATTGAGTTTTCTTTTCGAGTTGTGTTAAATTATTATTTTTTTTTATTTTTCCCACTGTTCCTATCTTAGTTTCAGTATATTTTCTATGTTTATAAAAAGTTTTATTACCATTTGGAAGCTAGAAATACAAAAACTGACAGTTTCGAATGTGTATTGTAAACTTTTGCGGGGCACTGTGTATATATATATATATATATATATATATATATATATATAATAAATTCCACAGCCAAACAACGCCGCAGCTCACAAGAGCCATGACAGCCAACGAACCGGAAGTCCAAGACTCGAGTTTCGCCCTCATTTGGACTCATCAGTTAGACACATCCGAACTCAGGATTCGAAACCCGAGCCTCTTGCATGCGAGGCAAGCACTTTACCAACTGAGCAAACGCCCCGCACACAAGAATTTCTATTAACCAACACAGATCAAGTAAACCGCGTCGAAATCGGACTATGAAATGAACCCACTTTGTTTTGACAAGGTACGTGGCCGTCCAACCAGTCAATAACCCTTGCCGATGTCTCACAAGTAGGATTTTAACTCGAAGGGACGACGCCGTCCAGCAATGCTAACCCAACGAGCAACTTATAATAGGATTTTCAGAATGTGAAAGATTGTATAATAAATTCCACAGCCAAACAACGCTGCAGCTCACAAGAGCCATGGCAGCCAACGAACCGGAAGTCCAAGACTCGAGTTTCGCCCTCATTTGGGCTCATCAGTTAGACACATCTGAACTCAGGATTCGAAACCCAAGCCTCTTGCATGCGAGGCAAGCACTCTACCAACTGAGCAAACTCGAGTCTTGGACTTCCGGTTCGTTGGCTGTCATGGCTCTTGTGAGCTGCGGCGTTGTTTGGCTGTGGAATTTATTATACAATCTTTCACATTCTGAAAATCATATATATATATATATATATATATATATATATATATATATATATATATATATATATAGCCTACAAAAAGTTAAAGGTGAGGTACAGCGAGCTCTCCGAGCTATGAAAGAACAATGGTGGTACAATAAGGCAATTGCACTGCAGGGAGCTGCTGACAGCAAGAACACGAAAGCCTTCTATGATGGTCTGAAAGAGGTATTTGGTCCTCAGAAAAGTGGTGCTTTCCCATTAAGCACAGCCGACGGAGAGGCATTGCTGACTGATAAATCAGATATTCTCAATCATTGGAAGGAGCACTTTGAAACTGTCTTAAACACCTCATCTGTCATTGATAGCGATGTCGTGTCCTCAGAATCCAGATATTCCAGAATTGTCATTGGAACCTGCTTATCTGGAGGTATGGGAATCCATTAAACAAATTGCTTCTGGCAAGTCCCCATCACCAAAGGATCCAATTCCGCCTGAAGTGTACAAGCATGGTGGGCATGTGCTGGTAAAAAAGCTCCATGCTCTTTTTGTAAAGATATGGAAAGCAGTCCGAGTTCCACAGGACTACAAAGATGCCTGCATCAAACATCTCTACAAAAATAAGGGAGTCAAGAATGTCTGTGACAACCATCGGGGGATATCTCTGCTTTCAATTGCAGGAAAGATTCTGGCTAGGCTCATTCTAAACCGAATCATAAATCGTCTCGTTGATAAGGTGTATCCAGAGTCCCAGTGTTGGTTTCGGTTGGGTCGCGGCACCATTGACATGATATTTTCCTTACGTCAGGTGGCAGAAAAGGTCCGTGAGAAAAATCAGGAATTGTATATGGTGTTTGTTGACCTGACCAAGGCCTTCGACACTGTGAATTGCGATGCTCTTTGGCAAGTTTAAAGAAGGCTTGGTATTCCAGAAAACATGCTGAACGTGATCATTTCCTTTCACGAGGGGATGAAGGCCAGTGTTGTCTCAGATGGTATGATGTCTGATCCATTTGATGTTACGAATGGGACCAAACAGGGATGTGTAATGGCGCCAGTCCTCTTTGCGCTCTTCTTTTCACTAATGCTGAAACATGCATTTGATGATTTGAACACTGGTGTCAAGTTTCAATTTTGGTCATCCGGTGGCTTATTTAACCATCAACGGTTTAAGGCCAAGACTCTTCTTCGCACCGAAATTATTCGTGAGTTGCTCTTCGCTGATGATGCCGCACTAGTAGCCACAATTAGCATAAGGAAGACTGAGGTGGTGCATCAGCCACACCCTACCCCAAAACAAGTTGAAGGCATAAAGCAAAATCCACCAGAGTATAGATTTCCTGCGTGCAAGCTGAAAGTCCACGGTCATGATATTAATTATGTCAAGTCCTTTCCTTACCTTGGAAGCAAGGTGAACCAGGGCGGTTCTCTTGATGATGAAATTGTCAACAGGATTGCTAAGGCCACTTCTGCCTTTGGAAATCTTCGCCATCGCTTGTGGAACGAAAAGGGTATTCGACTAGACACAAAAATCCTTGTCTACCGTGCTGTTGTTCTTTCCATTCTTCTTTATGGATCTGAGTCATGGACTCCATACAGACATCACATTAATCAGCTGGAAGTTTTCCACAAAAGCTGTCTACGCTCCATATGTGGTCTTAGCCTCCGCGACAAGGTATTAAATGCCGAATTATTCACAAAATGCAAAATATCTGGCATTGAATCATTCCTTATTCAATCTCAATTGCGGTGGGCTGGTCATGTATTGAGGATGCCCGATGACAGAATTCCAAAAATTGCGATGTACAGTCAATTTGAGGGTGGTAAAAGAATTGTCGGACGTCCTTGGCTTAGGTACAAGGACAAGTTGAAGAGTAACTTGTCTGCAGTGAACATACCATACAGGAGTCTTGAAGATGAGGTGAATGGCCGAAAAGGATGGAAATCAAGGTGTTTTGAAGGTCTCCAGAGGTTTCAATCTGAAAGCTTAAGGCAACTGAAAGAAAACAGAGTAAGAGCAAAACGACTAGCAGCCGCACCAATATCTGCAGCGTTAAATCCACATTCATGTTCTATTTGTGGCCTTGTCTGCAAGTCCCTTGCCGGACTAAGAAGTCATCAGAGGCAAAAGCATAAATGAGTTTTAGAAATATGGGTTGTCCGAACCTCATACGTCGAAATCGACAGGAGAGTCCATCATACTAGCAAAAGTACCCGTCATTGACTGGGTTCAAAAACAGTCTACAGAAAATGGACTCTGATTTATGAAAGTATGATAGGTTATGAAAAGGAAGGGTTGTAAAGAGATAGCTTCGAATTTGGGGGTATCAAAACCAAAGCAAAATATGATGAAAGTAAAAATAAAATAGATAAACCCCATAATACCTGTTCACACTGAAACACTTATCACAATATTCTGTGGATCTATATTAAAAAACCTTGTTAAACTTTGTGACATATTTCCATTCTATGGAGGTCAGGCGCGAACGAATACCCCATAATTTTATTATATCATATTTCTTCAAACTGAAACATAATTATCAAAGTATACTTACGCAGATAGATATGAAAAGTCTTTATTAAAGTTTGTGCCTATTTCCATTCTATGGAGGCCAGGCGCGAATGCAGACTCCACAATTTTATTATACGATCCCTATTTAAGTTAAAACATACTTATCAAAGTATTATTATGTACATCTATATCAAAAACACTTGTAAACGTTTTTTTTTTAATTTTAAATTTTTTATTTCCATACTTTGTGGACCAGGCGCGTACGCAGACCCCACAATTTAAATGAATCATCATTATGCCAGATCAAACATACCAATTCCTGTGTCTCGATACATCTTCTATCATTATATATGATCAGTTTTCTATAATAGTCAACCATATAGGAGCCTATTCGTGACCAGACACACACACACAGACGTTCAGCTTTATATATATATATATATATATATATATATATATATAGGAAAAGTTCATACAGCGAAACAGTACTGTATGTAGATGACTATATGTGTGTGTGTGTATGTGTGTATGTGTGTGTGTGTAAGATACATTCCTGAACAATTTAACTGATCATTATGAATGTTGGAATATAATTGCTGAGTGTAAAGTTTAATAATATTTAGTTTAATTAAGTTTGCTATTCAGCTGCTGCTATGCAGGTGGTGAATTAACAACGTTTTGACATCGTCCAAATGTCTAAACTTAATTTGTTTACACAATGAGCATCGCTTAATACGCTAATAGCAGTTTGTATATAGCTTCCCAATATACTGATAGGGAGCATTATATATAGTCATCCACATACAGTACTGTTTCGCTGTATCACAGCTCATCAGTGCGGCTAGACAGGCAACTACCTCAAGCCATGATCGAAACTCGACCGCCCAAATATATATATATATATATATATATATATATATATATATATATATATATATATAGTAAGTTATAAAATATATATGGCGATTAAGCTACTGAATATTCCGCGTTTCATCCACTCTAGGACTCTTCAGGCTTATGCGCCTAATACCTATCTATGTATTGAGCACTTTTGAAGTAAATACTTAAAGTTTACGCATAAATCTATACTTTCGTATATCAATTTTATGTGAGTAAATTAAGTAGTTATATATATATATATACATAATAAATTTATTTATACAAACATTGATGGCTACATATGTGCATACATGTTTCTGTAATCACCCGCGTTGGGGGATTACGTCTTCAGGCCAAGAATTATCGTCGATAACGCTTGGCCTGCAGACGTAATCCCCCAACGCGGGTGATTACAGAAACATGTATGCACATATGTAGCCATCAATGTTTGTATAAATAAATTAAATATACCTGCCCTGTTCACTCATTGAGCACTCTTTGGTAGACACATGTTGTTTCATTGGAAGTACTTCTAGGAAACTACAAATTTCATATTTATTATTATATAACAAATTCTTTATCGATTCTAATATTGTATCCATATATAATATCAATATACAATAGTGATTTTAAAAGTTTCTTTTTTAAAATATGACTTGGGTGCCATCAGCTAAAATTGAAACCAAAGCATTCAGCTCTCTAGCAGCATACTCTGTATGCTTTGTATTGTATTCCAATAACATAGAAAGTACATTTAATTTAGGTAGGTAGGGAGAGAGAGAGAGAGAGAGAGAGAGAGAGAGAGAGAGAGAGAGAGAGAGAAGGATACTATTGACAATGGTTGTAATACACGAGTTTTTCATGAATATTTTATATACATTGAAACTCAGTTAAGTGCCTGGCATGAAAAAAAAAAAAAATACAGTAGAGAAAGACTTGCAACTATTCTATGAGATGGAGTAGATTTCGAGGTCAGTTTTGATTTGATATATCTAAAATATAAATAGTTATATGTCTGTCTGTCTGTCTCCATATTTTCAAACTCTATCTCTCCCGAAACTAAAAGTCGCAGAGCGGCGTTGGAGGCCTCAAATGATTGAATTTTTCTACGGATCCTTATTTTATGGGTCTTTAGTAGGTTAAAAAAGTTTCTTGGGGGTCAAAAAGGGGTCAAAATTGAAAACAATCGTTATACATTTTGTACATTCATCTTAGTTTATTTTTAATTTTTAATCAGTTCATATGCATGTCACATTGATACAGTGGTAACGTCAACAGCTATGAATGCTACAGCTTTGCTTTCTGTTTCGATTCTAGCTGATGGCACCCAAATACCTGTTTTTGTTTTTTACAGCACGACTCTATAATAATATATATGAAATCTGGACAATTAAAATATCATATTTAAGAATTTATTTTTAATATTATTCTTATTTAAACGGTGAAATAAAACAAAAAAACGGTGACATTGATTTCATGTCCATGCATGAAGGAATCAACAAATCAAGGAATCAACAAATGAAGGAATCAACAAATCAAGGGATCAACAAATCAAGGGGTCAACAAATCAAGGGATCAACAAATGAAGGGATCAACAAATCAAGGGGTCAAGTGTTGTGTTAGAGGCAGGCATTACCACATGTGAAAATGACTTGTTGAAAAAGTGGTAAAAAAGAGGTTACAGCTGTGGTTCCTAATTAAGAGTATAGAAATGAAACCTTTTCAACTATATTCGCATGAAGAAAACAAGAAAACGAAAAAGTGGGTGCCACAACCTTTCTCATGTAAGTTGAATTTGGTTCAATTAATAATCAAATTCTACATTCTACTATAATAAAATTTAACTTTCAAAATCCTATTTTTTTTTTAAATTGGTAAGTTAAAAAAAAATAACAATGAATGAAGTCATGCAGAGGCGAGAAACACAAAAACACAAGAAATAGTTACAAAATTTTATTCATCTCTATCTCAACTATTATATAAAAGTCACTTTGTGTGTGTGAGTTTCTTCCTTATAGGTTTCGAAACGGCTGAGCCCATCTTTTGCAAATTTCGTACAAAGCTAATTTATATGTATGGCAGTGTTCTTAGATAGGTTTTGTACAGAAATTCATCCGATAAGTATCGAAAATCGAAAAAATCCAATCTTAAAAGTGCTTTTCTCTCTTAAAGATAAAAAAGAATAATTTTCACAGGGGAATATTTTACGTTACACCAGCCAAGGAAAATAATAAAATTTCAGCAAATCATTTCATCTTTAAAAAAAATACAGATTAATTACAATCTGAAGATACAGCTTAGTAGTAAAGCATTCGACTACAGATCGAATGATCTCCTGTTCAAGCCCGGGTATACCTCAACATTTTATTTTTTACTTATTAATGAGTTCAATTTATAATAAAAGAAGAGATACCATGAATAATTCTTTGTTTGCATATTTTAAAACTAAACATTAATCAAAAGTGACTTTTCCAGGACATTCATCGTTAAGCCCAAATATCAGCTGACGTTATATATTGTAAACAAACACAGACAGAATTTGATGAACGACATTATCATTATTATTTTCTATTTTTTTTATATTTACAATTAAATCCACCGAGTAAATTATTCTTTGTAATATATATATATATTTTTTATTTTTTTTTTTTTTACACAGTGATCACCACTTATCAAGGCCCGGAAGCCACTCAGGGTTAAGGGTTATTGCAAGTACATTACGTTAGTGTGGAGATTTGATGAAGTGTTTACTTAAGGGGGCGGTTCATTAGGAATTTGTTAACATTGGACTTGAAGACATCCAAGTTGTAGTCCGGAGGGAAGTAGGCAGACAGAACAGAGTTCCACAGGCGTGCAGTTCTAAGAAAGAAGCTCTGTTCATGGAATCCGCGTTTATAACGATAAAACAAGGATAGGCTCGCAACGTCTCTTCTGTGGGAGAGAGGTTGCAGGGTAGAGAAAAGGGCATCCCCCACTAAGCCACGAAGTCTATTTTGTACTCTATCAAGGCAGGATAGGCTGTTTTTAGCAGCTCCTGCCCAGATATGGCAACAGTTTTCCATCCTTGGACGTACTTGGCTTTTATAATATTCAATAGAGGATTGATTTTTATAATAATGCATACGCAATCTGCATTTTTTTTTTTACATAAGAGTCACCACTTATCAAGGCCTGGAAGCCACCCAAGGATAAGGGTTATTGAGTGTACAGTAGTCAATGGGATAACATTGTAGTAATCGTTAGTCGTGGAAATTTGTTAAATTGGATTACTTAAGGAGGCGGTTCATCAAGAATTTGTTTATGTTGGACTTGAAGACATCCAAGTTGTAGTCAGTTGGGAAGCAAGCAAACAGAAGAGTTCCACAGGGATGCAGTTCTAAGAAAAAAGCTTTGTTCATGGAATCTATGTTTAGGTTTAGGCATAGATAAAGAGTGGGGAAAATTATTGACAGTAGTTTCAGCTAGACGGGTGTTTTTCATGAACGATTGACAAGGGGTGAGCAGACATTGGTGCTCAGCCGAGCACTTGCCATGAAAATAACAATAAAACAAAGATAAGCTCACAACGTCTCTTCTGTAGAAAAGAGGTTGCAGGGAAGAGAAAAGGGCATCCCCCACTAAGCTACGAAGTCTATTTTGAACCCTGCCAAGGCAGGATAAGCTGCTTCTAGCAGCTCCTGCTCAGATGTGGCAACAATACTCCATCCTTGGACGTACTTGGCTTTTATATAGATAGAGCTAGTAAGTAGTAGTAAGATAGACATTTTGTGTCTGGCTTATCTGTTGTAGGTAAATTGGTTTATTGGTGCCATGGAAATGGGATGAAAGTTTGGGAAGAATAATTTGAAAATAATTGTAGAATGGATGTTTTTGGGGAACGGAAAATTGAGAGAAAAAACAAAATCAGTCGAAGAGTGTGGTAGGAAAGCTTAAGTCTGAGGTTGCCGGAAAGGAAATGGAATTATGGGTAAATAAGAAAGGGGTTATAAAAATAAAGAGAGGTGAGAGGTGATTGTTTTATTTTGGTTTGGCCAATGAAATAATGTCTGCCATCTAAAGGGATGGTGATTAAAAAAAGAGGGAAATGGAGAGGAAAAAAGAATGAGGTAATGGAAAGAAAAGAACGAAAAGAAAAAGGAAGAAGAGGGAAAGAAAGACAAGGGCGGAAAGGGGAAATAATATACCGTTGATTTTTCGCTAGCAACGACCATTGGAATTTGGGTGGCAACAACTTTGCAATCATCCAGTGGTTAATGCTTTCTCTCCTCGGTCTTTCCATCCTTCTTCACTGTTCATGACTATTTAGCGTGACGCAGTTGATGCCAGCACTACATTTTTTTTATTTATTTTGGGAGGTGAAGAGGGTAGTTAGTTTAGAATTTTGCAGTTCGGTTTTCTTGGTTGCATGTAGAGTTTTACTATCTGCTATACTTTTATTGCAATTTTCATGTGGTTGGTTAGTGTTTGTAGTTTATGTGGATTAGTTTCCACATTCAAGTGTTTTTCTGAAATTTTTAGCTGTTTTCAGAATTACGTCTGTTGTATAGTCTTAGTCTTCCCTTTGATTCCAATTTCTCCCAATCTTTTATCCATGTTCTTTCGGACTGTTTCAAGTGCTCCTACAATTATTGGCATTACATTTATTTTCTTCGTGTTCCATATTCCTTTTAATTCCGTGGCAAGTTCCGCATATTTGTTTCATTTTATCTTCACCCTGTGGTGTGCTGGGACGAAAAAATCTACAATTTGGCAGTTTATTTCTTTGTTGTTAATTATTATGATGTCCAGTCTCCTTGTTTGGATGAGTTATTTTGTTTTTACCTACATGTCCCAAAGGATTCTGTGGTTGTCGTTTTCCAGTACTATCTCTGGTTTGTGCTTGTATCATTTGTCTGCACATTCAAAGTGCAGTCGTTTCCTACCTTCCCCATGTAGTTGTGTCTGCCCTCTTTATTCTATTTTAGCTAGTTTGCTACATTCAATTATTAAGTGGTTTATCGTTTCAGCTCTTTGTGTGTAGAGTCTACATTTACTGTTTTCTTGTATTTTATCTATTTTAGTTCTAATGTGGTTAGTTCTAATCGCATTGTTCTGTACAGCTGTCAGTGGGGATTCTGTTTCTTTGTTTATACTTTCATGATTCTCTTCTCTAGTCATGAATCGTTCGTGTTGCGCTTTCTCTTCCCACTTTTCTATCTGTGTCTTTCAGTTTCTGGTTTCATTGCTTTCTGTATTGTTCTTCTTGATGTTGTTTCTCACTGCACTGATTAATCGTTTGTATTTCAAATCATGTACTTTTCTTTTTTATGCCTTCTGCACAGTCTTCTACGCTTATAAGTCCTCTTCCCTTTCATTCCTTTTCGCATAGAGTCGGTCAGTATTGTCTTTTGTAATGCATTGTGCATTGTCATTAGTTTCCTAGTTACCTGATCAAGTTGCATAAATTCTTCTTTGGTTTAAATTATAAATGGTGTAGAGTATCTTATTAGCAATACTGCCCTGGTGTTTATTCCCTTAATTATATTTCTTAATTATATAGTTTTATTTCTTATTCTTTCATATAATCTTTTCCAATCTTCTTTTTCATTTCTGTTAATTTGATCGTATCTGCTTCCAGAACTCTAAAATATTTGTAAGCATCATGTTCACCAAGGGCCCTCATCTTCTCTTGGTTCAGCAATTCTTTAGTTTTCTACTTTCATCTCCAGTACTACATATTTCAAATTACATTCCAATGTCCTAGCTGTATATTCTGGTTGTGTTTATGAGCTTTTCCAGTTCCTTTTTGCTTTTTGAAAATAGTTTTGTGTCATACATGTACATTAGGTGGTTTATTCTTTTTTCTGTGTCTGTAAACTTGTATTCGGCATCACATTTCCAAAGTACATAAGTGAGTGGCATCAGGGCTATGATAAACAGTAGTGCTGATAGTGAGTCTCCTTACGTCAGTGAAGCATTCTTCTCCAGCTGTCATTTCCAGTCCCCATGGTTTCATTTTTTCTTAATAATATTAATAATCTTATTGGATATCTTGTATATTTTTAAGCATTTAATTATTCATACTTGAGGGATTCTGTCATAGGCTTTCTTGTAATCGATCCAAGCCATGATTATGTTCTTTTTCCTGCTAGACATTTTGATCTAGGTAGAACAGGTTGTGCCTCTCTTTTTCCTTTCTGGCATCTTTTTTGTTCATCGAGCAGTAGTCTATGATTGTCAAAGGAGTAATAGATCTGTTTTCTCAGTTGTGCTGTTAATATTGTGATTGGTAAGCAGATTATTGGTCTGTAGTTCCTCGGGGTCGTTCCCTTTTCAGCATATTTTTGTATTAACATAGTTCATCCTTTGGTCATCCTTTCTGGTACTTCTGTTTTGTAGATACATTCGCTCAGATTCTGTGGCAGTCTGTCATCTAAGGACGTAGATTTTTTTAAACCCATTTGCATGTATTCCATTGTGAACTGATGCTTTCTGTTTGCTATTTGACGTTATTATTATTATTGGCTTACAAGGAGCTTTCACACAGGTCGTCAAAGATCTCTCCTTGAAAACAGCCTGTGATGTTCCCTGGAAGCTGAGTGACAACAAGTCTCCCCAGATTTCCAGTACTCTCCACCTCTTTCGATGATATTTTCAAATAAATTTGCATTATCGCAGCAGCCGCTTGCCATTGATTTCTTGTTGGTAGCGGCTATTGGTCTTCACTAGAATTTGAGTGGCAATAAGCCTCCCCAAGGTCACAGTTCGCTTCGCACTTATCCAGCAGAGATCTGGTCAGTGCTCTCTCCTTGATCTTTCCTTCCTCCTTGACTCTACTCGGCTATTTAGTCTCACTCTTTTTTTGAAGAGGCGCAGTGATGTAGTAATGGAGGATAGGGGTGGGGTTAGAGAACTTATAGATATGTGGCATCAATGTTCTTGGTACCATGTAGCACTTGATGTTTTGCCTCTGCAGCAATTTGTCTGGCCCGCGCTTGTAGCTCATGTGTGTTAGTCTCGACATTCAAGGGGTTTCCTTAATATTATTATTGTTAATTTTCTTCTTCTTCTTCTTCTTCTTCTTATTATTATTATTATTATTATTTTTATTATTTTTATTATTATTTTATTATTATTATTATTATTATTATTTGTATTATTATTATCTTTATCATTATTATCATTTTCATTATTATTATTATTTTTATTATTATTATTATTATTATTATTATTATTATTATTTTTATTATTATTATTATTTTCATTATTTTCATTATTATTATTATTATTATTATTATTATTATTATTATTATTATTTAACAGTAGTCTCAACTTTTAGTTGGATTTTTTTCTTTGACTTTAGACATTCAAGCTGTACCTTAACACTTTTGCTGTTCCTAATAGACAAACCTTTTGCAGCATTGGAAAATAAATGGTCTCATTAATTTGATTAAGCCATTTATGGTGGCTTTTCGTTATGGTCCCATGCGTTTCAATTATAATGGCAATCACTTTGACTTCTTTACATTTCCATAGTCAAACTAATTCCCATTTCAAATCTTGATATTATTTTTTTTTCTTGTTCTTTCTTTTGCATTCTGGTATCGAAAGGGAAGGACATATCAATGGTTGAGCAATTGTAGAATTATTTACTCACTAAGAGTTTTCACACAAGCCATCCTCAAAGATTTCTCTTTGAGAACAACTTGTGGTGTTATCTGGAGTCTGAGTGACAACAAGTTTCTCCAGATTTCCAGTACTCTTCACCACTTTCGATAAACTTTGCAGATGAATTTGCATTATCACAACAGCCACTTACTATTGATTTCTTTTTGGCAACATCCATTAGTCTTCACTGGAATTTGTGTGCCAATAAGCCTCTCCAAGGTCCCAGTCCTCTTTGCACTCATCCAGTGAAGCTTTTATAGCGCTTTCTCTCCTCAGTCTTTCCATCCTCAGTGAGCCTCCTCACTTATTTGGTGTTGTGCCAATTTATGGTTACATACGGACACAAAAAGAAAGGGGCAGAAGGTAGGGATGCATGGGGATTAATTTACCGTTTCAGTTTTTATGATTTCATGTTATGTTCGTTTGTATTTTACACCTGTAACAGTTTATGTATGTCCAGCGTGTGTCTATAGCTCATATTATTATTATTACAAGGGGTGGTTGAGAAGTATGCTCCTAACTCACTTCTGGTCGTCTGATATCACTGAAATTTTGCATGTGCAATGATTTATAACTCTATGGGTTATGTGGCAAATTACAACACTGAACTAATTGTGGTTTTTGATTGACAGATGTTTCAACGAGTGTTGTACAGTGATCTGGTTTTTGTATTTGAAAGGACACACGCCATCCTATAATCTTGTTAAACGCTGACATCATGAATTCAAACATAGACAGAAATCTGTGGATGCAACTCTCAGACCTGGTCACCTCCCCCCTCTTTTGAAATTAATGAAGCATCTGTCAGTCAAGTTGAAACTACCATTTTGAAAGGTTGATGCATGACTATTCACCAAATAGCCTGATAGTTCAAGATTAGTACAGGGTCTGTGGAAACTATAATTTATGACCATTTACATAGGCATAAAGTGTCTGCCAGATGGATTCCCAGGTTGCTGACACATTTCCAAGAGTGAAAATATGTTGAATGCTTGATGATGAATTTGGTAATGTGCCAAGTCAAAATTTTTCAAAAGACTGATTACACCGAAAGAAACCAGGGCCTATCAGTATGATCCAGAGACCAAAGTTCAGCCAATGCAGTAGAAGTGACTCACCATCTCCAAAGAAGGTAAGGATGCAGCTCTCCACTGACAAAGTCATGCTTACAGTTTTCTGAGATCAGGAAGGAGTAGTGATGATAGATTACTGTGCGAAAGCTTATTATGCTTCACTTTTCATTAAATAAAAAAAAGTTATGAAAATTGAGAGGCACAACAAAGGTATCCTCCTGCAAGACAACACTTTGATTCACATTAAATTAAGAAAAGTTATCAAAATTTTTCCTTAAATTAAGAAAAGTTATTAAAATTATTTCATTAAATTAAGAAAAGTTATTAAAAATTTTCATTAAATTAAGAAAAGTTATCAAAATTTTTCCTTAAATTAAGAAAAGTTATTAAAATTATTTCATTAAATTAAGAAACGTTATTAAAAATTTTCATTAAATTAAGAAAAGTTATTAAAAATTTTTCATTAAATTAAGAAAAGTTATCAAAATTATGAGGCACAGCAAAGGTATCCTCCTGCAAGACTTGGAAGACTTAGCGGAAGTGTTCTACAAAAGCTGTCTGCAGTAAACGATAAGAAAATAGTGGTTACTGTGGCAAGTTTCGTTGCTCTACTGCTATGAGAACCGTCCTTCATATTATCATTTATTATTATTATTTTTCACACGAATCATTATCAGTGATTAATCACTGGCAATAACAAAGGGTGTTTCTTGGAGTCTGAGTGACAAGAAGTCTGCCCAGATTTTCAACATTCTTCACCCCTTTTTTCATCATCATCATCATCATCATCATCATCATCATCATCATCATCAGTTTAACGTCTCTTCTGTTGCAAGTCATTTTGCATTATCACAACTGCTTTTTGTCATTGATTTCTTGCTGGCAATGACCGTTAGCCTTTTCTGGAATTTAAAAAGCAATGAGCATCCCCAGGATTTTAGTAATCTTTAACCCTTCCAGTGAAGGTCTAGTTGGTGCTCTTCCTACTCGATCTCTCTATTCTCTCCGACCCTTAATGACCACTTCATCATCATCATCATCATCATCATCATCATCATCATCATCATCATCATCATCATCACCACCACCACCACCACCACCACCACCATCATCATCATCATTATAAGATTTTATTTTATATTCTATCCTCCCCTCCCGCAATAAAGCATCTTTTCACAAGAACATCTGCCATTTTTTTTATTGATTGAAAGTCTTTGATAATTCCTGAAATAAAACATTTGGCCGTTTTACTTTTTATCTTATTTTTTCATTTTATTTTCTTTTATTAATTTTTGAAGTAATTGATATTTATAAATCATTTATTTATAAATCATTTATTTATAAATCATTTATTTATAAATCATTTATTTATAAATCATTTATTTATAAATCATTTATTTATAAATCATATTTGGATAAAAAAAAAATCCATATTTATCCTCTTTTTCATGATCTTCACTCCATTAATTCTTTTGATTAAATTCGACTTTTTAACTCTTATTATCACACTAAAAATTATATTATTATCAGCAAACAAATTATTTGAGTTATTGAGTAATAGCAGATGGGGCCTCACCACTGGATATAGTTTAAGGTCATATCCAGGACCTCTCTAGCTAGAATGAAATCATTCTGTTATATTCAATATTATTATTCATTATTTAATATAATATGTATGTGACTGAGGACTACTTGTGTATTTCATACTCCCATGAAACTTCCTCCTTCGAAGGAAGCGAATTCAACCTGTCTAGGGTGAATACCGTTTCAGTACAGTATTATATGTAATCTTAGGCAATGTTGGGAAACAAGTCCTGCTAGTATATAATACTAGTGAAACAAAAGTGCTCGACATGTGGGAAATTCAAATGTGATTTTATTTAAACCCTTTAAAACGCATCCCAATTCAAAAATAAGTCTCTAGCTAGAATTAAAGAAGATTAATTATTATGGCACACTGGCGCTCTTAAATATAACAACAGACATACAGTTATAGTGTATGTAATTTGCATACTCAGTCTAGAGCGTCCCCCCCCCCCATATTGCAGGGAACATTGAAAAACGTTCAGAGAAATAAAACCAAGCGAATATTCTCCATCAGACACTTGCTATACTTTAAAACACCTTTCTTCCCTAGGCTTTCATTCATTGATACTCCGGCGTTTAGCACCTGACTTGGTAAACATCCACAAAATTATCAGCCATCTCGCCAACAACAAGTCGTCGCACCTTTTTGATCTCCATGTGTCTAACACACGTGGAAATACCTACAAAACATTTTTTTCACGCTCAAAGCTGCTGAAGCATGGAAAAATCTGCCTGCATCAGTTGTTGGCTGTGGAGAAATTGCATCTTTTAAAACTTTTAATGCTTCCTGGAATTCAACATTTCTGTGCCCTTTCCATAGACATACACACATGAACTTTTATATTTCTGAAATTGTTAATTTTTTAGAGGAGGATTCATAATTTGTATTATTTGTGTTCTTAGGATTACTGTTCTCATCTTGAATGTTATTCTCACAACGTTTTCACCGATGTAAACTCCAACTTCATTCACGTCTATCTTGCTGAACTGAGGAATTTGCTTGTCGAACTCAGGAAGAGTGTCACTTAGTGTTGCAATATTTTTTATATAATTGGATGGTAATTATTTACTTGCTGCCCACCTTAACAAGATGTGACACAAGGTCAGAAAGCGGAGATGTCTAGCCAGCACTCCTAAAGGAGGGGTACTTTGGCCTAGCAAAAATTGCCTGGGCATCCCCATTGGCATTCTCCAGTAGGAGCGCCTCGGGCAACAAACGATAAACTTGCCCCACTTGAAAGCTGGGTGACAAGGCCTGGGAGAGTGGACCTTTTAGGTAATAACTAGGCGACGTACCTCAGTCCAACAGGTACTGGGCAAGTTTCTGCCCTGCCACCTGTCTGGCTGATTGTCAAGAACGGATTCTTGACTGGTACTTTTGACTCAGTCTCCAAGCAACCAACATAGCATGGAGATTTATCCTCCAATATTAAAAAGAATGGGAAGGTATGATTAAAGAAAATTGGGAGGTCTTATTTATAGACACTGGCGATAAGAACTGACCAATCAAATAGAGCCATATTCTGCTAGCAACCAATCAGAAACTGAAATTACTTCATAAAATATTGGATCTGTTAGAATTCCTGCATATAATGGTTTGTGTTCACACGAGAAAGATCTTTGCTCTTTGTCTGCAAAATTTTAAAGTCCTACCTACCAAAAACTCTATTTTTTTCATCTCGAGAGTTTTTTTTTTATTATTATTCAATTTTCATCTCAAACAAGGCACAGTGCCACTTTGAAGTAGGGGGCTATTATCGGGGAAATAAGTTGCAGGGGTATTATGAAGGGAGATGAGTAGCAAAATGTCTGTTCACATTACACTTGAACTTCTGCATGTCAGTACAGTTGGGAAAGCAGAATCCCGAAAGGGAGTTCCAAAGACCCGCAGTTCTGGGGAAGAAACTATTAGAGTAGAAGGCTTTCTTACACCTAGGGATCTCTACTCTGAAGGGGTGGGATTTAGCTGCTTGTCAGGTTTGTCGGGGTATTCATGTTGAGGCGGTACAAGTGCTTGTAGTTCGTCAGAGCATTCACCATTAAAATACTTGTAGAACAGGCAGAGGGATGCAACATTTCATTGATGGGACAGAGGCTGAAGCTTAGATGACAGTTCATGACCTATCAGGTTGGTGACTCTCTTTTGAACCCTGTTAAGGAGTGAGAGACTAGTAGCAGATGCACCAGCCCAAATGTGACAACAATACTCCATACATGGGCGAATCATGGCTTTGTAGAGGTACAGAATACTCTCAGGTATAAGTAGTCTTCTAGCACGGTAGAGAAAGCCCACCTTCTTCGCAGCAGCCTTGGCAATGCTCTCAATGTATTTATTCCAGTTCATGTTCTCTGTAAACATTAGGCCGAGGAGTTTAAAGGAAGTACTTTCGGGTAATGTGTTCTTGACCATTGCTATTGGTGGTAGAGAAGGTTTCTTGTAATTATTGAAGGAAACAAGCTTAGTTTTGGCAGCATTGAATGTGACCATTCATTTTTGTCCCCATTTCACTACAGATTGGAGGTCATCCTCTAGTGTTTCTGCCATTTTCTTAGATATGTGTTCATTTGTTTTCCCCTCATGCCTGTTATAGAAAGTGGTGTCATCAGCAAATATACCCATCTCAGAAACAATTTTATCAGGGAGGTCATTTATGAATATCAGGAACAATAGAGGTCTCAGGATAGACCCCTGAGGCACTCCCACATTTATATCATATTGTTTAGATGTATGACCGTCGAGGACAACTTTGATTTTTCTCTTACTTAAGAAGGATTTAATTATATTATGTATTCTTCCAGTGATACCATATGATCTAATTTTCCTTAGAAGACCATCATGCCATACCCTGTCAAAAGCCTTAGACATATCGAGGGGTACCGCTTTATCCTCCCCTGTTTTGTCCAGTGAAACTCTATTTTTTTGTCTCGGAACTTATACAGAATAGCTACCCCCAAAAAACTATTTTTTTCATTTCAGGCCTTATACAGATTAGCTACCCATTGGAAACTCTATTAAAATTAAACATGGCTTTCAATTCAAATCTTAGAATTTAATTTTTAGCTAGCACTTTATCTGTTACACTACAAGGACACATTGGTGTAACATTTTGAAGGTTGAAGGTTCAATCCTCAGTGCGGGCGATACTAAGATTACACTTGCGAATTACTGCATGATTTATGAAATGAAAGTATGCTATTCCTGCAGATTAAATAAAGGGTTCCGTTCGAAATTGCGTCAAGAGTGAGATTCTCTGAATTTGCCGAGATAAACCCGAAGAAGATCTGAGGTTACATCGCTCAAAACATTATGTGAATAACACTCAAGATGAGAACAGTAGTCTGAATAATACAAATAAATACAAGTTTTAGCGAATTGTGCACCTGAGCAGTATACACAATAATTTCATTATTATTAGTTGTCCTTTTTATAACTATCACAATTGCATGCAATACAAAAATAATATTAAATTGTACTTATGGGTTAATGATGTCCAAGTGACAAAACGTGATACACCACCCCTACGATGTGGGGGGGGCAGCTCAATTAGACATATATTGCTGGAAGAAGTAAAAAGTAAGCTTCCAGAGTAATAGTTGTTTATTTTTTTATCCCTTCTATTATTACAGCTACCAGAACTGTTACATATTAGGAACCCTATGTAAGTAGCGTTTAAGTTACCTAGTGTAATTTTGATAAGGGTTACATTTAGTACATGTCATGATAACCTTAACAGAATCGTTCCCAGAGATGGGTGATATCTTTATATTATATATATATATTGAGGCAGCCAGTTTAACAGTAGACAAAAGAGTCAAATAATTACGAATGATGTCACATATTTTACTGAAAGAATCAAAGGTTTTCATATCAGTCCCTTGGTGGAAACTATGCAAATGAGACACGGTCAGTAATGTAGATATAATTTAAGCTGAATGTTGCCTCAATGTCATCATCACTCCTTTTAGTAACTTAAAAAGTTAAGAAGTAATTAATCAGATAAGATAACGTTAATCTCTCTTTCCTGGGTTCGTTCTTTCTAAATAAAATCATTTATAAAAATTCTCAGCAAACGTCTCCTTGTGTCCTCTTTTTTCATGAAAAGAATCTTATTTCTATAGCAACTACAAGACGAAATGACGACGATGAAAAGAATAAAAAGACCAGCACGTATGAACACCCAGCACGTATGTACAAACACGTTTATTTTGTTATTGTATGTGCTACAGAAGGAAAGAATAAGAAGAAACTGAGAAACGAAATATCCAACATATCGACAGAACAGGACTCCAGAGAATACAAGTCCAGAGATGTTTTATGCTGTCTGGAATCGAAAAACATCCCAGAGTATGTTAGATGCGTAAAAATTTATTTTCAGTAACTAAAATTGGCACTTCAACAATTTACGAATTCTTAGTTTTGTTGTTGGCAAACTATTCCAGTACACATTCGTTACCTTAGCAGAATAATTCTAGGGCTGCCGTTTTTGCCAATCTTTTTCGCTTCTCATTTGTCAGCACTTGTTCAAGAATTATGTCTAGTGTTGCCAATAATATGAGACGTGGAAAGAAACTTCCTGGCACTAATTTCTTCCAATCTTCTTGATAATATTTTTCTTTATTATTTGGTTCGATGGATTATTAACTAGCTGTCATTACCTGATGTTACTCAATATTTTATTTATTTGCAATTTTTTGGCTTTATTTTTTTTAACCACAACATTTTTTTTCAAAGAAAGGGAAGTTGTTCTGTAATACAAGGTTATGTCCCTTTTTTTCTATCCTAAACAAAGAGGAGTTAGTATGTAAGGAACGAAAACAGAGTTATGTCCAGTTAAAAAAAAAAAAAATGGTGGCTGTATAAAAAATCTGAATGGATACATCAATTTCTAGAAGAAATTAACTCGAGGTCCATTTATTTTTCTTAACAACATGAACCAACGTTCAGGAAATAAAATGGCTATTTAGAATTACATATTGATTTTGTAGGACGGAATGTATTGATGCCAAAAGTAAAGATATCCAACTAACTTTACTTTATTATACAGACATAGACTTTGTGCATGTGATTGGATGAACAGATAAAGTTGCAGATCATGGAATTGGTTATACAGAGTTTCAGATCTGTGTTGTCTAATTATAAATTAGTACTGTGAGGAAAGGTATGAACCCTAATTCCTCTATGGGTAAAATTGAAAATTATGTTTATACTTGTATAAAATTAATCATTTGCAATAGCTATCATTATTCAATCAATCAATCAAGTCAAGGAAAATTCTTGAAGACTAATTTCGACACCACGGTGGTATATTTACTAGATTGTATTTATAAAATTATGTTACAGGAAGTATATGTTCGATTCTGTGGCAATGACTGCCACAATAATTAGATGTATTGGCCTTCGGGACAAGATCAAAGTGAAGTATCTGTTCTTCAGATACTGCACTTCAATTTCTTGTTCTCTGTCAGTGGAGGAGAAATCCTTCACGACTGAGACAATTTTTATTTTTGTTCCTTTTCTCCAGCGTTAAAAAACGACCCTGGTGTCTAACTCTGTCCTGTGGGGAGGCATTGTAAATAGGAACTCTACTCATAGGAACTCTACTTATAGTGTCTGGAATAGTCGCTTTATTCTGGAAAATAGAGAAGGTAAACATCATAACTTTTTTTTGTTTTTTAATTGGGAGGTCATCATTTATCAAGGCCCGGATGCCACTCAAGGACAAGGGTTAAATGTTAGGTATTTAGACGGTGGAAACCAAACGGTATTATTTTCTACTGGCGGACAGTTCTAGGGAAGAAGCTCTGCTCGTGGAATTTCCGTTTAGTTTTGGGCACAGATAGGGCGTGAGGAAAGTTTAGATGTGCTCTGTTTGGAAGCAATAACTTTTCCTCTTCGAAATGACTGATTGCTGACATTGGATCCGCGATTGATATTATATTGCCAAATGACGACCATGATATTTAGTCATAATTATATTTATAGCCTCTGGAAGAGTCCATCTACACTCGAAATAGAAACATCACATTGTAACATTATTGCATAGTCAGTGATAGGAGGATGATATATATTTGTTCTCCAGACGGCTGTTGTTTAGCCAGGAGGATATGATATCGACGTATAAACCGAGTCATGTTGTATCAGAGAGTTATCACACGGGTATATATTACAGTTCATATTTACATAAGTTATCATTTGTTTATAAGAAGAATAATATATGCTTCATACCTTTTTTTTTCTCCAAGAGTTCTTCTATCTTCACTGCTGAGCTCCGTGATGAAACATGAAATGACCAACACCATAGCAAATTGAGACCTCTGTTCTTCCTTCTTTTGTGAAACTACAGAACAACACTTTATATTTTTAAAATATAAATTTATTTCAGTTGTCTCAAATGGTCTTCACAAGGTGTCTGCTTTTCGTGTCTACATGCTTATTTTTTACAGCCCCGCTTCCTGGCTTGAAATTAGTTATATTATTCTGGCTTTTTGGAGCACGTCTGTTCACTCCCGTGACCAAACTAAAACTCTCTCCTTTCTCCAACCTTCCCGACCTCTTGCCCTCAGTTCCCTTACGTCATCATTCAAAAAGCACACGTATCTCAATGTGTGACCTTTCCACGTATGCCTTCCCAAGGTCATTTTGTTTATTTAACCTAGCTAATTTATGTAAACATGCTCAGCTAAAACCTATTGCTATGCTTTATTCTATAAACAATATAGATAGAAAAATAGATAGACAGATAGATCGATAATAACTTTTATCTATGTTATTATCTAACAACATAAAAAATGTCAATTCAATAATTAATTTCAAGTCCATTTTAACCAGGAATGAGAAAACTATCATTTATGGGTGAAGTAGAATCTATCTTAATTATTGTCTTAAACTGCATCTGGTAGTGAGCATCCAAGTTGCCATATTCCGATGTCCCTTGCAGCTATGGCACCATTCATGTGGCATCTGGTGGCGATGATGGACATACCAGTCAGAATCAGATCTTGACAATAATTCTGACAGAAACTGAGCCATTTCTGTTGAACTGAGGTGGTGTCCTGGAGGTCAACTCTCATGCCTTGGATGAGGTAAGTTCATTGCTTACTACCTGGGATGCTCTAACTTGGAAATGCTGGCAGAGATGTCCAGGCAATATTTAAAAGGTCAGAATGTTACTTCTTTATAGGTGTTGGCTTGACTTTCTCCATCTACAAAACTTGTGTCAGATCATCTTGCAGTGGGAGGAAAATAAATATTCCAATGTCTCTTCTGACTGAATAGCAGTAACTGTCACAGACCCACTTATAGTTTCAATAAAATTTATCAGTTACAGAACTCTTTGAGGTTAAATTCATACTTAAATGAGACCAACAGAATCTAGGCCATCACTGAATGTGGCTTCTTCTTTATTGGCCCGAGGTATACTCCTGGTCAGTTTTAGAGGGTCAACCTTCCCAGACTTTACCATTTCGCCATTTGAAAAGGGGTTAGTTTATTGCTTATTGACTGAAGAACCTGTACTGGAAAATGTGACAAAGCTGTTCCAACAATTTTTGTTCGGTCAGAGTGCTCTTCTTCTAGAGTGCTGGTTTCAAATTCCACTTTCTGACCTTGTGTCACATCTCATTGTGAGAGAGAAATAAATACATTAATTACAATCTATTTATAAAATTTATGTTTATAAAGTAAATTTATTTTCCAATCATTTGCGTCAATGATGATTAAGTTAGCTTGTATGAATTTTGACAAGGGTCACATGGAGTGCATGATAATAGCCCAGATCAATAGAACAGAATCATTCCTAGAGATGATTATGTAAAGTTGACACGAGAGGCAACAGTAGAAAAAACAGAGTTGAACGATGATAAATGACGCCACATTTTTGAGCTGAAAGAAACAAAGGTTTTCAAGTCAGTCTCTCGATGGAAGCTGTGCGAATGATGCACCACCAATAATGTAGACAACTCGATATTCTAAGCAGAATGTTACCTTGATGCCTCTGTCCGTCTGTGTCACTCATTTCAGCGAGTCAAACGGTAAAGTTAAGAAGTAAACAGTTTACTAAGTCAACATTAGTCTCTCTATCTTGAGTTAATTCTTTTTCAAATAAAACCTTGAAAAAACTCAACGAACGTCTCCTTGTGTCTTTTCATGCATGAAAATAGTTTTAATCGTCCTATTTAAACAGACCAAACGATTGATATAGATGTACATAAGCATACTTTGATAAGTATGTTTTAACTTAAATAGGGATGGTATAATAAAATTGTTTGCACTGGCCTTCATAGAATGGAAATCGGCACAAACTTTAATAAAGACTTTTCATATCTAACTGCGTAAGTATACTTTGATAATTATATTTCAGTTTGAAGAAATATGGTATAATAAAATTATGGGGTATTCGTTCAAGCCTGACCTCCATAGCATGGAAATATGTCACAAAGTTTAACAAAGTTTTTTAATATAGATCCACAAAATATTGTGATAAGTGTTTCAGTGTGAACAGGTATGGTATAATAAATTATGGGGTTTATCTATTTTATTTTTACTTTCATCATATTGATACCCTCGAATTCGAAGCTATCTCTTTACAACCCTTCCTTTTCATAACCTATCATACTTTCATAAATCAGAGTCCATTTTCTGTAGGCTGTTTTTGAACCCAGTCAACGACGGATACTTTTGCTAGTATATATATATATATATATATATATATATATATATATATATATATATAGAGAGAGAGAGAGAGAGAGAGAGAGAGAGAGAGAGAGAGAGAGGGAGAGAGAGAGAGAGGAGTCTATTAAGTATTTAAAAATTTGAAGAACATGAGAGATAAAAACTTTTATAAAAGCAACTGGATTCAATATTCATTCAACTAATTTTATTGACAAAATAAATTAGCAAAGTGCAGCAAGTTACATCTAAAGACACAAGTGGTTGCGTCTATATAGCGCCTGAATGTTTGTCCAAAGCAACTTTAAGCTTTGATATGGTAGACATCATCACAGCCTCCTCTGGCAAGCGGTTCCATGGTGCAGAAACATGGACAGATTAAGCGGCCTTTCTTTATGAATTAATGAAATTAAAGAATATTTTTTGTTACGTCGGGGGTCACCATTTATCAAGGCCCAGATGCCACTCGAGGATAAGGGTCATTGAGTGTACAGTAGTCAATGGGACAATATCGTATTAATCGTTAGTAGTGGAAATTTTTTATACAAAAAAAGAAAAGCATTTGAACATTGAAATTGTTACAGAGTCTAAATTTTTACTTCATAGTCACTGAATTTTTTTGAATGCATCAATTTTCAAAGCAAAAAATTTCAAACTTTCAAAATATTTGTTGTATGTTCAAATTCGATTTTTGATAAATCGATAAATGATTAAAAGCATCAAGAACTTGCTTACATTGGATTTGAAGACGACCATATTGTAGTCAGATGAAAAGCAGGGAAATAATTAAAAGCGAAAATGTCATGTTTATTGAAAGTTTGAAAAAATCTCTTATTTTCGTTTTTTTTTTTTTTTTTTAAATTTAGACTAAAGAATTAATGAGAGAATTAGTGTTATGAACCATCCTTTTTTACAAAGGAGTCGCCTCTTTTTAAGGCTTGGAGACCACTCGAGGATAAGAGTTAATGAGTGTACGGTAGTCAATGGGACAATATCGTAGTAATTGTTGATAGTGTAAATTTGGTAAATTGAATTACTTAAGGGGACGACTCATAAAGAATTTGTTTATATTGGACTTGAAGAGGAGCATATTATATTATTTATTCATTTATTCTTTGTGGACTGTTAATAATAATTACTCATCTCAATAAGAATTCCAATTGATAATAGTCAGGAAAACAAACCAAAGTTCCACAGACGTGCAGTTCTAAAAAAGAAGCTTTGTACATGGAACCCACATTTACGTTTAGGCACAGATAAAGAGTGGGGAAAATTATTGATTGTAGTTTCAGCTAGACGAGTGTTTTTCGTGATAGTTTGGCAAGATTGGAGCTCAGACGAGCAGTTGCCATGAAAATAATGATAGAGCAGAGACAGGCTTGCAATGTTTCTTCTGTGAGAAAGAGACTGCAGGAAAGAGAAAAGCGCATTCTCTAATAAGGCTATGAAGTACTTCACCAGAAACAACGCTGGTACATCCGCTGCAGATTTTTTTTTTTTTTTTTTTTACAAAGGCATCATCACTTATCAAGGCCAAGAGGCCACTCGAGGATAAGGGTTAAACAGTGTACAGTAGAACTTGGACAATATAGTAATCGTTAAGTAATGGAAATTCAGTAAATTTGTTAACTTATATGGAACGGCTCATCAAAAACTTGTTTACGTTAGACTTGAAGACAACCATATTGTAGTCAGCTGGAAAGCAGGAAAACGGAAGACAATTCCATAGGCGTGCAGTTCTAAGAACGAAGCTTTGTTCATGGAATCTAGGCACAGAAAAAGAGTGGGGGGGAATTATTGATAGTGTTTTCTGCTAGGCGTGTGTTTCTTGTGAAAGTTTGGCGAGGGGGGACGGAAAGAAACTGCCATTAGCTGTCTGGGCGAAACACTCCTCTAAATCTGATCTTTCTAACCGTTTAATCTTAATTTGTTTCAAACAGTGAATCTCTTTTTATTACACATGCGTTCGACAGATGCCAAAACCTGTAATCGGACATTTAAACATTATTTTGACTTAACTCAAATCATGCCAGGACTTACCACCACCATGGCATATCAGAATGAAAAAAAAAACACAAAAACAAAAGGACAACTGTTCAATTTCCTGAAGATGACTATTTTACTATTTGAAAATTTGAAAAAAAAATTATTTTATTTTTAATTTTAATAAATAACAATATTTATTAAAAACAATTTCAATTTTATAACAATATTTATTAAAAACAATTTCAATTTTATAACAATATTTATTAAAAACAATTTCAATTTTATAACAATATTTATTAAAAACAATTTCAATTTTATAACAATATTTATTAAAAACAATTTCAATTTTATAACAATATTTATTAAAAACAATTTCAATTTTATAACAATATTTATTAAAAACAATTTCAATTTTATAACAATATTTATTAAAAACAATTTCAATTTTATAACAATATTTATTAAAAACAATTTCAATTTTATAACAATATTTATTAAAAACAATTTCAATTTTATAACAATATTTATTAAAAACAATTTCAATTTTATAACAATATTTATTAAAAACAATTTCAATTTTATAACAATATTTATTAAAAACAATTTCAATTTTATAACAATATTTATTAAAAACAATTTCAATTTTATAACAATATTTATTAAAAACAATTTCAATTTTATAACAATATTTATTAAACACAATTTCAATTTTATAACAATATTTATTAAACACAATTTCAATTTTATAACAATATTTATTAAAAACAATTTCACATTTGCCCGGTCTTTCTAACCGTTAAATCTTAGAATTTTTTTTTTTTTTAAATGACCAGCGTTACAAAAAATCACAAAACTTTCATTCAGCATCTTCCGGCATTTTACATAAACTGCCCGGAAAATTACGATGATAGCAAGGTTTTTATTCTGCATAAGTACCGTTTTTTACCTTCGTCATCATATTACTTTCTGATACAAATGATTTTTTATTTTTATTTTTTTAGTTATGCGTTTATTTTTTCCAGTATTTTTCTTTGATTCGATTTTATCTTATTATGCGTTTCCTTTTCTCCGCTTTTATTTCTATTTTTGTTTCCTTTTCTTTTTCTTATTTTCACTTCCCTCTTCTTGCCTAATTTTTTGGTGTTTCGCCATTTTCCTCATACCTTTCATCCTTTTCAAATCCGCACGAACCTATTTCGCGCTTTTGTCCAAAATGAAATTAAAGAATTAAGTACTTCACAAGATAGTTTGGAATTTGTCCCAAATAAATCTTATTTTTAGGTTTTCCGTATCATTGTCTCGGTAGGTATCGTGTCGATATACACACTCAAGCTTGTCTGACTGCCAAGAAGCATTCAATGATTGGAAACATGAAAGTTGAAACAAGGAATTGAGCACAAGATTTCTTCTTGCAGACTTTGTAATAACCTTGAGAGAGAAGAATATGTTAAAGTTACAAGGAATCGCCATTCAGCTTGTTCCTGAAGCTTGTTGGGGACTTGCATAAATCCCCTGAAATAAATAAATAAAAAGAAATACGCTACCAAATAATGCAAGATAAACTTTTGTTTATTTTCATTAAAAACAAAGAAATTACTTTTTAGTGTGTGCCAAGGTGGCAGTCGGTATGAAAGAAGGAAGGGAGGAAAGGTGAAGACTTGAGAGCATGAGAGAAAAAGTACGACCATGTGTTGTGACGAAGTGAGAGAAAGAGAGAGTCAAGCAATGTTCTTTGACGTGCGAGAAAAGCTGTCATTTTAGCGTTGTTTTTGGTGACGGTTATCCCTTTCTCTGACGAGAGAAGTTCTCCGTGCCTTTTATATTTCTTTAGCGGCTCCCAGATGCTTGCAAAAAATAAGTTTTTTTAAACCGAGCCCTGATTGGTCAAAAATTCATATTTTTGACAAAAAAAAAACGAAAAACAAAGACAAAAACAAAAACAAAAAATAAAAATGTGCTTTCAGCTACGTCGGCCATTTCTCAAGCGACCTGCTTTTTGACCCAAGAGTGTGGGTGAATACTGTAATTCCCGTGCAAATGAATTCATGAATTTATAAATTTTAATACGTGAGCGTGTGTGCGTGTGTGTGCGTGTGTGTGTGTGTGTGTGTGTGTGTGTGTGTGTGTGTGTGTGTGTGTGTGTGTGTGTGCGTATGTGCGTGTGTGTGTGTGTGTGTGTGCGCGTGTGTGCGTGTGTGTTAGAAAAATAAAATAATCTCCACGGATCTGATCCTTAAAGTTCAACAAATTATCATTTATTTTGAAATCACCATTTTTTAAACAATCTTATCAATACAAAATTTATAAAATCTAATTTCATTTTAACCCAAAAAATGTTTTTGGGGAAAAAAATTCGAATGTAGTTTTAATTCAAAAATTGTTTTATTAAAATTATATTTTCTTACACAGACTTTTAAATAAATGCTTTTACAATTTTATATTGATACATTTTTAGACAATAAATGTATTTGTTTTCAAATATATCAAAGATATGTTCGAAAAATTATCCTGTTTGTAATTTAATAGACCAAGAAGAAATTGGAGTTACCGCCCCCCCCCCCAACAAAACCACCTTCCATATAATGCAGACGTGCCCCGAACTTTGTTAAAGGCATGTTCAAAAGTAGATGTGTTGTCTACTAAACGTTTGCCAATTTGAAGAAGATGTAAGAAAGCCTTCCTACTCCAATAGTTTCTTCCCCAGAACTGCTAGACATTGGAATTCCCTTCCGGGTTCCTGCTTCCCCAACTGTACTGACATGCAGAAGTTCAAGTGTAATGTGAACAAACATCTTGCTGCTCAAATCCCTACATAGTATCTCTGCAACTTATGTCCTTGATAGTAGCCTATACATCAAAGTGGCCCTGTACCTTGCTTTGTAGTGAAAATGTAATGAAAAAAAATAGTTGTAGACTCTTGAAATTTCAGTATGTTATTGCTATACATCGTATACTTATCAGATTAGTCGGGAGTATGTATGTAGAGGGGGAACAAGTGCTATGAGTTCATCAGAAAACATTCCATTAAAGTGCTTATACCACTGTCAACACCACAGTCAAAAATTTCCCCCACTCTTTATCTGTGCCTAAACCAAAACGTAGATTCCATGAACAAAGCTTCTTTCTTAGAAGTGCATGTCTTTGGAACTCTCTTCCGTTAGCCTGTTTCCCACCTGACTACAACTTGGATGTCTTCAAGTCCAACATAAACAAATTCCTGATGAACCGCCCTCTTAAGTAAGACACTTTATCAAATCTCTAATACTAACAATTACTACGATACTATCCCATTGATTACTGTACATGCAATAACCCTTATCCCCGATTGGCTTCCGGGCCTTGATAAGTGGTGAATACCATATAAAAAAAAGATAACTTGTAAAACAGACACAGGGATGCAACATTTGGTGATAGAACAGAGGTTGAAGCTTGGTTGACAGTGTGTGACTTATTAGATTTGGGACTATTTTTTTAACCCTGTCTAAGTGGGAGACTAGTGGTAGATGCAATAGTCCAAAAGAGACAACAATATTTTAAACACAGATTTCTTATTGATAATTGTTTACGTTAAATGTTACATACTTCTGAAATCTTCAACTTTTTTGTTATCTCACACAACTTCAATTTATAATTAGCTAAAACGTGTTGTAGAACTTTTTCAGAACAACTGCCGAATCTAACGCTAACCCTAACCCTAACCTGAGTTTGAAGCCCCATTTGTGTCTGTAAGATCGCTTTTAAAGCCAACATACGACCTCTTTATTGTTGTTTCCAATGAAGTAGAGCCTGATTAAGAAATGAAAAAAATATAACAGATGCCTTAAATAAGTTTCCAAACCTTTTTTGTACAAGCATTTAAAATTGTCGTAGACTCTTGAAAATTCAGTATGTTATTGCTATACATCACATGAGACGACTAATTTTTATGATTTCAGGTTCAAATGAACAGCTACACCAGGAACTGGAATACAACTTACTAAAGCCTTATTGTTACAGCTGATGAATTTCAAAAATGCAATCTGGGCGTGAGGGCACTTTAGAAGAACGACATGCAATAAAAATTTTGTTTTAAACTTGGAAAAATACCACAGAAACGTATTGAATGCTTGGGATATCTTGCATGAATCGAGCATCTGTTTTTGAGTGGCATAAGAGATTCAAAGAAAACAGAGAGTCTGTAAGGAAGGATTAGAAGTGTGGAAGGAGTAAGGAAGTCAGAACACCAGAGTTGATTGGTCAAATAAAGAATTTCATGGATAAGGACCGTTGTATGTCTATAGAGACAATAAGTGCACAGTTTGATGTCAGTGTGGGGACTGTACACACAATTATTTCTGAGAAACTGAAGATGTGGAAGATTTGCATAAATGCACCAGTCCACAACTCCATCCTTGTCACAGATTACTTGACCAAGATGGGCATCAAGACAATTCCTCATCCTCCCTATAGTCCAGACCTTGCTCCCTGTGACTTTTGGTTATTCCCTAAGCTCAAGGAAAACCTTATAAGCTGTTGTTGAGACAATTGAGGAAATGAAAGAGGCTGTGGTGAGGGTCATTGACATGATCACACAAGAGGACTTCCATGTGGCCTTCCAGAAGTTAGAATCGTACAACAAGTGCATTGCAACCGGAGGAGATTACTTTGAAGAGGATTAGTGCTTCATGCGTGTACTGTCAATGAAAGTGTCCATACAAGAAAAATATGGAAAATTATTGAAGGCACCTCGTATATATTATAAGCATAGTTAAGTCCTTTGATAACTCTATCAAATATAACAAGTTTTAGTGTAAGTTTAGCAATGATTAGAAAATCTGACGTCCATCTGCATTATTGCTCTTTGAAGTGGTTGTTTGTACTACTTGTTTTGATCGGACAAGGGGGGGAGTCATTACTTTATTTTTGAAGCTTTCCTTATTTTCATTTATCGCAGCCATTTTTTTATGACAGATAATGGTGCAAAGTCAATTTAATCAGAGTCTCAATATTCGATAATTTCCTCCTTAAGAGGATTGAAAGATTCAATACAAATGAACCGGTTGATTCTTCAACAAAATATATCTTTAGAAAATATCAATATAAAAAATATCTTGTAGGCATCAAATATTGACAGAATTCATCACAGATTTTTTTTTCTCCCTGTTAACAGACAAGCCAGACATATATGATTAGACAAATTGCGTCATGCCTTTATTAGTAGTGGCAGGAGGGTATGAGGAAAAGGAAACGAGATGAGCACACTTCCGGTATAGGAGTTAGTAGAGGAAAGATGAGATTTGGTATGAAGAAATGGAAGTTGAAGGAGGTGGAACGAGGAAAAAGATAAGAAGAAAGAAAACTAAAAGTAGAAAAAGAAGTAACTTTTTGGCGTCGTGCGTATTCTTTAACGGAAGTCGATCAGACAAGGCATGAAGCCACTTGATGTAAAGAGCTAAAAATATAGTACTTCAAGGTTAAAAATTTGTCAGCAATAAGTGTTAGATGGAAACGATTCTGACTCAGAAAACAGCAATTCTTCGGTCTTTGTCAGAAACATTGTTCTCGGAATGTGAGGACTAAAGGACAAAATAAAGAGTATTCCTAAGTAAATTCCGGTTTTGAAATTCGTCGGAAGTAAACGGAAGGTCTTGTTCCTTTATATATTCCTTTTCAAAACTATCATCTACTAATTCGTATTATTATGTAGTTTAATCATTTTTGGACAAATTCACGTTTCTTTTTTATTATCTTTACTTTATTTATTAGAGGGGGCCGCCCGGCTTTGCCCGGTCGTGAAATACGCTTAAATATGATATTTTGATTTATCCAGGTTTCATATATATTATTATAGAGTCGTGATTTCAAAAGTAAAAAGAAAGTACTTGGGCGCCATCATTTAAAATTGAAAACAAAACTATTGCATTCAAAGCTGGTGACGTTACCACTATACCAACGTGATGCACATATGAACTGATTAAAAATTAAAAATAAAAATAAACTAATATACAAAATATATAACGATTTCTTTTTTCAATTTTGACCCATTTTGAATTCTTAAAACTATTTTAACCGGTTAAAGATCCATAAAAGAATGGTCCATAGAAAATCTAATAATTTGAAGCCCTCCAGCACAGCTGTGCGACTTTTAGTTTTAGAGGAGATACCGTTTGAAAATATAAAGACAGACAGACAGACAGACAGACAGAGAAACATATAGCCTTATATATATGAGATTTTATATGAAAAAATTCATATCTTTAGACAATATGATAGCAAAAGTTATAGCTGTTGATTAGAGTGAGTACTTTACATAAAATGTTTGGAGTAAATGTGGTATTGTGGTGACTACATTAGATACTATTAATCTCTAATTGTACATCGAACAAAGACCATTATACTTGGTTCGCTACACCTAATCATAATTCATGCAAAAGTTCAGCCAGATCGGCCTAATTGAAAAAACTGGAAGTTAAATGCTAATTCTTATCAATCTCTTACTTTGCATCATTTAGATGATAAGTTTATTATATTTTTTTTATTAAAATTCTCTTTTATTAAAATTATATTTTCTTGCATAGACTTTCAATAAATATTTTTATAATTATATATTGATTCATTTTTAGACAATAGACGTTTTTGTTTTCAAATATATCAAAGATATGTTCGAAAAAAATCCTGTTTGTTATTGCTTTGACCAAGAAGAAATTGGAGTTATCGCCCCCTAACAATGCCGCCGTCACTATAATGCAGTAGTGCCCCGAACTTTGTTAGTGGTATGTTCAAGAGTAGATGTATTGTCTACTAAACGTTTTACAATTTGGAGACAGGGACAAGAATAAATTTCAATAACACCCGTACATGCCAGATAATACTGAAAAAAAAAAAAAAAAGAAGAAGCAAAACAAAGACGGAAACAAAAGAAATTGTGTTAAAAAAGAGAAAAAGAAAGAAAAGAAAACGGAAAATTTGTAGTTTGTTCTGAAAGAAAAAACAATGTTTGCTTAATAAAATATAAAGAAAGAACGTAAGTGTTAATTGAACCAGTTGGCTAATGAGGTGTCTCCCCACCAAATTTTTAGTCTCCCTTCTAGTTCCGTGTCGCTCTAGATGTCCACCAGTTGTTTAGATTTTGAAAAGTGACCACCTATGTTTAACAGTTCATATGATCATGATGATGTCATTTACTCCAGCTTGCCGATAATGCTTGTGCTTTACGTGAATTTTTACCAGCAAAAAAGGGAGTTAACCTGTCCTCGTGTGCATTATAATTAATATTATTACCATTTATGACAACAAACTTTGTTGATAAATTGACATTAGAAAACCTGTTAATCAGCTGATTAAACAATAATCAATTTGCTTATTAGTTCATCCCTAACAGTGAGGAGACTGACTTTATTTTATTTACTAGAAGATATGAACCATGTGTAAAATACGATACGAATGTTAAATTTTATTTCAGATTAAGCATGACCGATCAACGGAAATCCTATAAAAACCACTTATACTGCTATTTCAAATTGAAGATAAAAAAACATACCGACAAACAGAGCCCCTGATAGAGTTGCTTGGATGCATCTAAACAAAGAAACGCCCATTTTTGCCACATCTGTGTAGCTGCTGCTGAGAGCATCACTTCCTGCCTTGATAAAATTACATTTTATTCTTAACAACATGATGCCACGTCTCACAAGCAAACCAGAAATGAACCAGAATCAAACGTTGATTTTGTAGAAAGAACGCCATTGATGACAAGAATCGAGAAAGAGGCTGACTTGACTTTATATATTAGATATGAACGAAATAACCAATTTATTTATACTGAAAGATTGCATATTTTGATATCGTCTGCTAACTACACATTAATCTCGTTATGTCATTTTGAATAGCAGTTGTTCCATTATCTCTCAAATAGTGTCTTTCTCCATGACAGTGACTGCAGCAGGGGACGACTGAGCATTGCCATCCAAATATAGTGTTAACATCCAATCATATTCATACTATCTCCCTTTCTTTTAATATTTCTTAGTACTAGAACTTATACTTGAATTTTTGATGCATTGTAATCAAGGAGTTGGTCCCGGGCATCACCAAGGTATTACCAAATCTATGCCTGCTACTGCACGAAGACCTGTCTTCCACCATACTCTTTTACTAGTCGATTTATCTGAAACTTAAGAAACATAAATTCTCATGCCATCTCAGTGAAATGTTGCATTTTATGTGCCGTTTCCATATGTATGCCAATGGTATTCAACCTAGGCATGTTGAACCGGCTTTCTCTGGGGGAAGAAGTGACAAGGGATTATTAAATCTACAAGCATTCCCCAAACAGATGTATATCCCGATCAGAGTAGGTGACGATATTAGGATTTTGTAATTCTTGCAGGAAGGTGTCAGCATCCTCCTACATACAGCGCCTAGTATTTCTAAATGGTCACTTATTTGGTATTGACCAGGCTCAACATTGCTGAACCGGTATATCAATATGATTATACTGCATATGCCATTTCCATATATATAAGACAGAAAACACTCACTCCGATATTTTTACGTGTCAGGTAGAATTCTAACCCTAACACCCCCCCCCACCCTCGGTAAACTGCAGATTATGGCAGATGCTTGTCTGAGCTTCAATCTATGCACCCTCCCCTGCATAACTTTCACAAAAAGCATGTTACAACAACTTTTCCCCACTCTCTATCTGTGCCTAAATCTAAACACATATTCCATGAACAAAGCTTCTTTCCTAGAATGGTCTGCCTGTGGAACTCTGTTCCGCTGGCCTGCTTCCCAGCTAACCACAATATGATCATCTTCAAGTCCAATGTAAACAAGTTCTTGTTGAGCCGTTCCCTTAAATAACCAAATTCTATCTGATTTCCACTACTAATGATCACTACACTGCTGTCTTAGTGACCACCGTGCCCTCATTAACCCTTATACTCGAGTGGCCTTCGGGCCTTGATAAGTGGTGACTTCTTCATAAAGGTTAAGATTCGTTATTACTGAAAGATCACATATTCTAATATCAACTTCACTGTACATGCTGGCTTTATTATGTTACTATCAAAAGCAGTTGTTTTGTCATCTATCTATTCGACTCACGCTGAAAACCAAACAGAAATATTGGCAATATGTCATATGCGTTGATAATCTAAGCTTTCATCCAATATGATAGACGGTTTGAAGTGACAACTAACCTGTTTTGTGTTGAAAGCTGCCTATCTGAGGCCCATGAGGGATTATAATGTTTCATCGGGATAATTTGCACTCATAGGTAAAAGTTAATGAGATGGATAATAGATATACAGTTGAATGACGATGAATACTGTAAGAGAATTGAAAACCTCTGCATAATGATCAGCCAATCAGAAAACAGTAATTCTTCCCGATTTCCTAGAAACATCATCCATGGAATTTAAGGAATAAAGGTTAAAATAAGGAGCAGGTGAGAATTATGAGGCTGCCAAAATTAAATACAAGGAGTACACTTTCTATTCACCGTATTTGTTAAATAGATGCTCTGTTTAATAATGATAAACAATAAGAATGGATGGAATGTGTATTAATTTAATATTCTTATGGGACCGTTACCTACCTATTAATGGACTATTCCAAATACTATATTAATTGGAAGTCAAGTACTCTCGTAAATATGGGATTCTCTACAGATATCCGACTAACAAGTAAGCTTTGCTTACGTCACCACTTTTCTCTTTAACGTTGTCCCTTTATTTTCAATATATCTTTAAAACCGTGTTCCGAGTTGTACTTTCGTGGTCCCAATTCTGGGTTCACATCAAATGCGCCTTTTTTTTTTATTTTGTTTTAAGTTGCCAAAATTTAATGGAGATTTGGAACTTGTCTGTCAGAAGCCAAAATTATGCTATTACTTCTATTAATCGACCTATATTTTAAATTTCAATTCAGTTTATTATGCTATTTACAACTAAAATACTATCCTTCCATGTTTAGAGGAAGAGTGTGGTATGGCACCTATTCTGTTGACATAAGACAATATTTTCCGGCGTTCCCTTTGAGGGAAAGCAGAGAAGGGTAGATTGCCATGTTTTCCTTAATAGAATTAATGTTATTTATACTTGCGTTCTTGTTTAACACTGCCATTTCTCTTCATCACAAGACACAAAGAGACGTTCGCTGAGTTTTTTTTTCTAAAAGTTTTATTTTTGGAGAGCATTGACTCACACCAGAAAGAGAGAGAGAGAGAAAGAGAGAGAAAGAGAGAAAGAGAGAGAGAAAGAGAGAGAGAAAGAGAGAGAGAAAGAAAGGGAGAGAGAGAATAACATTCTCTTAACTTATTATTGATTAAACTTTTTAACTTAACTGAAATGATAACATGCAGACAGAGATATCAAGGTAACATTTCGCATTTAGCGATGATCAAAGTTTCTTACAATATAATCGCTGGCATGTCTCTTACTTGCTTCTGCAGACAAACTTATTTGAAAAACTTTGTTTTCTCTCAGCTCGAAAAACGTGACGTCATTCGTCATCATTCGACTCATACCTTTGTTTTGTCTAATTGATGTGGACTTTTACTTTATTTTAACATCAGATGCCATTCTTGATTCAACCCTGGGAGTGTTTTTTTTTTATTATCATGACATGCACTCGATGTGCTTATGTAAAACTCCATGATAGCTGACATAATCGCCATTAACACAGGATTCTTAATACTGTTATCATGAGACTATTCTCTCAGACATTGTCTCCTCCATTGAATGGGTAATGTAGTCCCTGTTCTATTGTCATGAGACCATTCTTTCAGAAATTACGTTCTCCTTTTAAGAGTGAATGATAATGCTATACTAACGAAAAAATAGAATTGTAAAATAGATTTGATGTACATTCATATCACATAAGATTGTGCTAAACCTTTTTAATGCTATTAATTTTTTATTTTTATTTTTATTTCAGACTATTCGTCTCATCTTTATTAGTTGTTGTTTTTGGAGCTTTTTATTGGTTCACAACGTTTCGGCCAACTTCCTCTGGCCTTCGTCAGGTGTTAACCGCGACGGATAGGAACTTCGAATCTCCTAACTGCATTCTCAGCCATCACTGCCATCCGTAGTTGTTGTCGTCTTACCACATTTTTGACCAATTAACCTCTGGCACGCTTTGGGTGGGATTGAAACCGCTATCTTCAGACAATGTTCATCTGGAACCGTAGAGATTCAACGTCTCTATCAACTGCGCCACGGGCCCCGAAGGGCGATCAAGGTTGGATTCTTTGATCTTATAAATCCACGTTTATTTATTATCTGATCTTCCATAGTCGGGTCCGTACCGATTGGTAATATATATATTATTCCTTAATTGGAATTCATGTTTTTGAGATGAGCATTATATTATTAATTTTTATTTTTATTTCGGACTATTCGTCTCATCTTTATTAGTTGTTGTTTTTGGAGCAACAACTAGTCCGAAATAAAAATAAAAATTAATAATATAATGCTCATCTCAAAAACATGAATTCCAATTAAGGAATAATATATATATTACTTTTTAATGCTGTTTTTAATAGTCTTTTTTAATGGTGATCTTTAATATTTTTTAATGCTGTTTTTAATAATCCTTTTAAAATGTCATACAAAAATATACAGAATTATATAAATTATGAAAAACAAGTCAATAATATAAAGTAAATATCACAGCGACTAATAAAAACGCCATTCAGAGAATCGTTAATAAAATTTGCAATCCTTTTATGATGCAAACATATTTGGTACAAGAAACTTCAGTTTTGGCCGGAGTTGTTCACAAAGTTTGGATCAAGATGGCGTCTAATGTTCGCTTTGTGCAAAAAATGCAATAAAAATGTTGGATACAATGAAATACAAAAAATCTACTGGTGTGCAAATCCAGGATTATCGGTCTTACAAAATATTATTGGATGTAATATTTTATATAAGACTATCCTAGCTAAATAAAACTCCTCAATATACCAGATGGAGCATATAAATCATAATTTAGAAATTTAAAATTCGTGATTTGAAAAAGTAAAATTTCAAATATAGAAATTTTATTGTATGCAAGACAAAGAATACTGTATAGTAAAATGTATTTCCTTAATCCATGAGTTTTCGATGTTTGTACTTCTCCTCGGAAGAAAATATTAGCAAATATTATAAAAAGTTTGCACCTGATTTCCTAAAGGTAATAAACATAGAAAATTAAATTAAATTAAATTAAATGTTTTTAAATCATTTTTTAAATCAGTATTTGGCAGGTAAAATACCAAGAATATCAAGTGCTCCCATTATAGGATTTAGCATACACTTTCGATTTTAAGTTCAATATCCGCTTTTTGCTGCATCAATATTCAATTTCCCTTATTCTATGTAGCTAAAATGATTTAAAAACTTTAAAAACATCTAATTTAATTTTCTATGTTTATTACCTATAGCAAATCAGATGCAAACCTTTTATAATATTTGCTAATATTTTCCTCCGAGGAGATGTATAAACATCGAAAACTCATGGATTAAGGAAATATATTTTACTATACTGTATTCTTTGTCTTGCATACAATAAAATTTCTATATTTGAAATTTAACTTTTTCAAATCACAAATTTTAAATTCCTAAATTAAGATATATATATATATATATATATATATATATATATATATACATATATATATACACATATATATACACACACATATATATACACACACATATATATACACACACATATATATACACACACATATATATACACATATATACACACACAGATATATATATATATATATATATATATATATATATATATATATATATATATATATATATATATATATATATATATATATGCTAAAATATAGATCAAATAAATTTAAAGACAGAAACAATATTACTAAAAAATGAATTAACGAAAAAATGTTCTTCTTCCACTGACACCCCCAAAAGATTTCATTCTGTTTATATTCTTCTTCTTCTTCTTCTTCTTCATTAAGAAAAAGGGAAAAATGAAGGATAGAAGGCCACACTGTCAGAGGCGGCTTTAAGAAAGTATTAAACGGTGGCGGAAAGACATTGGTAGAATCGAAGAAATAAGAAAAGGAGTTAAACTAGGACAGAAAGCTAAGGACAAGCTTGAAAGGAGTTATATATTTCTGGAAAAGGGAACGATAAACGTTCTAACAATGTTGAAAGAGAAGGTCCACACTGGTGGTATGAAAATTTGGAACTTTGTTGGAAAAAGTGTTCCATTTCGGCAGAACAACCTTTTCCAGAACAATCAGTCTCAGCTGTATAAAGAATTAAATGGTAGTAAACAGGCGGGAAATAACAACACTCCAAATGCAAAAGATGCAAGGAAGTTCTGGAGTGGGATTTGATCCGTCGAAGGGCGATATAATGAGAAGGCTAGCTGGTTGGGAGAGGTCAGAGAAAGGCTATCAGAAATGCAGCAGATTAAGAACTGTGAGATAACCATCGATTACGTTAAAGCTGGCATATGAAGGATGACAAACTGGAAGGCACCTGGTCCAGATGGAGTGATGGGCTTCTGGTTTACACAGTTCCCATGCCTTGATCCACCTATAGCTGCTGCTCTTAAAAAGGTTGTAGAATCAGGAGATGCCCCTGATTGGCTTGTAAAGGAAGAACAACACTGATTAGGAAAGATCCTGCAAAAGGAACAGATGCCAATAATCAGAGACCAATTACATGTCTGTCATTGATGTGGAAACTGTTGACTGAAATATTTGCGGAGAAAATTTATGAACATCTAGAAAGTAATGGTGTTTTTCCTGACGAACAAAAGGGGTGCTGGAAAGGCTCGAGAGGTACTAAAGAGCAACTACTAATTGATAAAGCAATAATGCAGGATGCGAAGAAGAAGAGAAATCTGAGCGTAGCATGGATCGATTACAGAAAGGCTTATGACATGGATACGTGAAATACTATTTCGGAGACAAGTATGACTCAATGTAAAACGGTGCTGGCAGCAAACAGAGAGGAGATGGGGCAGGTTGGCATTAAATGTGTGATATTTCAAGGAGATTCGTTATCGCCACTTCTTTTTGTAATGATAATGATGCCACTGAGCATCCTCTTGAAGAGAGAAAAACTGGGGTATAACTTTGGATCTGGTGACAGACGCCTCAACCATCTACTGCTTATGGATGATTTGAAAATATTCGATAGAAATCAAAAGGAAATGGAGAAACTGGTAGAACTTGTGGGGACATACTCAGAAGACATTGGGATGGAGTTTGGAATTAGTAAATGTGCGGTGCTGGTGATGAAAAGAGGAGTAAAGGTTCATTCGAATGGAATAGTGCTGCCAAATGGAGAAATCATGAAAGAAATAGAAGACACAGGATATAAATATTTAGGAGTGCTGGAGGGTGTAGGCATCATGAACAGAGAAATGAAGGAAAAAGTCAGGAAGGAGTATCTTAGAAGAGTGAAACTATTTGCAAAGTCCAAACTGTATGGAGGAAATCTAATGAAAGTAGTAAATGCATGGGCCGTCAGTGTTTTGAGATACAGTGCGGAATTTCAGAATGGTCTGACAAGGATTTGCATGCCATGGATATCAAAACAAGAAAAGTTTTAGCAATGTTTGGTATATTTCCCATTCGAAGTAGCGTAGCAAGGCTGTATCAAAAGAGGAAATATGGTGGGAGAGGATTGAAAAGTGTAAAAGATTGTGTTAGAACCGAGGAGATGTGGTTAGAAGTGAGGAGTGGATGCTTAAGGTTGTGGCCAATGAAGTGGATGTATGTGAGACCAAGGCTGATTATGTGAAATGCATGGATAGAGAAAGGGCAGAGGAACTGGCTAGGAAGAAAATGCATGGAAGGTTCTTCCAGGATATAGCAGAAGTGGCTGATGAAAGATCATAGCAATGGCTTAGAGCTGAGTATCTGGCTAAGTGTACTGAAGCTTTTGTTTGTGCAGCACAAGAGCAGGCATTAGGAACACGATTGTTCAAAAAAGTGGTTCTAGGAGAGGAAATTGCTGCAGAATGCCAGATTTGTGGTAAGACCTCAGAGTCAATTGCACACCTTGCAGCAGGGTGTAGTGGACTGGCGCAGAGAGAGAACCACAAAATACACGGTCATATGGGACTCCGGATATATTGGGAGGTGTGTAAGAGGATTGGGGTGAAATGTGCTGGAAAATGGTTTGAGGAGGTGCCTGATGAAGTGAGAACAAGTGAGGATGGCAAGGTAGAGGTATGGTGGGACAAAAGTGTCATAACGACCAAGCAATTGGAACATAATCGTTCGGATTTGGTCGTCATTGACAAGGTCTCAAAAAACTGGCAGATTGTAGACTTCTCAGTACCCTGGGACAGGAATGTGAGAGAGAAGGAGAATGAGAAGTGGAGCAATTATGCTCCATTGGCCTTGGAGATAAGGCGTATACACGGGGTTAAAACACACATAATCCCGGGCGTAGTTGGTACACTAGGAGTAGTATCAAGTCGTCTGGAAGTACAATTTAAAAAAAACTACAAATCCCCGATGTTTTAGGTGGCCTTCAAACCTCTGCAATTACAGGTACCATCAACATCCTTAGGAAAACTCTTGATCTTTGAAGCTCCTGGTTTGAAGCCGGGATTAACGGAAATCCTCTGGAAATGAATCCCATCCTTTTCAGAGAGACGTTCATAAGCGAAATCAGAATTGTTATTATTATTATTATTATTATTATTAATGTTATTATTATTATTATTATTATTATTATTATTATTATTATTATTATTCATTTATTATTATTATTATTATTATTCATTTATTATTATAATTTATTTATTATTATTATTATTATTATTATTATTCATATTATTATTTATTACTATTTATTATTATTATTTATTATTATAATTATTATTTCTTCTTCTTAATAATAATAATAATGATGATAATAATAATAATAATAATAATAATAATAATAATAATAATAATAATATTTATTTTTAGTAATGAGTCACCACTTTTCAAGTCTAAAATCACTCATAGATTAATAAGATGCATAGATTGTCAGTTGAATGATGAAGAATGTTATGAGAGAATTTAAACTGATGAAAGACATGAAAAAATGTGTTTACAATAATTATCAATTTTTTTTTTTTTCACTCATACGTTTTTCGCCCCAAACAAGGCATATTGCCACTTGAAATGTAAGGATTATTATTTGAAACTGTGTCAAACAGAGGACTTTGGGGAGTTAAGCAACGAAATATCTGTTCACATTACATTTAAACTTCTGTAGTAGGAAACAGGAAGGGAATTCCAAAGTTTAGCAATCCAAGGGAAGAAACTATTAATGTAGAAGGCTTTCCAGCATCTATGAACCTCAGCAGTGAAAGGGTGGGATTTTGCTCCTTTTTGGGTTAGTCGGAAGTATCTACATCTGGGGGGTCCAATTGCTATTAGTTCATAAGAGCACATTCCATTAGAGAACTTGTAAAACAGATAGTAATATAACATTGTGGCGAAGGGACAAGGTTGATAGTGTGTGATCAATTAGGTATGAGACTCTTTTTTGAACCCTGTCTAAGAGCAAGAGACTAGTGGTAGATGCACCAGCCGAGATGTGGCAGCAATACTCCATGCATTGGGCGAGTGATGGTTTCGTAGACATATAGAATACTCTCAACCTTTCTTGAGAAAAATTTGTTTCCATTTTCTGTCACATAAGAAGCTGAGGTTGATATTGAAGGGGTGGAATTTTGCTGCTTGTTGGGTTAGGCAGGAGTATGTACATCAAGGGGCATAAGTGCTATGAGTTCATCAGAACACATTACATGAAAGTATTAAAATTGAAATGTTATTGACTACTGACATAGGGTTTGAAGGTGACCCTGTTCTAGCTCACAGGGAAGCAATCTCGAGGTAATGTCTTTCACAGATGAGAAGCTCTTAGAAAAAACATGCAATGGAGACTCCTTACCAAGCAAGCATCATCACTCTTTTTGGAAATTTACTTGGTTATTCACTGTTTTCAGCTGTTTCCATTTACTGATAGCATTCACTGTTGTGACGATGTCTCAGTGCAGTTTGGAAGCAGAAATCAATAACTGAACCATAAAAGTTCAATAAAGTTGGCGATGGTTTAAAAGGCAAAGCTCTCATCAACCACTTTAATCGCTGAGTTTAAACACGTTTTCCAAATGAATACCTTGACGACGCCTCATAAAATATTTACAAAAAAAAAAAAAATAGGCTACAATAAAAACTAATTAAAATACGTTAGGGATGTGTGTCCTTGATAGAAGCGTTGATTGAGTTTGAATAAAATAACATGCGTATTAGATACGTTTGAAGCCAAAACAACGAGTCAGTAAGAAACTACTTACTGATTCTCTGCTCCAACAACGACAAGGCAAAAAAAAAAAAGAAGAAATACTGAGGATGAAGTGTAACTTCGAAATATATTTATAAATTTCAAACAAAAATAAAAATGTTTATTTTCATAATAATGCGTTGTTTTTGGCTTCAAACGTATCTAATGCGTACTTTATTTTATTTAATTAAAATGCGTTTAGCGAAGTGATTTTTGGATTCTTTGATTTGAAATGCAACTCAAAGTGATGTATGAAAAACAGCTTATTTTTGCTTTTGTAAAGGAAACATATCAAACTCAGGATCCTCTGCGAGACATGTAAGTCAATGTGTGTTCTCGGTGACCACACACGTCTAACTGTATATTCGTATTATTTGGATTCTTTGGACCTGTGCTGTAGTAAACATAGTACTAGGTAAAATTCAGTTGCAAAGTTACAGTCATTTAGACATTGAAGGTTCAATCCTCAGTGCGGGCGACACTCAAAAGCACAATTGCGAATTACTTAGAACTTCTACCCAGTCATGGCTGACGGAATGAAACCATGTGATCTCCCCTCCCTCCATGAATTAAATAAAGAGTTTTGTTTGAAATTTGGTGCAGATTCCCGAGTTCGGCAGAAAGATTCCCACGTTCGACGAGATATACACCTGAAGAAGATCGGAGGTTACATCGACCGAAATGTTTTGAAAATGATGAGAACAGTAGTCCAGAAAATCAAAATAATATGAACAATCAATCCTCATCTCAAAGATGTTTGATAAAATTATTGCAGAACATTTTTTTTTTTTACTTAAAAACAATATTTATTCAAATGAATTTTTAATGAAATTATTTTCTTTTCACTGTACAACAGAAAATACATTAAGTTTAATTTTTATTTATCTTATATTTGCTGAATTAAAAAAAAAAGTTTTGCCTCCACAATGCATTAAGAAAGGTTGGAACTGCTGATATGGATTGTCGTAGCAGCGGCAGCAACACATCACAGTTTAAGAGTTTGAATCTGTCTTTGGTTTATAAGCTCAGTGCTAATCGGTTCTAGCAGTTAACTTCTCTTCTGACTTGCCTAACCAGAGGCCATTTCTCAGGTGAGCTGTACACGTGACAGAATTTATAAAAAGGTTTAAACATACGGCAACTTCCTCTTTCTTGGTCAGCAGGTGGTACTGATAACATTTTCACATGGCTGAGAGAAAAAGCTGCGGCTGGATTGCTTGAAGACCACGGCATAATGGATTTGAAAGTTTACACATGACCTTTTTATGAGAGAGTCATCACTTATCAAGGCTCAGAGACCACTCGAGGATAAGGGTTAATAAGTGCACAGTGGTCACCAAGCATAGTGATCGTTAGTGGTAAAAATTAGGTAAAATCGTAAGATAATAGCAGGGTTAAAAGCGTTAATTAGCTATTATCTATCTATCTCTCTCTATATCTCTCTCTCTCTCTCTCTCTCTCTCTCTATATATATATATATATATATATATATATATATATATACACATATATATATATATATATTTATATATATACCAATCGTCCTAGCTACTATCTATCTTTGTATTTGTTTATTTAACTATCGATCTATCTTTCTATCTAATTGGAAGTAAACAAGAGATGAGACGTGAAGCTATGCTTTGATAAAAGTTGTCAAAACATGTTGAAGTGTAAAATGGACAAGTTGCACCGGAAGAGATTTAACCAGCATCGGAAGTACGTGTCTGTCACGTGTTCTCGTTAGCTGAGAAAATAGATGAGTTGGAAAAAGGATGTCAAACAGAGCGGACGGTTTAACAGATCGTCCCCCTCACCAAGGAGAGAGCTGACGTGTCTCAGAATGGAGACTAGAATTAACCATAGAAGCAAAGATCGTCGATCATCGCTCCACTGGACGTAATGCCTAAGAGTGAAATTAACTATATAAAACTACACAGCGTCTTGGTTTCTCTGTTGAAACGTTTCATTTACACACAATACTTCCCCACTAGACTGGCTGAATATCTTCCAGAGGCTGACAGCAGAAAACTAGGTATGTCGTCAAATAAATGTGTTTATGTAATTATGCCTGATACAAACGCGCGCAACACATTTAGACGATCACGGAACGTAAATAGACTTTAAGAGTAACAAATGGTTCAGATACTAAAGAACCCCATTATAGACATTTAGTAATACGACACAACAATCACACGACATATATATGCACTCCTAAATAATGTTACACAATTAGATTATTTAAGGGAACGTCTTAACAAGAACTTGTTTACAGTAGATTTGAGGACGATCATGTCGTAGTTAAACAGAATTCTACAGATGGGCAGTTCTAGAAAAGAAGTTTTGTTCATGGCATTTGCGTTTAAATTTAGAGGGAAATTGTTGATAGTGGTTATAGATAGACGAGTGTTTTTGGAGTAAGTTTGTCTTTTTTTCTTTTTTAATTATTCTTTATTTTTTTTCAAAATAGAATATAAATCACACTAACTTAAATCAAGTTCAATTAATGGTATTTGCTGAATTCTAATTCATGAGAAAAAACGTGATGTCTTTCCTACACCTACCCCCCCCCATTGATGTATCGTTGCCTTTTTTTGTTTTTACATCAATGAAGTGTTGTACATCGTTTTTAAGTATAAAGAAATTTTGGACAAAGTAGGGAACAAGGACCCTAACAGACTTCACTGTAAAGAAAGAAACAAAAGGACAAATTTCGATCGACATCGGTGTGACCTTGACCTTCATACACATCGCCTCTGTAAACACATATGAAATAACCAACTTGTTTGGGCAGTTATTTAACGCAGTGTATTGTTTTTTGTTTTTTTTTTCGTAAAGTTCTTAATAAAACGTACTACTTCGTTTTAGTGATGAACGCTCGTTTATCTAGTTTAAATAATATAGATTCCAATTGTGTCTGTTAAATAATGAACGTTAATCTTTTATCCGGGTCATTTGACATGTTTCAATTGAGTAAATATCAATCGGCATTTATTTTATTGATTTATTTATTTACACACATTGTATTTTTAATTCTTTATTTATTTATTTTATTTGTTCATTCCCCCCCCCCATTTCTTTTCGATATAAACGCGTCTTAACTCAACGGATATGTTAAATGCAACCTTTGAACATTTAATCACGTGAAACTCAAAGCCGTTGCTCGTAACAGGAAACGCTAAATTACTATTCTGTTTAGCAGTTCATATAAATGCAATTCAGATAATAGGGCCTCACATAAAGCGAGGGATCAACGACACGGGAAAAGCCGTCAAGAGAAAGGCCCGGAAACGATGCATTATTCTCTCCTGAAGACCCGATATTATCTGGAGGACGAAATAAAATACCCCCACATGTGAAAAAAATATGATTGACATGATTATATACAAGTTTATAAGTGAATAAGATGAAAAGGGAATACTCTTAAACGGTCCGAATTCTCTCTTGGTGATTCGACATTAATTGGAAGCTGAAATGGAATACTACACACGCGAAAACAGCTGAAAAACATGATTATAGACAAGCCTACAAAGTTTACAAATATATATATATATATGCGATGTATCGTTTTAAAGTTTAAAGAAACATCCTGAAAAACTTTTGACTGATGAAATGACGGTATCCTTTATACATGGTCGCACATGTGCTTGCAAGGTCACATACGGCTCAGTGACTGCATATTTGACATGCCTGCTGTTAAATGTCATAGTGACAGGTAAGAAGTGTTCTGGTTTCGATTATAATATCTTTTACAAAGGATGGTTATATCGGCCTCGTTTGCTTATTTACGCATATGGATGGGTAAGCAAAATTAATGGCTGAGTTTACACAGCTTTGCTAAATGAATACCCTGACGATGACTTATAAAATATTTAGAAAAAGGACAGGCTACAATAAAAATGATAATGACTGAGTTTAATAAAAATGGTTTAGACTTATGTGATTCGAAATGCACCCCAAAGTGATCAACTTGTTGAAAGCGGGTCTTAATGATTACTATATCGTTAGCTATTTGTGTGAATCGAAATGAATTTCTTTTTATTAATGACGTCGGGGTCACCATTATTATAGGGCTGAAGGTGTTCTTAATGGCTACTTACCACGTTTGTTAGTAGTGTGAAGCGAGAGGGAATATTCTTCATTGATCACGTCAGGGTCGCCATTGTTACAAGATTGAAGTATTTCTAAATTGTTACGATCTCATTTGTTATTTTTGTGAATCCAAAAGCAAACTTTTTAATTCATCACATCGGAGTCACCAGTGTTTCAGGGTTGAAGGAATTCTTAATGATTACTATATCGTTTGTTATTTGTGTGAATCAAAAGGGAATCTTTTTCATTAGTCACGTTGAGGTCACCATTGTTACGGGGGTTGAATTGTTCTTAATGTAACCATCTTGTTTGTTGTCTGATCGGATCAAAAAGGAATCTTTTTTAATGATCACATCAAGAGGTTTTTAATGATTATAATCTCCTTTGTTATTTATGTGAATCAAAATAGAATCTTTTTCATTGGTCATTTGACTTAATTTTAGGATTGGTTTTGGAACAACTTTCATTTAAAAAAAAAAATCAAGTAATTTTACGCTTATACCCTAATTTAATGATTTCAGGTTTATAAGATTATCTTGTGTAGATTTTATTTCTAGCTGAACACAGACGTACACGTATAGAAGATGAGTGATCTCAGCAAGTGCAGGTTCTGCTACACAGAAGTGAAGAGTATGAGCCACCTGACATCTAACTGTAAAATTCTGCTAGGGAACAGTTACTATACAATGAAACCGAATTGAGTGAGCAAATGTCTTCACTGAACGATCTCTACAAAAGTTGAATATCGAATGTAACAGTAAGCCCTGGGAGCATATACCAGAAAGAACAATTGTAAATAAGTCGTACATCATTCATTATACAGTTACATTCCTGGAAAAACGGAACTATTAAACCTGACATAGTGATATGGGACAAGAAGGAGAAAGAAGCAACCCTAGTAGAAGTTAGTGTCTTCAATGATGCTGGGTTAAACAGAGTTGAGAGGAAAAAAGAAAACGAAATGGAAAAGAAACTGGAATCTTAGGAAGATGTCTATAATTTCAGTAACTTATAAAACCGAACCGAACTTATTAAAAAAACTTTAAAAACTACCTGGAAAATATACCCGGTAAACTAAGTGCAAGAGTGATACAAATAATTGAACTTAAAGGGACGGTTAAAATTTCTTCGTTGGAATATATGAGCTAGTGGGTGAATGTCTGGCATTTGGTAGGATGCCCTATCCCCATACGGAACAAAATGATGAGAAATTAAAAAAAAAAATAGAATATATGTCTTCCATTTTTACAATAGATAAACAACAGGTCTTCTCGAGGTTTAGAAATATCAAACTCTGAAACTGAACTCATTTTTTCCGGTAACTCAAACACATTTAATATAAACATGGGTCAGATTTTGTCTCTGAAAAATCGATGAAGTTCAATAGCTTTCATGTCTTCACAATTAATCGCTTGTAATGCAGCCAAAATTAGGTTTTAGTTAAAAGCTCGAAAAGTCATCGTGAAATCAACACTAACAATCAAACTGAGAAATTAAATAAATAAGTCAATATTTATTTATTGTTGTTTTCATATACCTGGTATTAATAGTTGTAAATAATCATAAAATTCTAAAAAAAAAAAAATGATAAGATACTAAAAAATTATACAATCCTTTAAAAATTTTTAAATCCTCGAAAATTAAAAAACTCTCCAAAAATATGAAATGCTAGAATATTCTTTTTAAAAAAATCCAAATTATTAAAAAATATTCATTTTCTTTATTTTAGAATTATAAAACATATAATTTTTTTAAACTATTATACATGATACTAAAAAAGGGATATATAGTCGTTAAGAAACAAATTGAGCACTTTCGTAGTATTGTTTTCATCTTGGTCATGTAGTATTACCTACCTTTTGCTACATGCACATACATTCATCAGAGGGCATTTCCGATTCAATTATCCTCTTGCAATGGTAAAGGGTGCTGCAATCTGCAGACAAGCAGGGTATGTTTACCACCCTCCCACAGCTAAAAAATGTGACACCAGGTCGGGAAAGTGAGATATGATAAAACAGCACCGTAGCAGAAAAGTGCTGTGGCTTGCAAAAATGCCTGAGCAGCCCTATCGGCATTTCCTAAGGCGATTAGTAAGGGTTGGCCTCCTAAAACTCCTTAGAGGATCATGACCATACCTCAGCCTTGCCAGCATTTCACGGTATGTTAGACATTTCCCTCAATGACACACACACACACACACACACACACACACACACACACACACACACACACACACACACACACGCACACACACACACACACACACACATGCACACACGTACCCATTCTTTCCAGACGTTCTTGTAAGCATTGTAAATTAGGTACACATTTTTATAGATACAGTCTCAGAGCGAACACTGTCAGGTTTACAAGAAATATATATTTTTTCTCTACATTATAATTTTAGTGTTGTTTCTTTGTTTCATTTATTATTACTTGTATGAAACACTAGCGGGTGGAGGCACCTGGCTTTGCCTGGTCGTAAAATACGCTTAAATATGATATTTTAATTTGTCCAGATTTCGTATATATTATAGAATCGTGATTTCAAAAGAAAAAAAAGTATGTGGGTCTCATCAGTTAGAATCGAAACCAAAAACAAAACTGTAGCATTCAAAGCTGGTGACGTTACCACTGTACCAATGTAACACGCATATGAACTGATTAAAAATGAATGTACAAAATGTATAACAATTTTTTTTTCAATTTTGGCCTCTTTTTAACCCCTTAAAAACTATTTTAACTGGCTAAAGACCCACAGAAGAATGGTCCATAAAAAATCCATCATTTGAGGCCCCTAGCGCCGGTGGTCAACTTTTAGTTTTGGAAGAGATAAAGTTTGAATATATGGAAACAGACAGACAGACATATGGCCTTTTATATATTAAACTAGATGGTATCTCACCGAAGTTAAGCAATATTAAACCTGATCAGTACGAGATGGGTGACCATTTAGGAATATCAGGCGCTGTATGTAAGAGGATCTCTCCACCTCTACACCTCCTTGAGGATCTCTACACCTCCTTCTACCCTATGCGACGAACGCCATCAACTCCCCGTATTTCCTCCTATAACAAACAACACATTAGGTAACATATAAATATCTGTGCGTGATGTCACCAAGCTAATCAAGAACCTTGATTCCAGTAAAGCAACTGGCCCTGACGGCATTCCAATTATAGTGTTAAAAACGCTTCAACCAGAACTTGCTCCCATACTTACAAAACTGTTTAAGCGTTGCCTTAAGGAGAAGTGCTTCTCAACACCCTGGAAAACCTCACAGTATGCCCTGTATTTAAGAATTCAGGTGATGTCATTTGCCTCTCAGTACAGACCAATAAGTCTCCTGTGTGTCATGAGTAAGTTGCTGGAATCCATATTAAATAGAGAAGTAGTCAATTACCTCAGCAGAAATAACCTTCTTAGTGACACACAATATGGTTTCTGTTCTGCAAGATCTACAGCAGATATGCTAACGGTTATATTTCATAGGATTAGCGAATCTCTCAACAAAGGCTTCCTTTCTAGGGCAATTGCTCTTGACATATCAAAGGCTTTCGATAAGGGCCTACTTCACAAGATTTCCAGCTATGGTATAACTGGAAATGTTTTCTCAATTATTAAATCATTTCTCTCTGATAGGCTCATAATGTAGTGGTTGATGGACAAAAATCAGAGGCCTGCAGTATTAATGCTGGAGTCTCTCAGGGTCTATCCTGGGCCCAACTTTCTTCTTGATCTACATCAATGATCTCCCAAAACAAATCATTCGTTGACATCTATGCTGATGACATGGCCATCTACGGTAACACATCAAAGGCTGTAAATGACAAAGTTTTCTCTGATTCTCTCTCCTCTGATCTCGAGGTGGCTTGTTACCTTTAATGCATCTAAAACCAAGCTCCTATCATTACATCATCAACGATCTGATCCTCATCTGGCATCAATTGAAATGGATGGCTCTCGTCTAAGGGAGGCTCCATGTTTTGACAAGCTTCTGGGTTTGACCTTTACTCCTGATCTGAAATGGAACACGTACATCAAGTCAGTTGCCAAGGTCGCTGGAAAGATGGTGGGATCCTTCTACCACTCCGGAAGACATCTCACTACTGATGCACATCTGAGAGTATTCAGTAACTCTACAAAGCTGGAACGGCCATTTATGCTACTCAGCGATACATTTTTACTAGGATGGAATACTGTTGCCATATCTGGGCAGGAGCTGCTAAAAACAGCCGATCCTGCCTTGACAGAGTACAAAATAGACTTTGTGGCTTAGTGAGGGATGTCCTTTTCTCTTCCCTGCAGCCTCTCTCCCACAGAAGAGACGTTGCGAGCCAGTCTTTGTTTTATCGTTACTTCCATGGCAGGTGCTCGTCTGAGCTCCAATCTCTGGTCCCTCCTCACCAATCTTTCACGAGAAACACCCGTCTAGCTGAAACCACTGTCAATAATTTTTCCCACTCTTTATTTGTGCCTAAATCAAAACGTAGATTCCATGAACAAAGCTTCTTTTCTTAGAACTGCATGCCTGTGGAACTCTCCAGCGCTTGCCTGTTTCCCTCCTGGCTTCAACATGGATGTCTTAAAGTTCAACATAAACAAATTCCTGATGAACCGCCCCCTTAAGTAATGACACTTTATCAAATCTCCAATACTAATGAATACTGCAACATTATCCCATTGATTACTGTACACAAAATAACCCTTATCCCCGAGTGGCCTCTGGGTCTTGATAAGTGGTGACCTTCATGTAAAAAATAAAAAAAAAGAGACATGTGAGTTAGGATTGCTTGTGAATTTGGTATTCCCATGAAACTTCCTCCTATGAAGGAAGCCAGCTCAATTCGCCTAGGGTAAATGCGACTTTGATATGTGTTTCATTTATAATTGCTTGTATGAAGATGCTAATAACAAACATAAGCAAATTCGTTCAGTTGTCATATTCACAACTTTTCAGGTGCATCTTTCGAACTTGCGCCTCTTCTATTCGAATTGAACATTTTATTTATGTATCCACATGGGCAGATTTTTCTCAGGTAGTTTTTGAAATTATTTTTCATAAGTCAGGTTGTTACAAGAAAAAGGGCTGTCCCTTTTCATGTAAATAAGAAGAACATTAGGTAAGTGAAAATGAGATTAGGATAAGCCGAGACTCGAACCTTGTAAGCAAGGTTCAGAAGTTGGAATGTTAGAATTTAGCTATTGTTAAATTCTATTGGAAAATATTTAGATATTGTTTGTATGGTAAAAATAATTGATTCTTCGTTCTTTTATGAAAACTGAATTAAAAATGTCAGCTAAAAAGAATTAACAATACAAATTAAAAATATATTGTAAAAAAAAAAAAAGGTTAGTTGAGAATTCTTTGTTTGCAGAAGTGTGTTTTTGACAAACGTGTGCTTAGCCACGTGAGTTGGTCACGTTTTGGAACCCCACATCTGACGTCATAGCTAAAAGGAAATTCTCAATATAGGAGCTAGAATTAGTCAGATTAGGGCAGTCGGGCAGTTGAGGCAGAACAGTTGAGTCTGCTAGTCAGTCAGAGAGATAGTTGGAGTCCGAGTCCTTTGGAAGCGAAGGAAAGAACATTAAACTATGTAGATCCCGAAATCTGAATTCCTGACGTCATCATCATTCGACCGGTCCAATGAAATAAAGAATCACCATCGATATTTGTAACTGTCTTCGTGTCATCATTCCACAAATTGAAGGTAATGTGTTAATCATCTTAATATGAACTTTATGAAACCCTTACAAGAAATGTATCTCTCCTCCTCGCTATATATGTTATAAGAATTCACAGAACTGTAATATGTATAAATGCCTCCCCCTTATCATTGTTATATATATGTCCGCCGTCTCTCTTCAATATGAATGTCCCCATCGTATCTCTTTCAATATGAACTCCCCATCTCTCCTCAAAACGAGCATCCTGCTATCCAACATGATAACTCCTATAATTACAAGAATGATGGAGATCTTCCAAAAGTTCCAGTTTCTTTTCATGTCATACATAGGATCTTGGTATTTTTTGTTATCTTTTCCCTTTCAGCTCTGTTTAAGCCAGCATCCTTATGTACACTGAATTCAACTAGGGTTGCTACTTTCTCCCTCTTGTCCCATATCACTGTGTCAGATTTAACAGCTCTGTTTTCTAGATACGTATCTGTTAGAATCGTATAGTCATAGTGGATGGTGTATGACTTAATATCAACTGTTATTTCTGGTATATGTTCCCAGGACATGCTGGATATTCAAATTTATTTCAAGTACTTCTATCCCTCCATTCGTCTATCAACAACTGCTAACAATTTCCCTTATTATGTGTGGCGAAAAAATTAAAAGTAAATTCCATGAGCAAAGTTTTATTCCTAGAACTGCTCGTCTGTGGAACACAATACTGCGGGTCTGTTTCCTAGCTGACTATAACATGGCCATTTTCAAGTCTAACATGAACAAGTTCCTTCTGAATCTTAATCCTCTTAAATAAACAAATCTTACCCAAGTTCTACCATTACCGATCATCACGGTGTTGTCTCACTGGTCAACTGACACTCATTAACCATTATCCTCAAGTGGTTTTCGGGCCTTGATAAGTGATGACTAGGGCTGTGACAACAGCATATTCTTTTCATTGCTTTTACTTTCGAGTATATATCCGATACGGTTAGACACAATTAATAAACTGAGAACCACATCACTCTATATAAAAACAGATAAGATATCAATGGATATATACTTGAGAATCAAAACAAGGAAAAGAATATGCTGTTGTCCTAGCCCTAGTAAAAATAAAAAAAAATAAAAAGCACGTACATTTCAAACAAGAGTTATCATTTTATAGTCATAGCGGATGGAGTATTACTTATTCCCAACAGTTCTTTCTGGTATATGCCTCCAGAATAATCAATTTTTGGCAGATGTTAAGCGTGGAGATGCTTTTATGAGTTATACGACTATTGCAAAAGAATTCCAAGAAACAAGAATTACCATTCTTTGAGACAACAATTGGTTATTCATATTATTCGGATTCTTTGGACTAGCATTCTCATCTTGAGTGTCATTTTCACAATGTTTTGGTTGATGTAAGCTCTGATCTTGGCATAGTGGATAAGTTACTTGGTAAAATTCAGCTGAAAAATTACAGGTTTAAGGTTCAATCTTTAGTGCGGAACACATTCAAAATGCAATTGCGAATTATTTAGGACCTTTACCAATCATGGTTGATGAAATGAGAGCATGCTACCGTCGTGGATTAAATAAAGGCTTCTGTTTGAAATTTTGTGAAGATTGTTGAGTTCAACAGAAAGATTCCAGTGTTCAACAAGTTTCCTCACTCTTTATCTGTGCCTAAAACAAAACGTAGATTCCATGAACAAAGTTTCTTTCTTAGAACTCCACGCCTGTGGAACTCTCTTCCGTTTGCCTGTCTTCCATCTGACTACAATTTGGTTGTCTTCAAGTCCAGTGTAAACAAATTCTTTATGAACCATCTCCTTAAGTAATCTAATTTACCAAATTTCCACCACTAACAATTACTATATTATCGCATTGATTATTGTATACTCACTAACCCTTATCCTCGAGTAGCTTCCAGGTTTTGATAAGTGGTGATTCCTATGTAAAAAAAAAAAGGTCGAAGGTTACATCAACATAAACGTTGTGAAAATAACGCTCAAGATAAGAACAGTAGTTCAAATAATTCAAATAATATAAAGAGCTACCATTTATACTTATGCATATCTTGAAAGAAAAATGATAAGATGATTAGCTGATAATATTTTGTCCGAGATGGGTATATTTGCTGATGATACAATGCTCTATAGCATACACGATGGATGAACGGATGTACTTAAATCTAAGACAATAGCAGAATCTATTATTTAATTGGAATTCATTATTGAGATGAGTATTATTTATTAATTTTATTTTTATTGCGGACTATTATCCTTATCTTTTTTTTAGTTGTTTCACGACGTTTCGGCCAACTATTCCTCTGGCCTTCGTCAGGTGGTAACCACGACGGGATAGGAACTCCAACTTTCCTAACTGCATTCTCAGTTACCACCTGACGAAGGCCAGAGGAATAATTGACCAAAACGTCATGAAACAACAACTAAAAAGATGAGGATAATAATCTGCAATAAATAAAATTAATAGCAGAACCGTTAGAAAATGATTTGAGGCCGTAATGGAATGGCATCATAAATGAATGGTACCATTTAATGCTAATAAGACTAAGCTGTTCTTCTTTAACAATTACAAAAGCCTCTTCAATCACCGATATCCATGACAAATAACACCCTACCTGAAAACTCTTTCTTTAAACTCCTCAGCCTAACATTCACAGGCAATATGAATGCGAACAAATACATTGAGGACATTGCGAAGGCTGCTGCAAAGAAGGTGAATTCCTTCTATCATGCTAGAAGACTACTCAAACCTGAGAGTATTCTGTACCTCTACAAGGCCACCATTCACCCATTCATGGAGTATTGTTGCCACATCTTGGCTGGTGCATCTACCACTAGTCTTTCCCTCCTGGATAAGGTCCAAAAAAGAGTCTTCAATCTAATAGGTTCCACTTTGTCAACTAAGCTCCAGCTCCGGTCCCATCACTGCAATGTTGCATCTTTGTCCTGTTTTAAAAATATTTTAATGGAATGTGCTCTGATGAACTCGTTGCACTTGTGCCCCCTCGAGGTACATATCCCTGATAAATCTGCTTAGCAACAAAATCGCACCCCTTCACTGTTGAGGTCCGTAAATGCAAGAAACCTTTCTCCTCTAATAGTTTCTTCTCTCGAACAGCTAGACTTTGGAATTCCCTTCCTGCTACCTGCTTCCATGACTGTACTGATATGCAGAAGTTTAAATGCAACATAAACCAATATCTTGTTAATCTTTCCTTGACATGGTACCAAATAGTAGCCCCTTACGTCCAAGTGGCAATATTCCTTGTTAAGGATGAACGCGAGTAAAAAAAAAAATTAAAAAATATAAGTTTAGAGATTTTGATATTACCAGATCCAGCAAGAACGAGTGAAAGATGTTGAAAGATACATTGTTGGAGGTAATAGATCAGATTTCCATTTCCATTTGAAAAAACTTTCTTTTTTTTTTTATTGAAGACCATCTACTAGTTGGCCAGTTGTGTACACATCCAAAGAGTGATAGGAGCCTTCTATTATGTTTGAAAGAAACACAATGTTCAACGAGCGAGATCGGAAATACGCTGCTGTATAACTCATGCTCTCTACTAATCCAAGTTACGACAACAGGACCATTGCCAACACCCCCAAAATGCATCGTTGGATTGCAACTAATAACAGGGACATGCTCAGGGTAAGGAAAAGTTTTAAGCCACAGTTATGGTCTTTGGGGTGGTTTCAAGTGAGGGTCACATTATGCTACCTCACATCTTTGAAGTCAGCTTGAAAGTCAACACCAAAGTGCACCTGGATGTGCTAAAGAGTGTAAGGATCCCCTGGTGCAATCAGGTGGCCGCTCGACTTGGTGCTGGCCCACATCTAAAGAGACCTAGACTTGGCTTCAGAAGGAATGCTATGACTTTGAACCCTTCTCTCACTTGCCCCCCTCTCCCGACCTGAACCTGCTGGCCTACTTCGTTTGGTCATACATTGAGAACATCACCAACATGACCTCTCACAACACCACAGCAAGCGTAATCACCACCATCTACCGAGTATTTGCCAAGCTCCCACTGGCGCTTGTAGAAAAGGCATGCTCCCAGCTCCAAATCCGTATTGAGGCGGCGATTGAGGCTGAAGGTGGCTACATTTAATAGATGTAAGTTCTACTACATAATCAAGTTACCTGATCTGATTTTTTTCATTAAAACTTTTAAAATAAAGCTGTAGTGTTGTTTTTCTTTGAGGTGACACTTTCATCATTCCACCCTGTATACTTGGAAATATCACTATGAGAAATTGTTGGATTTGAAGACCTTTTTATGGAACCAATAAAATTTAGAAATGCAGAAGCAATATCATTTCCAGTTATTTTTGAAAGGGCACTTCACCATTTCTTACAATTACTTTCTCCATTTTGTGATTTTTATTTGGATTATTATCAGATCTACTTCAGAAAGTGTGAAAAAAAATAGAACAGTGATGTAGTTAAAGGATACGCTGCTGGCGGTATAACGGACTAGACTTGCAGGTAAATGATAATGCCTATTGTGACATAGTGATGAAATAAGAGTATATCAAAGAAAAATGAAAATAACAAAGTAAGTGCAAATTAAACAGATGGCAAAGAGCACAGCAAGAAGGTTAATATAGAAAGCTAAGATGGAATCTGAATCAGCAAGGTTCCAAGATAAAGAATGGTATGTTTGGAATCATTAAACATATGGCAAAGACAAATATGGATACTGTTGGAGAGAAGTGCATTCGAAATCACAGTCGATAGTTTGAAACAAACTAACAGAACAAAAGGCTGCTTGGGTATGCCTTGTTAGGGGTGAACGCGAGTAAAAAAAAAAATGTCATCACGTAAGCAGCATTCCTTATATTTTGCCAAGATTTTCCATCAAAAGAAAAGCAAAAAAGTAGAAGAGTTTTTGTTTAGTTTATTTTTATTTTTATTTTTATTTTTATTTTTATTTTTTCTGGAAAGAACCGCCTGGTTTTGGTTGAGAAACGTCGAACATCAGCAATAATTGTTCTATTTTCCAATTGCAAAGAATTTCCCGAGTGATGCATTCAGAAGCATTTCGTTCGATAAACCGTTATCAGCTAACATACTCTGCGATTGCAATTCTGCGGATGCATGCACGCACACTGCTACTGACTGCAACTGCGGAAACGGTGTGTCGTCAACTGTTACTGCAAAATTAAATATTCGCAAAAATATGATACGGTTTCTTCCTTTCTTTTTCTCATCTTTTCTCCCTTTCTCTCTCTCTCTCTCTCTCTCTCTCTCTTTCTCACACGTTTTTCTCTTTTTTTTTCCCCTTTTCTTTTTTCCTACTTTCGCCTTTCTACAATCTTCAATTTTTCTCTTTCTTTTTTACCTATTTCTTCTTTTCCTTGTCTACTTTTCTTTTCTTTCATCTTTTATCCCTTCCTTCTTTTTTCTTATCTCCCCTCTCACTCTTTCTCCTATACCTATTTCTACTCATCTCTCTGCTTCTCTGTCTCTGTCTCTGTCTCTGTCTCTGTCTGTCTGTCTCTCTCTCTCTCTCTCTCTCGCTCTCTCTCTCTCTCTGTTTCTCTAATATTCTCTTTTTCCCTTCTTTTCTCTAAGTCTCATTTTACTTTCTACTCGCCCTCTCTCTCATTTCCTCACTTTTCTGTTTTCTCTCTCTCTCTCTCTCTCTCTCTCTCTCTCTCTCTCTCTTTCTCAAGCACACACACACACACATACACACACACACACACTTTGTCATTCTCTCTAATAATCTCTTTTTCTTTTCTCTCTATTTCCCTTCTCTCTCCTTTTCTCTTTCTCGTCTCTCTTTTCCCTCTTTTCCTTTCCTCATCTCCTCCCTCTCTCTCTCTCTTTTATGTTCACTTCTTTATATCTCTCTTTATCCCTCTCTCTGTAATTCTCTAATCTTCTCTTTTTTCCTTCTTTTTTCTTTCTCCTCTGTCTTTCTATCTCTCTCTCTCATTTATTTTTTCGTTCTTTTCTTCCCTTGACCACTTCGCTCTCTCTCTCTCTCTCTCTCTCTCTCTCTCTCTCTCTCTCTCTCTCTCTCTCTCTCTTTCTCTCTCTCTCTCCAATCTTCTCTCTTTTCCTTCTTTTCGTTCTCTCATCTCCCCTTTCTCTTTTTTCCATGTCTATTTTTCTCTTTCTCTCATCTGATATCTTCTCTCCCCCCTCTCTCTCTCTCTCTGTTTACTCATTCTGTAAATCTTTTTCTCAAATTCAATTTCATGATTCTTTATTCCTCGCTTAACAGACTTGAAAGGAAAATAATGAGATGACGTCATCACATGAATTATTATGAATGACATATTTCACCATCTGTCTTTCTTCGTATTTAAAGATACCTTTTAAAAGCTACGTGTATATATATATATATATATATATATTTAAATAAGGGAATATATATATATGAATGATGGTTGCAACGTCTTGTCAGACGAGTGCCACTCCCTCAGATACTTAAAGTCCGTGAGCCCAAAAATGACCTTTTTTTTTTTTTTAGTCCTACTAGTGAATTCACACGCTTAATCAGGCATGACACTGAAGACGGTCATTGAGATTAATTATTACATACTTCCAGCATTTCAAGCCTCCACGCAAACTTTTCCATCGCCACAGGACTATTTTTATCAACAAATGCCTGAGGGAGTATCTATACACAGATAATGTTACAGAGTCTTAGCTTTGTACGACAGCTAAATCTCTCTCTCGGTTCAAAATGTTGAGATCCAGCAACAAGCAAGAGCAAGATAGCTAGCAACAAATTAAACTGCAGACCAGCTTAATGCGGGTACTGGTCTCCCGCTTTATGGTTTTTTAAATCAGAGATTTGCTTCTCCTAGAAAGGTTGCCTTCACCACGGCTTACGGGAGGCCTCTCCACCCCAACACATATATACATACACACAAACACACATGGTGCTAGTTGGCCGTTATCCCCGAAAAAGGGATCATTTGCCCTTTGAAAGGTCTTGTTTTTAATCCTTCAGGCAGACTAGCCGCCCTCTTCACCAAACAAGTCTGATGGGGAAACCAGTTTAGTCGCCGGTGACCCGACCATGAGGCAGGTAGTACTGGGTTACATGGTACCAGTAGCATATGACATGACCTGACATATATATTAGGAGGGTGACCCGACGTTGCCAGGGATTGAATGAAAATCAACAAATGTTTTACACGCCCATATTTTTATTGTCATTGAAAATCGGTGAAATTGTCCATTTTTTAATCAAATCAATTGATTGCCTACTCTAGTGGGGAGGGACCCATCGTGGTGTACCGGGAGGAAACTTCACATATCTCTTGCAGTGACTTAGTTCACAATATATTTTAGTCTACATTGCACTGTAGAGAACCTATTTTTTGATTTTGTAAAATTATTTTTTTATATAATATGGCTTGAAGTTTCTGAATTTGGAAAAATCAATTGTAAAAAGTAATATTCTTCTAAAGGTTGAAGGTTCAATCTTCAGTGTGGACGAATAAAAATAAATACAATTGCGAAATACTTAGGACATCTCTCCAGTCATGACTGACGGAACAAAAGCATGCTACCACCATGAAGTAAATAAAGGGTTCCGCTCGAAATTCCATCCTAATTCCCAAGTTTGACAGAAACATTCCTGCATTCGACACCTGAAGAAAGTTGGAGCTTACATCGACTGAAACGTTATGAGAATAACACTCAAGATGAGAACAGTAGTCCGATGAATCCAAGTGATACGAATAATGGCTTGGATTAAAATTTAAAATACAAAAAGCAAGTATCATGGTTCAATTGTGCTTTAAACAGAAATATTTATTTCAAACATGTCCTGTCATATCAAATAACCTACTGTTGATTTTATCTGCCTGGCCTTACTGCTTGTGCGATGATAATGGCTTGCATTTAAGTCTAAAATGCAAATGTCAAGTATCATAATGCAATTATATTTAAACAGAAACATTCATTTCGTACGCACCGCTGCCAGAACCTACCGTTGATTTTAGGCTTGTGTGATAATAGAACTTTGTAAATGAACTTGTGATGTTAAGCTGTGTAAGGTGTTACCTTTGGTAAAAATCGCCTGTTCCTTCTTTCATATATATATATATATATATATATATATATATATATATATATATATATATATATATATATATATATATATATCAGACAATACGAGTGGAAAATGAATTCACAAAAAAAAAAAAATCAAAACAAAACTATATATTGGTACATATAGAATGATTCATTTATTTAATAAAGGTATACATCCATTTAGTTTGGGGGATAAAGGGGGCTCTTTATACCAAGGCATTTCAAAGCCTAATGTTTCTCATCAGAAGAGCAGAAAAGATGTTAGGTAACTTAATAGGGATGTGACGTCGAGGAATTCATCAGGAACGAAATAGATAAATAAAATTATTGATGTTATATATATATATATATATATATATATATATATATATATATATATATATATATGTGTGTGTGTGTGTGTGGGTGTGTGTGGGTGTGTGTGTGTGTGTGTTATATATATAGAGAGAGATATATAGATATATAAAAGTGAAAGTATCTCTGTGTGTGTCTGTGTATCTGTGTGTCTGTGTATATTTCCCTACGCAATAACTCTGTCAATTTTTAGTCTACAGACTCGAAATTTGATATACAGGGTACTGAGATTTGGGAAAATCACTGTGATCGATTTTTGGCCAGATATTTGGTGATTAAGGGGTCAAAGTTCAACGATTTGACCTTTGAGAACTCTACCAAACTCCTCCCACAATTTTGGGTCTATGCACTTGAAATTTTAGAGATAGGTTCCTTGGACATGGATCTAACTTGATTTGAGCCCAAAATAATAAATTTTAAGGGGCCATAATAGGGGTCAAAGTTTTAAAAAGATTGACCTCTGCGGCCTCTTTCAAATTACTCAGACAATTTCTGGTCTAAATATTTGAAATTTTACATAAAGGGTATTCAGAGATAGGACAAGCTTTTTCATCAGTTTAGGTCGAAAATTTTTAGTTACCAATATATAAATGTATGTATGTATGTCCGTTTGCATGTCTGCCTTACACTTTTAATAGCGGCGACAGATTTAACCAAGATCAGTATTATTTTAAAGTTCGATCTTTTATACGACAAATATCGAAAAATTGGCCAAAACATTAATATCTTCCCCTTCAACTAGGCACTTTTCTACAGGGGGGGGTAACTTTTTTCGCTGATATTTTTTAAAGTTATCCTCTCCTTTAGATTGTCTAGCCATAATTTAAAAAAATGTCGCCTCCGGTTTGGCGGTGGTCGTAACAGCATAAACGTTAGGTTTTACCCAGTTCTTTTCCTCCTTTCCTACTACCACTTTTTTTTTTTTTGCTCAACATACACATCCAAACACCCGGGCAACGCCGGGCGCCCATGCTAGTATCTATAAAAGTGAACGTGTGTGTGTGTGTGTGTGCCTGTGTGTCTGTGTACATTTCCTTACGCAATAACTCTGTCAATTTTTAGTCTACAGAAATACAGGGTACTGAGATTTGAAAAAGATCCCTGTGATTGGTTTTTGGCCAGAAATTTGTCGATTAAGGGGTCAAAGTTCAACGATTTGACCTTTGAGAACTCTACCAAACTCCTCCCACAATTTTGGGTCTACACACTTGAAATTTTAGATATAGGTTCCTTGGACAGGGATCTAACTTAATAACTTGATTTGGTCGTAACAGCATAAACGTTAGGTTTTACCGCGTTCTTTTCCTTCTTTGCGGTACGGGTTCGAGTCTGCTTTCCTACTAACACTTTTTTTTTTTTTTGCTCAACATACACATCCAAACACCCGGGCAACGCCGAGCTGAAATGCTAGTTATATATATATATATATATATATATATATATATATATATATATATATATATATATATATATATATATCAGGTTGACAAGAAAGTTCTTGTGATTTTTAACTTTTGAATTTAGATGAACATATCTCGGCTCAAACAAAAATTTATTGATCGAAATAAGCACCATCAGAATCAACACACTTTTGCCAACGCAAAACAAATGTATTTATGTGAGTAAAGTAGAAATCTTGCATTCTGGTGGCGATAAAATCACTGAAGGCATTTTTGATACCGCCTAGGTTTTTGGAGCATTTCTCACACAATAAGATTTCAAGATGCTTGAAAAAATGGTAGTCAGTAGGTGAGAGGTCTGGAGAGTATGGTGGATGAGGCAGAGTTTTGTAGTCTAATTTGTTAAACTTCTGCAGGGTTGGTTAGCAGCATGTCGTCGGGCATTGTCATGGAGAAGAATTAAGCTTTTTCGGCTGACTAATGCTGGGTGTTGTTGTTGAAGTTTCTGATGTATTTCATGCATTTGTTGACAGTACTTCTTCACCATAATTGTTTCGCCTGCATTCAAAAAACTGTAATGGATGAGACCGATCGCAGACCACCAAACAGTCAGGATGACCTTCTTTTGGTGCAACTCTGGCTTCAGGAAGTGTCATGTAGCTTCGTCAGCGTCTAACCACTGAGCTGAACACTGCCAGTTGTAAAGAACCCAGTTTTAATCACAAATCACAACTTGGTTGAGAAACGGGTCTTTCTTTTCTTTTCTGTAAAAGAAGGGAAGATGACATTACATAATGGTTGTCGTTCAATTTGTGAGGCACCCATTGACTAAGTTTCTTTTCCTTTCCAATCTCTCTCAAGTAGTTGGAAATCGTTGTATACGTTACGTCTAATTCAGAAGCAAGTTCTCGAACAGTTGCACGTGGATTGTTCTGACTAAGGCTCTTAATTGGATCGTTGTCAACATCCAATAGCCGACCACTGCACTCATCATCTTCAGAATCTCATCATCGCTATGAAATTTCTTAAACCACCATTGTGCTGTGCGTTCAGTAGTGGTTCCTAGGCCAAACGCTTCATCCATATCGCAAGCTGCTTCAACAGCTTTTCAGCCTAGTTTGAATTGAAACAAGAAAATTGTGCGAGTTTACATTTTTTCCATCTTTTATTCAATGTTCTAACAAGACATAATTGTTTTAAAAGGATTGTAATTTAAACGATTAAATAGTGAAAATAATATATAAAGTAAAGGTATTATGACGATAACTCATTTGAAATCAAAACTAAAAATGTTGCAAGATTATACGGAAACTCGAAAAATTAAAAAAAAAAAAGAATCAAAAAGCAAAGTGTCTCCGTTGCATTAAATATTTGCTTGAATGAAAAAATGCTGGCTGAATATACCAATTTCAATATACATATATATATATATATATATATATATATATATATATATATATATATATATATATTACCACACTATTTTCTTTTAATAAATTGATAGATCAGTAATTCTAAAAAAAAAAAAACATATCAATTAGTGCAATTGGTTGTACTGTTACATCCATGTTCATAAAAGTATTGAACAATTTGGGAACAAATCCATTTTTTCTATCATCATCTATCGATCCTGCTCCCTTAGTTTCATTTTTATCCCCAAGAGGATAACATATTCTCCACTGAGAATGTCAGCCTTGAGGGCCACAAAAAAACCATAGAAAGAAATTCTGTAAGATAAACGCAAAACAATATTCCCAATACAGCAATAAATTATTCAAAAGAATGCAATCCCGATAATTGCATAAAAAAATATAATTATACAAAGCAACTTCATTAATTCATATAACTTTGTTAAACATGACACGGAATTATTTCATACAAAATCTATAATTTACAATCAATAAAGCAGAATAGAAAGTGAGTGTAGAGTTTACTTTTGTCAGTCTTGTAACTCTTGCTTCGCTTATTTTATCCTTTAGTCCTCACATTCCATAAACGATTTTTCTGACAAAGAGGGAAGAATTGCTGTTTTCTGGGTCAGAATCTATTGCATCTAACACTTATCATTAACAAGTTTTGTTTTTTTTTTACCTAGAAGTAGTATTTTTTTTAGCTCCTTACATCAAGCGGCTTCATGCCTCGTCTGGAATGATTTCCATTTCATATGAATCCAATGAGAGCGTACAAAACTGAAAACTGCTGTACGACGACATATTTCAAAGACATGCAAAGAAGAAGGATCAAAAGATAAAGTTCCTTGTTGTTACGAAGATATTTATTAAAAATGATAATCGTCGTCAGCAGCGGTTCGCACTGAAAGGGATCAGACTGCCTGCTTCCCACCTGACTACAACTTTAAGTCCAACGTTAACAAATTCCTAATGAACCGCCCTCTTAAGTAAACACTTCATTAAATCTCCACACTAACGTACTGTATTTGCAATAACCCTTATCCTTGAGTGGCTTCCGGGCCTTGATAAGTGGTGACCACCGTGTAAAAAAAAAAAAAAATGACTACAGCTGTGGAGCAGATAACTATAGAATGACTCCCTTTCATTCCTATTGACATGGGAATCTCCCTTTCTGAGGCCTTCATTCTCAGTTCAGAAACACCTTGGCTATAATAGAAAACATTCAACCGCCTGAGAACATGAACGGGGAGGATCAAAAGTTGCTACAATCAGACGAGGTTACAAAACTCACCCAACCATCTATGAATGGAGGGTAATACGATACAACAGTTTTTTCTTCCTTCTATGCTGTCCAATCGGTGCAGCTTGAAAGATCTTGTAAAATGCAAAACTAATGGAAAGAACTACGCACAAAAGCGGGAAACTATTGTATGACGACATGAATCAAAAGACAAAGTTCTGTGTTGTTACGAAAGACACTTATTAATAATAAGTGTCGTCAGACTAAACTAGAAACGTACACCCACATATTTCGATAATTTGCGTGCGAAATAAACGTGTATAGTAGTGTTAGGACGATTAATCCGAATCGGAATCGGGAATCAGAAAAATCGGAACTTTTAGGGGTATCGGAATCGGTATCGGAAAAAATTAGTACCTACTTTCCGATGCCAATAAACGATTCTTTTAATTTTTTAAAATTTAATTCTGTTAAAAGCAAAATCTTCCACTACAAGTAATAATAATAAGATAATAAATATTTATTGATTTTTAACTATTAGTAAAACTAAAATCGATAGATCATCGCTTACAAGTGTATTTTTTACGTCTGAGAAAATATTTGCACATTTAACACGTGTTTTTACTTTTTAATTGTGGAAAAATAACTACTTCATAGTTAAATATTTAGAGTTTATAAAGAATCGGAATCGATAATTGTGTCGGAATCGGGAATTTAGTAAGGAATTGGTAATTGTATCGGAATCGGGGAAAATATTGGAATCGTCCCACCACTAGTATATAGTTCCTCATTTTTCACTGGTCTTGTGTCAATCATGTGGTTTCAATCGATGTTGCTTTAAAAGGATTTTCCTTTCCCATTCCAAATCTCAAATTAATTCATTCTATTCCATTGAAATCAGACAACTGCATACAAAAGCGGGAAACTGTTGTATGACCATATGATTCAGAGACATGCAAAGAATAAGGATCAGCTAATGTACACTCACATATTTCGATATAATTCGTGCGCGAAATAAAGTATGCTCTGTGATAAAGAATTCCTTTTATTCATTTTTTATTTCTTTTTTTACTCACCTACACGCCAAGCAAGACACATCGCCACTTGAATCGTAAGAGGTTACTATTTGAGACCATATCTACAACAGATTTACAAGATGTTGATTTACATTACATTTAAACTTCTGCATATCAGTAGAGTCAAGGAAGCAAGTAGCAGAAAGGGAATTCCAAAGTTTAGCTGTTCGAGGGAAGAAGCTATTAAAGTAGAAAGCTTTCTGGCAATTAGGGACCTTAATAGTAAAGGGATATGATTTTGTTACGTGGCGGGTTTGTCAGGGATATGTACGTCGAGGGGGCACAAGGGCAACGAGTTCATCAGAGCACATTCCATTAAAATACTTGTTAAACAGGCACAGGGATGCAACATTGCAGTGATGGGACAGAGGTTGGAGCCTAGCTGACAAAGCGGGGCCTATTGGATTGGAGACTGTTTTTGGACTTCATCCAAGAGTGAGAGACTAGCGGTAGATGCACCAGCGCAGATGTGGCAATAATACCCCATGACTTGGTGAATGGCGGCTTTTTAGAGGTACAGGATGCTCGTTTCGTATGAAACAGATCAGATGATTTTATTGTTATGATCGGTTTCTCTGATATCTTTTTAGTAAGAATTACTTCTGGAAAGACATCGGATACTTACAGGAGGGACCATATGAAGGTTGCCAACATCCTAAGTGAAAATGTTTCTGTGGATCAAACTGGATTTGAACTTGGCACACACAGGTTGTCAGTTTGTGTCGTTAACCATTAGTTAATCATCTCCCACCTTAAGTTTTAACACTCTACCAATGTTTTATTGCAGGCTTAAAAAATCATTAAAAACCTATTTTCTTAGCCGGCCACAAATAATCCATCAGCTTATGGCCCAAAAGCCCATCTGCATGTAAGACTCACAGAAACCCAACGGACCTCCTAGAACCTGCGTTGCTGGAATCCATACTATAATAAAAAAAAATAAAAAAATTTGTTTGTGTATTGATATTTATATTAAAAATCTTTTTTTCTATCTATTTAAAAAGAAAATACAACTTTGTTATATCGGTTGTGGAATTGAATTCATTTGCAAAAGATCTAGCTAATTTGCATATTCTTTTAAACATTCATTTTAATTAATTCCCTATTAGGTCTTTCGGTTTTCTCATGGGATTTCTTATGGAAACTACAGAGCCGATCTGGCTGAAATTTTGTATGAACCTTTATTATGATAATGTGAAGTGAACTAACTATTATGATATCCATTTAATAGTTAGTCATCACAATATGAATCAGTAGGCATTAGTCATCACAATACCACATTTACTCTAGAAGTTTTCTTAGAAATTACTGAGCCGCTTTAGCTGAAATTTTATATAAGTTTTTGTTATGGTAACGTGCAGCGAATTAAGTATTATGGTATCCGTTCGATGCACAGTTAGGGATTAATAGGGATTAGTATATAATGCAAAAATCAGTACAAATATAATCATATTCAACCATCAATTTGCCATAAAGCACTGATTCTAATTCAACGAGCTATAACTGTTGCCCGTTTTGAACCCTTTACCGCCAGAATATTTTTTATGCAATAAATAAATTTTAGGATCATGAATTTAAGTTCTTCTTGACTTGGAAAAGGATAAAGGAAAAAATTACCAAAATGTTGAACCATGCATAGACCTGTACTTTGAATATCGGTTGAGCTGACAAGCCATGAGTAAGAAATATTTCCTATATAATTTTTTTTTTAAAAAGTTTTCTAAAACGTCTAGTTCAAGTGCATATTTCATTTCAACATAAAAAAATGAATTAAAATGTACAATCGTTTTTATTTACACACTACCTGACAGACTAGTAGACCAAATTTTTCATACAGATGTGAGAACTTATCTAAAAATTAAAATATATGAAAAAAAAATGCTTGACACCAAAAAAAGAAATATATTTTCTCCATTACAATTAAAAAACAATTTCCTTTTTTCTTAGATGCCTGTTTGCCGCCATTTTAACAAGTGAATCGGTTTCTCATTTCAAAAGCAAAAAAAAAAAAAAAAGACAATTACAGCACGGAACGACAGAACAAGCGGGAAATTATTGCAACTTATTAATAATTAATAGCAACAAAAAAAGCCAAAAGAGAAGAAAGAATGCGTTCGTATTTATCAAATTACAAATTATAATTGGCATAAATATCGATTCAGTTTTCTGTGAGAAAATTGTGCATGTGAGAATAATTGGAACATAGAAATATAATTCCAAACGTAGAGGATTTCAAATAACAATAAAAACCAAAAAGTAGGAAAACAGTGAGCAAGAAGAGAGTTCCACAACCTTGCAATCCTTGGAAAGAAGCTACCAGAATAAGAAGCTGTATTACAATTAGGTATTAAAACATCGAATTGACGGAGACCACTAGATCAACGAGTTGAATGAGCTGAAACAAAGGAAGCATGGAATAGATCAGACAATTCTGAAGAACACATGCTACAATAGTATTTATAGAAAAGACTGAGACCAGCAGCATCACGTTTGTGAGAGAGAATAATAAAGGAGAAGGAGTTGAGCTAATCAAATTAGAGATACGTTTCTGCACTTTAGCAAGAACCTTCAAATGGGACAGAGATTTTCTAGCCAAAGTACTCCTACATGGTTCTGATCGTAGATTTGTCGAGATAGAGAATAGCCTCGAGTGTGGGAAACTGTTTAGACTGGTAGAGAGAACAGATTTTAGGAGAAGCAGAAAAAGCAATGGATCTAATATATGAACGCCAAGAAAAATTTGATGTAAAAGAAAGACAAGTTTTTAGAATCGATTTGTTATTGAAAGCAGAGTCATCCTAAAGAATCACGGGGGAAAAAGGAACATCGGACTACGATTGAAAGACAGGATTCATCGGACTACTGTTCTCATTTTAAGTGTCATTTTCATAACATTTCGGTCGATGTAACCTCCAACCTTCTTCAGGTGTATCGTGTTGAACTCGAGAATTTGGATAGGGAATTTCAAACAGAACCCTTTATTTACTTCACAAAGATAATATGCTCTCATTCTGTCAGCCATGACTGGATAGAGGTCCTAAGTAATTCACAATTGTATTTTTCGGTTGCCCACAGTGAGGATTGAAACTTCAACCTTCAGGAGAATATCACTTTTACAATTGATTTTCCAATTACTTTAATCACTTGTGGAAAGTTCCGGTACGAATTTTAGGAGCCTTAAATATCACGATTTATTACTCATTATTATTACTATATATATATATATATATATATATATATATATATATATATATATATATATATATATATATATATATATATATATATCTGTTCTCATTTTAAGTGTCATTTTCACAACATTTCGGTCGAAGTAGTTCCGATTTTCTAGATTTTATAGACCGATTATATATAGATTTTTCGATATATAGATTACGAAAAAACGCATAAAAAACGTATTATCTATCTATCTCTCTCTCTACATATATATATATATATATATATATATATATATATATATATATATATATATATACACACAGATTTTTTATATATGTAAAATACGGAAAAATATATAAATGTGTATATCTGTTCTCTATTTATTTCTTATTTGTTTACGGGTAGAATTACAAAATGTCTTTAAAAAAAACTTCTTTCTAATAAAAAAAAAAACTTCAACAAATCAATGAAGGGCACGTGAGTATACGGTAGGTTGTAGTGCTAATATCAAGCGAATAAAAAATATAGTCAATAAATTAAAAAAAAAGTCAATTGGATGAAGAAATGTTTATCTATTATTCCAGTAGTTTCACTATTAAAGTTATCAGTAAGTTGAATTGTATTGTGGTCTTCATCTAAAACCTAAAGGGAACATAAAATGTTGAAGTTACACATATCCTCACGTACACGTGATGATGATGATTGCAACGTCTTTTCAGACGAGTGCCACTCCCTCAGACATTTAAAATCCATGAGCCCAAATATCTGAGGGAGTATCTATACAAATATGATGTTAAAGAGTCTTAGCTTTGTACGACAGCTAAGTCTCTCCCTCGGTTCAAAATGTTGAGATCCAGCAACAAGCAAGAGCAAGATAGCCAGCAACAAATTACACTGCAGACCAGCTTAATGCGGGTACTGGTCTTCCGCCTTATGTTTTTTTAAATCAGAGATTTGCTTCTCCTAGAAAGGTTGCCTTCACCACGGCTTACGGGAGACCTCTCTACCCCAATACACATATGCACACACACAAATATACACGGTGCTAGTTGGCTGTTGACCCAGAAAAGAGTTCATTCGCCCTTTGTTTGGTGAGGAGGGCGGCTAGTCTCCCTTAAGGATCATGTACACGTACACATACACACACATATACGCACATAACACACATATAAATAAACATATCCACATATGCATACATATATGAACACATATACACATACATATGTATATGTACACACATACACACACAGTCATGTATAGACATATAATACAGAAGCACACACACACTTTCGCACACACACACACTCCTCCCACTTAAGGTTAGCAATACTACAAGAGCTACATTCGATTTAGGGGAGGTGTGGTTGGAGATTGCGCTAGTCTTGTTTCAGAATTACATATGTAGTAACACTTATAGGGATTATCCATTGCCTCCCAAGACTGAAAAAATGGCATGAATGAAAATATATAGGAACTTAGCTCTATTATAATAATGGATACTGATCAATGTCAGTTTCAATTTCTAATGAGTCTGACCATAAACCATTTCAGGATTATTTTTACAGTCGGATTGTTTTAGTCGTAAACAGAAAGAAATCGATTTCACCAATATTCTGTTGCAACAAGTTTTATTCATTTTTTTTTTTGTATAAATTGTCTGCTGTTTTGGAATTTATCAAATCAATTCTTATTGTGGAAATAAAATGAATCCATGGTTACACCGGTCACATGACATGAGTAAATTATGGGCATTTCGTGACCCCAAATAGCTAAGGGAGAATCAGGATGTCAGTATAGTTAGATGTTTGTGTCTCATAGCATTGTTGAGGTGGCTTGTCATCTGATAGATAATCAAGCTGCCTGAGGATACTGGCTTCTTGACCTAAAATGCACCAAACATTATTTTTTCCTTTACCGTTGAAAAACTCAATTATGTCCTGTAAAGTCAAAAACAAAACCAATAATTTTGTTTTCAAAACAACGATAGCCAAATAAAAAATAGTTGAAGATAAATAATTTGAAGATAAGGAATTTGAAGATTAATAATTTGAAGATTAATAATTTGAAGATTAATAATTTGAAGATAAGTAATTTGAAGATTAATAATTTGAAGATAAGTAATTTGAAGATGAGTAAGTTGAAGATAAGTTATGGGAAGATAAGTAATTTGAAGATAAGTAATTTGAAGATAAGTTATGGGAAGATAAGTAATTTGAAGATGAGTAAGCTGAAGATAAGTTATGGGAAGATAAGTAATTTGAAGATAAGTTATGGGAAGATGAGTAAGTTGAAGATGAGTAAGTTGAAGATGAGTAAGTTGAAGTTGAGTAAGTTGAAGATGAGTAAGTTGAAGATAAGTTATGGGAAGATAAGTAATTTGAAGATGAGTAAGTTGAAGATAAGTAATTTGAAGATGAGTAAGTTGAAGATAAGTAAGTTGAAGATAAGTAAGTTGAAGATAAGTTATGGGAAGATAAGTAATTTGAAGATAAGTAAGTTGAAGATAAGTAAGTTGAAGATAAGTTATGGGAAGATAAGTAATTTGAAGATGAGTAAGTTGAAGATAAGTTATGGGAAGATAAGTAATTTGAAGATAAGTAAGTTGAAGATAAGTTATGGGGAGATAAGTAATTTGAAGTAATTTGTAAGTTGAAGATAAGTTATGGGAAGATAAGTAATTTGAAGATAAGTAAGTTGAAGATAAGTTATGGGAAGGTAAGTAATTTTAAGATAAGTAAGTTGAAGATAAGTTATGGGAAGATAAGTAATTTGAAGATGAGTTATAGGAAGATAAGTAATTTGAAGTAATTTGTAAGTTGAAGATAAGTTATGGGAAGATAAGTAAAATGAAGATAAGTAAGTTGAAGATAAGTTATGGGAAGATAAGTAATTTGAAGATAAGTAAGTTGAAGATAAGTTATGGGAAGATAAGTAATTTGAAGATAAATAATTTGAAGATAAGCAATTTGAAGATAAGTAATTTGAAGATGAGTAAGTTGAAGATAAGTTATGGGAAGATAAGTAATTTGAAGTAATTTGTAAGTTGAAGATAAGTTATGGGAAGCTAAGTAATTTGAAGATAAGTAAGTTGAAGATACGTTATGGGAAGATAAGTAATTTGAATTAATTTTTAAGTTGAAGATAAGTTATGGGAAGATAAGTAATTTGAAGATAAGTAAGTTGAAGATAAGTTATGGGAAGATAAGTAATTTGAAGATGAGTAAGTGTAAGATAAGTTATGGGAAGATAAGTAATTTTAAGATAAGTTATGGGAATATAAATAAATTGAGGATAAGTAATTTGAAGATAAGTTATTTGAAGATAATTAATTTTAAGATAAATAATTTGAAGATAAGTAATTTAAAGATGGATAATTTTAAGATAAGAAATTTGAAGATAAGCCATTTGAAGATGACTAATTTTAAGGTAAGTCATTTGAAATTAAGTAATTTGAAGATGAGTAATTTGAAGATGAGTAATTTTAAGATTAGTAATTTGAGGATAAATAATTTTTAAAAAGTCATTTAATAAGTTATTTGAAGATCAGTAATTTTAAAATTAGAAATTTGAAGGTAAGTCATTTTAAAGTTAGTAATTTGGAGGTAATTCATTTAGAGATAAGTAATTTTAAGATAACTAAGTTGCAGATAAGTAATTTGAAGATAAGTATTTTGAAGATAAGTAATTAGATAAGTTATTAGATTAGTTATTTTAAGATAGGAAATTTGAAGATAAATATGTAAGATTAGTAACTTGAAGATAAATAATTTTAAGATAAGTCATTAGAAAATGAGTACTTTAGAGCGAAGTAATTAAATATGATTAATTTGAAGATAAGTAATTTGAAGATAAGTAATTTGAAGATAAGTAATTTGAAGATAAGTAATTTGAAGATAAGTAATTAAAAGATCATTAATGTCAAGATAAGTAATTCGAAGATATGTAATTTGAGGATAAGTAATTTGAAGATAAGTAATTTGAAGAAATATAATTTTCCAATTAGTAATTCGAAGATAAGTAATTTTTAGATAAGTAATTTGAAGATAAGTAACTTGAAGATAAGTTATTTAGAGATATATAATTTGAAAATTAGTAATAAGTTTTAGATAAGTAATTTGAAGGTAGTAATAATTATTAGATAAGTAATTTTAATATAAGTTATTTATAGATATATATTTGAAAATTATAATTTAAAGATAAGTAATTCAAAAATTAATAATTTAAAGATAAGTAATTTGAAGATAAGTAATTTTAAAATTAGTAATTTTAAGATAAATAATTTTTAAATGAGTTATTTGAAGTTAATTCTAGATATATAAAATATTAACTGGAAGATAAGTATGTTCAAGATAAGTAATTTGAAAATCAGTAATTTGAAGATAAGTAATTTTAAGGTAAGTAATCCGAAGATAAGTTATTTGAAAATTAGTAATCGGAAGATAAGTAATTTGAAGATAAGTAATTTGAAGAGAAGTAATTGTCAGCCATTACTTGAAGAAGAAGTTATTTGAAAATTAGCAATTTGAAGATAACTAATTTAAAAATAAGAAATTTGGAGATAAGTAATTTTAATATAAGTAATTTAAAAAATTATTATTATGAAGATAAGTAATTTGAAGAAAATTATTTGAAGGTAATTAATTTTAAGATGAGTAATTTTAAGATAAGTAATTTGTAAGATAAACAATTTGTTGATATTTGAAGATGACTAATTTGAATCTACGTACTTTAAAGATGATTAATTTCGAGATAACTAATTTGAAGATAAGTCATTTGTAGATAAGTAATTTGAAGATAAGTAATTTTAAAATTAGTGATTTGAAGATAATTAATTTTTAGATAAGTTATTTGAAGATAATAATTTTAAGATACATAATGTGAAAATAAGTTGAAGATAAGTAAGCTTAAGATAAGTAATTTGAAAATTAGTAATTTTAAGATGATTAATTTGAAATTTAGTAATCTGAAGATAAGTAATTTGAAGAGAAGTAATTGAAAATTGTAACTTGAAGATAAGTTATTTGAAAATTTGCAATTTGAAGATAAGTAATTTTAAAATTAGTAATTTGAAGATAAGTAATTTGAAAATTAGTAATTTGAAGATAAGTAATTTTAAGGTAAGTAATTTGGAGATAAGTAATTTTATAATTAGTAATTTGAAGATAAACAATATGAAGGTAAGTAATTTGAAGATAAATAATTTGAAAATTAATAATTTGAAGATAATTAATGTCAAGATAAGTAATTTGAAAATTAGTAATTTGGAGATAAGTAATTTGAAGATAAGTATTTTTTATAGATAATTTGAAGATAAATAATTTAAAAGTGAGTAATTTGAAGATAAATAATTTGAAAAGTAATAATTTGAAGATAATTAATGTCAAGATAAGTAATTTGAAAATTAGTAATTTGAAGATAAGTATTTTTTTATAGATAATTTGAAGATAAATAATTTAAAGGTAAGTAATTTGAAGATAATAAATTTGAAGATAAGTAATTTGCAGATAAATAATTTGAAGATAACTAATTGGAAGATAAGTAATTTGAAGATAAGTTATTTGAAGATGAATAATTTGAAGGTAAGTAATTTGAAGTTTATAATTTGAAGATGAATAATTTGAAGATTAGAAATATAAGGATGGATAATTTTAAGGTAAATAATTAAAATAATGGTAAGATGATAATTATAAGTAATTTAAAAATAAATGATTTGAAGATAGAAATCTGAAAATAAGTAATTTGAAGATAAATAATTTGAAGATAAGAAATTTTAAGATAAGTTATGGGAAGATAAATAAATTAAAGATAATTAATTTGAAGATAAATAATCCCAGACATCCTATGAGAGATGGTTAGTTTGTTGCTTATTGCTTAGGCGCCCCCCAATTAGCAATGACAACGGGGCAGTCTCGGCATATTTTTCAGGCCAGAGTGCTATTCTTTTGGTTTTAAAATCCCAATTTCCCCATCTTGTGTCATATTTTCTCTGACACGTTATGTGTGTGCTATCAATAAAATTGTTAATAATAATAAGTCTGGGAACCTATTTAAAGCACCTCGTACCTTACTCTAAGGTAAATGGGGATGATGGATTATAAATATGGAATATGGTTTGTATAAATATCGCATAAAATATTGTGTCTACATTTTTGCATTTTTTAACCAGAGTAAATCAAGTAGAATGGGGGAAATCTATGACATTGAGATAGATATATATATCCTACTTAAAAGTAAACAGTAATGAATGCGAATTGTATTTGTAAATGCTTACGGTTTTTATATTATTAGCTGTAATAAATGTGTAAATCTTTTGTTTCATATCTTTGTATTTCTCATAAAAAATAGACATGAGGGAAAAACGAATGAACACATATCCAAGGTAATGGCGGAAACCCTAGAGGGAGACCTGCAGTCTGTAGTGGAATGGGAACAAAAATGGATGATAACATTCAATGCTGCCAAGACGAATCTCGTTTCCTTTAATAATTTCAAGAAACCTTCTCTAAAACCAAATAACCATGGCTAATGATACATTACCTGAAAGTACTTCGTTCAAACTCCTCGGTTAAGCATTCAGGGGAACATGAGTTGGAACAGATACATTGAGGGCATTGCCAAGGCTGCTGCAAGAAGGTGGACTCTCTCTACCATGCTAGAAATTTACTTACGCCTGAAAGTATCCTGTACCTTTTCAAGGCCACCATTCGCCCATGTATTTCACATTTGGGCTGGTGTATCTGCTACTAGTCTCTTACTCTTAGACAAGATTCAAAGAGTAGTCACCAATCTGATAGATCCCGCAGTGTCAGCTAGGCTTCAACCTCTGTCCCATCGACGAAACATTGCATCCCTCTACCTGTTTTACAAGTATTTTAATGATAGGTGCTCCGACGAACTGCAAGTCCTTGTACCCCCTTTATGTAAATACCCTGATAAACCCGACAAGCAGCAAAATCCAACCCCTACACAGCAGAGATGCCAGAAAGTCTTCTACTCTAATAGTTTCTTCCATAGAACTGCTAGTCTTTGGAATTTCCTTCTGGATTCTTGCTTGCCTGACTGCACTGACATGCAGAAGTTCAAGTGCAATGTAAACAGTACTTTTTCTGCCCAACTCCCTACATAGTATCCCTGAAAATTATGTCCTACATCAAAGTGGCAGTGTGCTTTGTTTTGAGTGACAATGCGATAAAAGAATTTCTCTTAGAGGGCTCAATGGAGTACTGAGAAGTTAGATAAATACCTTCCCAGGTATTATTAAGAATGGTTATCCACAAGAAATCTAAAAAAAAAATTGTTTTCAAAAGTAAATCCAAAACATTATTTGATCAAAATAGTCCAATCCATGAAAATGTTCTGTTTTCTTAAATTATCCTGACCCTGAAATGCCAGTGTAGAAGAGAGACAAGAAAAGATGTGGTTGCTGAGTTGATAATCATCCTAGTGCTCTTGCTAGTTATAAAGAAGAAACGATTCACCAAGTTTTTGTCTAAAAGGACCAAATTTTTCTTTACGAGGGACGTTCAATAAGTAATGCCCCCAAACCAACTTCCAATTGTCTGATCTAACTGAAATTTTGCATGTGCAATGTTTTATATCTATATGGGTTATGTGGCAAATTACAACCCTGAATTTATTGTGGTTTCTGATTTACAGGTGTTTGAACTGTCAGGTGTGAAATAAAGCCTGTTAAGTGTGGCGCAGTGATCCGAGTTTTTTTTAATTGAAAGGATGTACACCATAGAAGACTTTACATGAAATGAAAGAAACGTAATGATTCCCCATCATATGACATTGTAAAACGTTAGCATCGAGAATTAAAACATGACCCAAAATCTGTAGAAACATCTATGGAATCTAGCTGCATTCCTCCCTTTTATCATTAATGGGGCATCTGTTAGTCAACCTTTATTTTTAAAGCTTATAGTAAAAACATTTTGTTTAACAATTTTCATGCCTTGGATGAAATGCTTTTCTGACTTGTATCTTATCTTTTTAAGATTATATTTTAAAACTCTCCTTCTTTCTATTTCAGTTTGTATTTCTCCTCACACCACAATCTATTTTTGCAACCCCCTCTTTCTATTATTACAGGTCTGAATATTCTCTCTGTTTCAGTTTGTATTTCTCCTCACACCATAACTCATTTTTGCAACCCCCTCTTTGTATTATTACAGGTCTGAATTTCTCTCTGTTTATGTTTGTATTTCTCCTCACACCACAACTCATCTTTTGCAACCCCCTCTTTGTAATACAGATCTGAATAATGAGAAAATCTGGATCTTTTTTTAACAAAAACTTTAAAATAACTTTTTCAGATTAAATTTTTTTAAACTTCTTTCAGAATAGAAAATCTTTAAAATTTAATAAGGAACATATTTCATATAGGTTTCATTAACAAATATTCAGTACATAACGAGAAAAATAGAGATGAAAATTTCAAAAGGACTGTATAACTGGTTATGGTCAATCAATAGTAGTCCTCGCCAGCGAAAGTCTTTGTTATTGTTATTCTATTATTATTATTATTTAAAACATTTTGTGTCCTGCTCTTTCGCGCGAGGACTAATATATATATATATATATATATATATATATATATATATATATATATATATATATATATATATATATATATATACATAAATATATACGATTGACACGATCATCCTACACCCAGAAGATCTATTTAATTAACGCTCATAACTTTTTATTCATTTTTTATGAAGTATGTCTTACACGTGTGTGTTTTTTTTTAGAAAGCAGAAAACTACTAAACAAATCCGCCTGGACAAATATATGTTCCTCAAAAAATTGTTGGAAAGTTTTCCAAATGGAATGAAAAAGGATTTGAAGAATGGAAAAATGTGCATAAAAGAAAATGCAAATATTTAAACAAATATGAAATTTAAAAAAAAACACTTATTGTAGTGTTTAAGTACCCCTTACCCCACCTCTCAAAAAAAAAAAAATTAATTCAAAACACATGTGGAGAAATAGTCTTACGTTGCTCTATTTGACTTGAAAAATATTGGAGACATATTTCCAAGAATTGTATTTAGTTTGTATGTATCTTTGTATAACTCCGAGTACTGGCCATCGATGAAGGAAGCGTGAAACATGCACGAATTATTTTTCATGTAGATATTTATAAGATTGAATTTCTCATGGTTTAATACTTATAGAAAGAAAGACAAGGTCAACTGAAGGTTATCTTTCAAGTATATAAATTGTATAATCCTGTGATTAAAAGATCAAACGGTTATGGCCTTCCATAGAAATAAAAAGCAAGCATAAGGAAAACACTCAATTTCTTTTCCATTTCATGAAAGTGGAACAAAAAAAAACCAACAAAATCCATTCAATCTACGCGTTTTGTGATGGAAATGTTCATTTGTGTCCGGAATTTTCCAATGAGAAATTTCCATTATCATTTCAATGTTCAGTTTTTCACATCTTATTTGTTGTTCCCGTTTAATTGCCTCCCCATGAGGGCAGAGTTAAACCCAAGGTCTATATAGCTCAGTAGAACTACCGACTACCAACTATATGGTTGTAAGTTCGATTTCTGACTTGGGATAGATGGTAGTCTAGCTTCATTTAAGAGCTGTGATAAAGTCTACCTATGGATGACTATATAATAATCCTGTTGCTGAATTAGCACTTGCTAACTGGTGACCCATTCATCCATTTAACTACATTTATATTCGTTGTTACCGCTGTTCTTTACACTTTTTAAAGACATTATTTTCCTAAAAAAAAAAACACCATCCGAGCAAGGAAGTAGAACTAAAAGTAAAATCATAATTTTACAAATCTAGAACACTCTTTAGATAATTAAATAAACAAAAGTTAATGAAAAATAGAGCAACAACAATTCTTTTCAAAACTTACACATGACAGACAAACGAAAATGATACTTCAAAATTTTGCATGACAGACCAACGGAAATGCTATTTCAAACTTAAGAATGACTGATCAATGAAAATTATATGCAGAATAAGAAGACAAGAAATCTAATTCCAACATTTCAAAACATCTTTATTGATTATCTCTGTTACTATGCCTTGTATGGAGAAAGGGTTAGTATTGAGAAGTGTTCCTGCGTAGAGATGTTGATTAAAGATTAGACAGACCTATTAAAATTTTTGTCTTCAGGGAGGTCAGAATTCTTGATTTTCTCTTGTAGGATCTAATTCGACGTTCTGCTCCATTTTTCAAACTTTGAATAATGGTAGCAATATAATAATACCTTCTTTTGTGCAACTGTCTTCCGTTTTCCTGCTTTCCGGCTGACTACAATATGGTTGTGTTCAAGTCTAAAGTAAATAAGTTCTTGATGAGCCGTTCCATATAAGTTATTAAATTTACCAAATTTTCATTACTAATGATTACTATATTGACCAATTTCTACTGTACACTCTTTAACCCTTATCCTTGAGTGGCCTCTGGGCCTTGATAATGTGGTGATGCCTTTGTAAAAAAAAAACTGTCCAGGGTTGGGTTTTTAGGCCTCTTCTGTTTCCTTTTCTTGTAGTTGCACATGATGGTTTGGGGCCAGGATCTAATTCACGATCTGTTGGCTGATCCAAGTGGACCTCTGTCATGGTAGTGCCATTATCTGAGGTAAGAGGGTTCACACCTTCAGATACCTTTTCTCGTCTGGTGTGTGAACGAGGTAAGGGACCCTTTTTATCCTGGGCGACGGCCAGCCAGTATGTATTATTTTTGGTATTCATTTTCATTTTATTTCCTCATTGTCAGCGGCTTTTGATTTAATATTCAAAGCTACCCCCTATAAATAGAGGGGTTTCCCCTATCCGCAACCTGGGGACGCTCTGTATGGCTTGAGGATACAGCACAACAGTTAAAAGAGAAAGCGTTCATGTGTGTGTGTTAAAGTTATGATTCATAGCCATAATGGATAATTTGTCTGCTTGAAGTAGAAACATACGTTATGAAAGATTGTAGACAATCATGTAGGATGAGAAACAGAGTTCGTGTGTATATTGCATTGAAGACCATGTATGGAGATAGTCATGTTGGCTTGTTTGTATTCCATCTTAGTCAAATCCCGAGCCCGAACGCCGGGGTGAGTTCTGTTTAGCCCCAAGAGAGAAGTTGGGGGTGGAGGGGGACAGATCCGAAACATGTGTTGTTGTTGTCAGTTCAAGATCTGAGGGGGAAAAGAGAGTGTTTTGCCAGTTTAACCTTTTATAAACTCGGTTACGTGACTGAGAGCCGGCTTTTGATTGGACAAGCACGGAACCCTGAGAATTCGTTTCTATTGGTATTCCCTGCAATCATGCCTGCTACATATATTTCCAAATTACGCATGACAGACCAATTATGATATCGTATGAATCTGAAGATTCTATTGTTGGCATTGGTTTAAGAATTCAAGATTCTTTCTAGAAAGATATCAGGTACTTACGGAAGGGATCACATGAAGGTTGCCAACATCCTAAGTGAAAGTGATTTTTGTGGAACGAATTGGATTCGAACTAGATCGTCAGTCCATGTCGTTAACCACTGAACCACCATCACCTTCCACAGAGCAATGAAAATGCTATATTCCAATTAATCGTGATAGACCAATGAAAACCGTATTACAAACTTATCTATGAAAGTCCAATGTAATTGCAATTTAAAAATGAAACGTGACAGACTGACATACATATCAACCAATCTAACACTGCCTTTCATACCGAAGCATGGAACCAAAAGAAGCGATCAAGTTGAATAGCTCGAGAAATCTTTGAAAAGATAATGTTGCAAAATAAAAGAAGATACTGTTGCCGCAGTATTCAAAGGACGTTATCGCTCTCATCATATGAAGCAAAAAGCTCTTTTGAGCAAGTCGTGTAAGCCGGAACATTATCTGAAAGAGTCGTTCATGTAAATTCACTCAATTACACTCGACGACACACTTCTGTGATTATGTCATTAAATGTATTTCAAACTCTGGGCTTGTCTGGCGTTATTGATCCTCACTCTTCTAGAATATAGAGGTTTTATTTTAAGAATCTCTCTCTTAATGGTCAGTTGAAATAAAATCTATATTAGTCTCGAACCGAACGTTCATGTCGGCTAAATTTGAAATCTCGTTTTCATTTTAAAATCTTCAATCTGGTTTTTATGTCTGTAATTTCGTTTTATTTGAAAATTTGAATTTTTTAAAATTTTTATTGATAAATCTGTAATCTGGTTTTTATATAAAAATCTGAAATCTCGTTTAATTTGAAAATCTGAAATCTCGTTTTTAGTTTAAAATCTGAAATCCCGTTTTATTTTAAAATCTTGTTTTATTTTAAAATCCCGTTTTATATTAAAATCTGAAATCTCGTTTTTATATTAAAATCTGAACTAGCAATTTACTTTAAAATCTGAGATATCGTTTTATTGTAAGAATGTTCTTAATCGTCAGTTGAAAAAAAATCTACAATAGTCTTGAACCAAACGTTTATATCAGTGCCGTTAAATCTGAAATCTTATTTTAGATTCTAGCTGAGATTTTACGGAACAATATCTACGGATTCAATTTGATCTGAAAATGAAAACTAGTTGCCAAGTTGGTGAGGTCCCCTGACAAAATATTGTATGGAAATACAATGTAAGTTTAATGTTAATTTTTTATTTATTTATTTTTATTTTTTTATTAATGAGCCACCAATATTTTTTTATGGAAATTGCTCTAGACAAAAAATGAAAATACTTTTTTTTTTTTTTTTTTTTTTTTTACAAAGGCATCACCACATTATCAAGGCCCAGAGGCCACTCAAGGATAAGGGTTAAAGAGTGTACAGTAGAAGTTGGTCAATATAGTAATCATTAGTAATGAAAATTTGGTAAATTTAATAACTTATATGGAACGGCTCATCAAGAACTTATTTACCTTAGACTTGAACACAACCATATTGTAGTCAGCCGGAAAGCAGGAAAACGGAAGACAATTCCACAGGCGTGCAGTTCTAAGAAAGAAGCTTTGTTCATGGAATCTATGTTTAGGTTTAGGCACAGATAAAGAGTGGGGGAAATTATTGATAGTGTTTACAGCTAGACGAGTGTTTCTTTTGAAAGTTTGGCGAGGGGGGACCATAGATTGAAGCTCAGTTGAACACTTTCCATGAAAATAACGATACATCAGAGACAAACTCGCAACATCTCTTCTGTGAGATAGAGGTTGTAAGGAGGAGAAAAGGACATCTCCTACGAGGCTACGAAGTCTATTTTGAACTCTATCAAGGCAGGACAAGTCCTTTCTAGCAGCTCCTGCCCAGATGTGGCAACAGTATTCCATCCTTGGACGTACCTGGCTCTTATATAGATAGAGAATAGCATCAGCAGTGAGATATCTACTGGATCGATAGAAAGATCCCACCATTTTTCCAGCGGCCTTGGCAACAGATTTGATATACGTGTTCCATTTAAGATCAGGAGTAATGGTCAAGCCCAGAAGCTTGTCAAAACTTGAGGCCTCCTGAAGACGAGAGCCATTCATTTCAATTGATGACAAATGTGGATTAGAATGTTGATGATGTAAAGAGAGAAGCTTGGTTTTAGATGCATTAAAAGTAACCAGCCACTTCTTTCCCCATTGTACTACATGCTCAAGATCAGAGGAGAGAGAATTGGAGAGAACTTGGTCGTTTACTGTCTTAGATGTGGTATCATAAATGGTAGTGTCGTCAGCATAAATGTCTACAAATGATGTAAGGATATGATTTGGAAGATCATTAATGTAGATCAAGAAAAGAGTTGGGCCCAGGATGGATCCCTGAGGGACACCGGCATTAATACTGTGAGCTTCTGATTTTTGCCCCTCAACTACTACTCTTATGAACCTATCAGAAAGAAATGATTTAATAATTGAGAAGACTTTTCCAGCTATACCATAGCTAGCGATCTTATGAAGTAAACCTTTATGCCATACCCTATCAAAGGCTTTAGATATGTCAAGAGCAATTGCCCTAGAAAGATTGCCACCGTCGAGAGATTTGCTAATCCTATGCGATATAACTGTAAGGACATCTGCTGTAGATCTAGCAGAACGGAAACCATATTGAGTGTCACTAAGAAGGTTATTTTTGTTGAGATGTTTGATTACTTCTGTATTTAACACAGATTCTAGCAACTTACTCATGACGCACAGGAGACTTATTGGCCTGTACTGAGAGGGGGATGAGCGATCACCTGAATTCTTAAATACAGGGCATACTGATGAGATTTTCCAGGGAGATGGGAAACTATTCTCCTTAAGACAACGTTTAAACAGTTTTGTAAGTATGGGCGCTAGTTCAGGTTGAAGTTTTTTGAGTACTATAATTGGAATACCATCAGGGCCAGTTGCTTTACTGGAATCAAGGTTTTTGATTAGCTTGGCAACATCACGTACAGATATACGTATATCACATAGCGTGTTTTCTGATACAGGAGGAAATATTGGGGGTTGGCGGTCTTGGTCGCAAAGGGTAGAATTAGCTGCAAAGTTCTTGACAAAGAGTTTGGCTTTGTCTGATGCTGACGAGATTACCTCAGGTCCATTGATAATAGTTGGGATGGAGCACACGCTTCTGTTCAGGATTCTGTTTGCTATTTGCCAAAACTGGTGGGAACCAAGCCGCTGCTCAGCTACTTTGGACTTAACAGATTGAGCATACAACTCTCTTGCGTTCCTTATTACTTTCTTACAATGGTTGCTGGCAGTCCTGAAAACGGCTTTAGTTTCCATACATCTATTACGTTTGAAGCAGTGGAAAAAGTGATTTCTGTGTGCAATGGCAGCAGCACATTCTGGAGAGAACCATGGCTGGCTGTTAGGTTTTTGCTGAAACTTTTTAGAGGGTATGAAATGGTCAATACCTACAATTAACCATTCAGTTAGGTCTAATACTATAGAGGACACATCCTTTTTAAACATGGAATGCAGAGGTAGATCAGATATAAATGTACGGAAGCTATCCCAGTCAGCCTTAGTGTATCGATATACTGTACGATGAAGTGGTACGTCTGGGGACTTATTACATTTCATTTTTATCTTAATTGATACAACAGAGTGGTCGGAAGATCCAAGAGGCGACAGAACAGAAACTGAACATAGTTCAGGGCAAGTTGTGAGAAAAAGGTCTAGTAGGCTCGCATACTGGCCGTCATTATCGGGCACACTTAATGTAAGGAGCTAAAAAAAATAATATTTTTTTTGTTTTTTAATATATCTTCAAGGTTAAAAAATAGTCAGCAATAAATGTTTTATGGATATGACCCAAAGAACAACAATTCTTTCTCCTTTGTCAGAAATAAATAGACTAAATAATAAAATAAAGAAAAGCGAGAGTTACGAGACTGCTGAAAGAAAACTCCACACCTCACCATCTTTATCAAGATAAAAACCTATTTGAGGATAAGGAATAATGGGATGGGTAAATTGACTGTTGAATGATGAGAGGATTGAAATCTTCTTAGTTAACAAGAACAAACGATGCAAAAAACAGCAATTCTTTCACTTTTCTTTTTACATGGTAGTCACTATTATCAAGGCCCAGAAGCCACTCGGGGATAAGGGTTATTGCGTGTACAGTAATCAATGGGATAGTATCGTAGTAATAGTTAGTATTGGAGATTTGATAAAGTGTCATTACTTAAGTGGGCGGTTCATCAGGAATTTGTTTGTGTTGGACTTGAAGACATCCAAGTTGAAGTTGGTGGGGGGGGGCAGGCAAGCGGCAGAGAGTTCCATTTGGCGTGCAGTTCTAAGAAAGAAGCTTTATTCATGGAATCTACGTTTTTATTTAGGCATGGATAAAGAGTGGGGAAAATTATTGACAGTGGTTTCAGCTAGTCGGGTCTTTTTCGTGAAAGATGTGCGAGGAGGGGGACCAGAGAATGGAGCTCAGACGAGTACTTGCCATGGAAATAACGATAAAACAGAGACAGGCTCGCAACGTCTCTTCTGTGGGAGAGAGGTTGCAGGGAAGAGAAAAGGAATCCCCCATTAGTCTACAAAGTCTATTTTGTACTCTGTCAAGGTAGGATAGGCTGTTTTTAGCAGCTCCTGCCCAGATGTGGCAGCAGTACTCCATTCTTGGACGTACTTGGCTTTTATATAGACAGAGAATTGCATCATTAGTGAGATATCTTCTGGAGTGCTAGAAGTATCCCACGATTTTCCCAGTGACCTTGGTCACAGACTTGATGTATGTGTTCCATTTCAGATCAAGAGTAAAGGTCAAACCCAGAAGCTTATCAAAACATGGGGCTTCCCCTAGACGAGACTCATTCATTTCAATCGATGCCAGATGCGGATCAGAGCGTCTATGATGTAATGATAGGAGCTTGGTCTTAGATGAATAAAAGTAACCAGCCACCTCTTCCCCCACTGTACCACGCGCTCAGGATCTGAGGAGAGAGAATCAGAGAGAACATTGTCACTTACGGCCTTTGATGTGTTGCCATAGATAGTCATGTCATCAGCATAGATGTCAACGAATTATTTTAGTATGTGTTTTGGGAGATCATTGATGTAGATCAGGAAGAGAGTTGGGCCCAGTATGGACCCCTGAGGGACACCAGCATTAATACTGTGGGCCTCTGATTTCTGCCCATCAACCACTACTCTTATGAGCCTATCAGAGAGAAATGATTTAATGATTGAGAAAACATACCATAGCTAAAAATCTTGTGAAGTAGGCCTTTATGCCATACCTTATCGAAGGCCTTTGCTATGTCAAGAGCAATTGCCCTAGAAATGAAGCCTTTGTCGAGAGATTCACTAATTCTTTGAGATATAACCGTTAGAACATCTGCTGTAGATCTAGCAGAACGGAAACCATATTGCGTGTCACTAAGAAGGTTATTTCTGCTGAGGTGGTTGACTACTTCTCTATTTAATATGGATTCCAACAACTTACTCATGACACACAGGAGACTTATTGGTCTGTATCAAGAGGGAGATGACTTATTACCTGAATTCTTAAATACAGGGCAAACTGATGAGGTTTTCCAGGGTGTTGGAAAGCACTTCTCCTTAAGGCAACGCTTAAACAGTTTGGTAAGTATGGGGGCAAGTTCTCGTTGTAGCTTTTTTAACACTATAATTGGGATGCCATCAGAGCACAGATATTTGTATGTTATCTAGCGTGTTGTGTGTTGTAGGAGGAAATATGGGGAGTTGATGGCCTTCGTAGCATAGGGTAGAATTTGTTTCAAAGTTCTTGGCAAATAGTTTGGTCTTGTCTAATGCTGACGAGATGACCTCTGGTCCATTGATAATGGTTGGGATAGAACGCACGCTTCTGTTCAGGATCCTGTTTGCTATTTGCCAGAACTGGTGGGAACCAAGCCACTGATCAGCTACTTTGGATTTAACGGATTGAGCATATAGCTCTCTTGCATTTTTTATTACTCTTTTACAGTGGTTGCTGGCAATCCTGAAAGCAGCTTAAGTATCAGTACATCTATTACGTTGGTAGCTATGGGAAAAGTGATTTCTGTGCGCGATGGCAGCAGCACATTCTGGGGAGAACCATGGCTGGCTGTTAGGTTTTTTTGGAATTTTTTAGATGGTATGAATTGGTTTATGCCTACAATTAACCATTCGGTCAGGTCTGATACTATAGAGGACACATCCTTTTTAAACATGGAATGCAGAGGTAGATCAGATATGAATGTACGGAAGCTATCCCAGTCAGCCATAGAGTATCAGTATACAGTACGATGGAGAGGTACGTCTGAAGACTTATTATGTTTCATTTTTATCTTAACTGATACAACCAAGTGGTCGGAGGATCCAAGAGGAGATAGAACGGCACATGAGCATAGCTCAGGGGAAGTGAAGAGAAAAAGGTCTAGAAGGCTTGCGTACTGGCCGGTAATATCGGGCACACGGGTGGGCTCGTGCACAATCTGAGTGATTTGTCAGAAACATTACTGTGCCTCACTATTACTATTTTTCTGACCTGAAAAAGTTCTCTGTGCATCACTGTGTATACACACACACACACACACACACACACACACATATATATATATATATATATATATATATATATATATATATATATATATATAGTGAATAAATGACAAAAACCTATATTCCAAAATTCATGATGTTGACCACCTTATTATTTATTCCTTTAATTCAGTTGACATTTAAAATTCTTGAATTAAAGGAATAAATTATAAGATGGTCAACATCATGAATTTTGGAATATAGCTTCTTGTCATTTATTCTCTATATTGCTCTATATTGAGCTTCTTAAATGAGGATTGGTATATATTATAAGAAAATATATTTCCATATATATATATATATGTATGTATATATACATATGTATGTATGTATGTATGTATGTATGTATGTATGTACATGCATACATACATACATACATAAAACACACAAAAAAATACTCCAGCCATTTAAAACGCTGATCCGTTCATTTGGTTGTTTCGTCTGGTTCTATGTATATTTAGTTTGTTTTGGATTTTTTTTTTTAATGCCAAACTCATTGAATTGTACCCATCACCTTCATCCTGATCATTGAGGAAATATGACTTTTGGAACGCTCCTTCATGGTGTACGTGTACGTGTGTGTATGCATATGTAAGTACATGCTTATATGTGTGCCTCTATGTGTGTATGTTTGCATGTGTGTGTACATGCATATGTATGTTTGTGTGCATTCTGTGTGTATGCATGTATGTGTGCATGAATGTGTTTATTTCCATATGTATGTGGGGTGGAGAGGGCTCCCGTAAGCCGTGGTGAAGGCAACCCCTCTAGGAGAAGCAAATCTCTGATTTAAAAAACCATAAAGCGGGAGACCAGTACCCGCATTAAGCTGGTCTGCAGTTTAACTTGTTGCTGGCTATCTTGCTCTTGCTTGTTGCTGGATATCAACGTTTTGAACCGAGAGAGAGATTTAGCTGTCGTACAAAGCTAAATCTCTGTAACATCATCTTTGTATAGATACTCCCTCAGGCATTTGTCCATAAAAAATAGTCCTATAGCAATGGAAATGTTGTGATGCATGTAGGCTTGAAATGTTGGAAGCATATAATAATTGAGCTGCCATCATTATATGTATCCGTGTGTGTATGTACGTATATGTGTACGTATGTTTATATATGTGCATGTGCATGTATATATATATATATCTATGTGTATATGTATGTATATATGTATATGTGTGATTGTATGTATATATGTATATATATCTTTGTGTGTGTATGTATGTATATGTATGTGTATATATGCATATGTGTATGTTTGTGCATAAATGCATAGATATGTATGTATATGTAGTTACATGTATGTGTATGTATATGTGCATATATGTGTACGTATTTGTATGTGCATTTGTATGTATATGTGTGTTTGTATTTGTATATGTGTGTATATATGCATATGTATTTGTGTATGTATGCATGTGTGCATGGATACGTATTATGTATTGTGTATGTATGTATATATGTATATATGTGTGTATGTTTATGGATATATGTGCGTGTATGTGTGTGTATGCGTGTATGTATATATATGTATGTATAGCAATGACCATCTTCAATGTCATGTCTGCTTGAGTGTGTGAATTCGCCGGTACCACTAAAAAAAAGTCATGTTAGGGTTCATGCACTTTAAGTGTCTGAGGGAGTGGCACTCGTCTGACAAAACGTTGCAATCATCATGTATATACATGTATATATATGTACGTATGTATATATATATATATATATATATATATATATATATATATATGCATTATGTATGTATGTATGTATGTATGTATGTATGTATGTATATGCGACTAAACTGGTTCCCCCACCAGACTTGTTTGGTGAGGAGGGTGGCTAGTCTCCCTGAAGGATTAAAAACAAGACCTTCAAAAGGGCGAATGAACTCTTTTTCTGGGTCAACGGCCAACTAGCACCGTGTACATTTGTGTGTGTGTATATGTGTATTGGGGTAGAGAGGGCTCCCGTAAGCCGTGGTGAAGGCAACCCCTTTAGGAGACGCAAATCTCTGATTTAAAAAACCATAAAGCGGAAGACCATTACCCGCATTAAGCTGGTCTGCAGTTTAATTTGTTGCTGGCTATCTTGCTCTTGCTTGTTGCTGGATCTCAACATTTTGAACCAAGAGAGAGACTTAGCTGTCGTACAAAGCTAAGACTCTGTAACATCATATTTGTATAGATACTCCCTCAGACATTTGGGCTCATGGATTTTAAATGTCTGAGGGAGTGGCACTCGTCTGACAAGACGTTGCAATCATCACATCATGTATATGAATATGTCTTAGGAAGTGGCACACGTCTGACAAGACGTTGCAATCATCATCATCATCATCATCATCATCATATGGATAAAAAGTCAATACGAAAAATATGTAAATGTTTATATCTTTTCTGTACTTGTCAGGTGACGTCATATGCTACTGGTACCATGTAACCAGTACTACCTGCCTCATGGTCGGATCACCGGCGACTAAACTGGTTCCTCCACCAGACTTGTTTGGTGAGGAGGGGTACTAGTCTCCCTGAAAGATTAAAAACAAGACCTTCCAAAGGGCAAATGAACCCTTTTTCGAGGTCAACGGCCAACTAGCACAGTGTATATTTGTGTGTGTGTATATATGTATTGGGGTGGAGAGGGCTCTCATAAGCCGTGGTGAAGAAACCTTTCTAGGAGAAGCAAATCTCTGATTTAAAAAACCATAAAGCGGGAGACCAGTACCCGCATTAAGCTGGTCTGCAGTTTAACTTGTTGCTGGCTATCTTGCTCTTGCTTGTTGCTGGATCTTAACATTTTAAACCGAGAGAGAGAGAGTCTTAGCTGTTGTACAAAGCTAAAACTCTGTAACATCATCTTTGTATAGATACTCCCTCAGGCATTTGGGCTCATGGACTTTAAGTGTCTGAGGGAGTGGCACTCGTCTGACAAGACGTTGCAATCATCATCATCATCATCATCATCATCATATGGATAAAAAAATCAATACAAAAAATATGTAAATGTTTATATCTGTCCTGTACTTGTAGGAATATAAAAAGTTAAAAAAAAAAGCAAAAACATTTTCGTTTTTTTTTTAGACTTTTTGTATTCCTACATGTCAACAAATAGGAAATAAATACTTATCAAGACTAAAAACTCTTTGAGGATAAGGATTAATGAGATGGGAAAATTGACTGTTGAACGATGATGCATACGATCAGAGGATTGAAATCTTCCTAGTTAAAAACAAAAACCGATGCAGAAAACAGTAATTCTTCCTCTTTTTTTCAGAAACATTACTAATTGAATGTGAGGACTAAAGGATAAAATAGGGATGAAACGAGAATTAAACATTGCCAAAAGTCAACATATCGTCAACTTTAAAACGAAAATTCTGTTCTTACGATGCGTCCATTAAATTTGTGCGTTTAGTAATGACGATGCATTATTAAATTTAAGCAGCGCGACAGAATGACAGACGGACAGAACCGTTTATCAGCAGACATTGCATTAAAGTACTTGTGTAACGATGTCAGGAAACCAACACGTTGTTGCCTCAGTCGCAAAGAGACAAAGAATAGAAAAGAACTTCAACTCGCTTTTTTTTTGTTGTTGTACAACGATATTTATTTCCTCATTATTACCACTGTGATGTCTCTCACATGATCGTTTTCTCGAACGTCATTCATGCCTCTCACGTGATCTCGAACGTTCTCCACGTCTCTAACGTGGTCCTCCTTTTTAAAGTTTTTATTTTTCCCTACTGGTAACGTTATTTCGCATGCGTCATCCACGCTATGTTACAGTTGTTCAGTAATTATGCCTAATACCTATGATAAGAATTTCACCAAAATCGAAGATATCTGAAGTTTCACAAAGGGCTTCTAATACTATTTTGTATAGAGTTAAATATAGCCCACATTACCCATCCTTATGCATAACAACTCTGTTCGAATACTCTATCCGAACGTATAAACAAATATCAGTACCTAACATTGTAGTGTGTAGTGATTTTTGTGAGTAGCGAAATAAATACAATTCATATTTTGAAATCCGACTTTAGAAATTCTTAATCCATCAACCGCAAGAGATCCATTCCCAAAAGCGTTCTCTATAAAAAGACAGCATTATTTGTAAATTATTGCTCGGATTTCATTTCCTTCATTGGAAAAATGATCGGATAATTCTAAGAATAGAATGTTCTTGAAAAGGAGATTTCTATTTTGGAATCGATTCGATTTTTGTGTCTGTATAAAAAATGTTGCTTTTATATGATTTGGATTATTTGGATAGCTATTCTCATCTTGGTTGTTATTTTTAAAACGACTGGCGTAACCTCCGACCTTCTTCAGATGCATTTTGGGAATCTTTATATTGAACTCCAGAATCGATATGCGCTTTGAACTGATCCCTTTAGTTAAGCTATGAGAGTAACATTGTTCTCGTTCTATCAGCCACCCTAGATAGAGGTATTAACCAATTACTTAAAAACGGGCAAAAGTTATAGCCCGTTGACATAAAATGAGTGCTTTATCGCAAATTGAATATGGTTAAATTTGTGCTTATTTTTATATGAAATATTAATCCCTATTAATCCTTAATAATTGAAATTCTATACAGATTTCCGAGTTCAACATAAAAGGTACAAGTATGATGCACTTGAAGAAGGTCGGAGATTACATCGGCCGGAATGTTCTGAATATAGTAACTAAGATGAGAATAGTAGTATCAATTAACCAAATAATCCAAAATATCACCCAAAAATTGTAGAACATGAGTTCGCTTTATTTTATTGTTTTCAATAATATTTACAAATAAAGATTTTTTATTTTAGTTAGATGAAAGTTTTTTTTATTTTTGTTTATTCTTATTCACCCTAAACAAGGTATATTGCCACTTGAACATAAGAGACTACTATTAGGGACATTGTCTACAGGGACACTAAGTAGGGAGTTGAGCAGCGAGATGTTTGTTCACTTTACATTTAGATTTTTGCATGTTAGTACAGTTAGAAAAGCAGAAAACAGGTAGGGAATTCCAAAGTCTAGTAGTCTGAAGCAAGAAACTATTGAAGTAGAAAAATCTTCTGCTATCCAGGGAACTCTACAGTAAAGAAGTGGAATTTTGCTGCTTGTCCAATTAATCAGGATACCACATTGCGATGAGGAGACAGAGGTTGGAGCTTGGTTGATAATATAGCACCTATTAGATTAGAAACTCTCTTTTAGACCTTAGTGGCTGATGCTCCAGCCCAGATGTGGCAACAATACTCCATGCATGAGAGAATGGTGGCTTTGTCAAAGACACTGACAGGTATGAGTAATTTTCTAGAACGATAGAGGGATACCAGTTTCTTTGCAGCAGCCTTAGCAGTGTCTTAAATATACTTGTTCCAAATCACGTTGCCTGTGAATGTTAAGCTGAGAAGTTTGAACGATGAGTTATCAGATAGAATATTATTAGTCATGGCAATTGGAGGTTGAGAATGTTTCTTAAAGGAAAGAAGCAACAAGGACAAACCAGTCATTTCTTTTGTTTACTTAAATCACATAAAAAAAAAACTATCAATCACACATTTTGGCAAATTTTTACATAAAAATATACAATTACTGGAAATTTATTCGGCTTTAAAAAGAAACACATAATTATTAGTTTCAGATTCATCTCAAAACATGAAACGAATATTAATTTTTAGTTCATTTGAAATATCAAAACAAATATCGATTTTCACTGTAGACATTGAAAGGATTAATTTTATTTTCAATAACGACACACAAAAAAATAATTTTCGATCGGTGATTCTCAGTATCCCAGAACAATTTTCTCACTTTGGAAAACGTGGTTTTATTTTTAATAAAATGTCTTTACTTCCTGTGCCAACACGTGCCACCCCACCCTCACTCGACAACAATCGCCAACCCCAATGCTGTTTCCATGGTCTTCTTTTTTTCAAAAGAAAACAGAAATCCGACACATTCATAGATATCAGTTAGACTCTGGGTGTGTGTGTGTGACACCATCGACCCTCTACAAGCTTACATCTACATCTTAGTCATCTGTTGGTGCCATATTCGTCAGTCAGTTAATCAATTCACTTCCACATTTGCTACAAGCCACAACATACTTTCAACTGACCCTGGTTAATAACTAACCTCAATTGCAGAAAACTAAGGATTATCAGTAAACTGTCCCTAACTCACTGCTGAAAACTGTCCGTAGGTTAACTCTAATTATATTGACTTCTATGTCCGCCCGCTCTTTTGTCCAAGTTACTGCCACACCTTGATTAACAATCGTATTTCAGCTAACTTTCTGTGACCAGATGAACAACTTCACCAACTACACATCCTTTGTTCTATTGACCAACTAATTAACTTTCTTTTCTTTTTTTTCGCTTTGTAACATTTTTTTGGTGGGGGTAGGCGTCGACAGTATCACAATTAAGCCTTTATTTATAAGATGAAAATGTTTGGATAAGATTTGAGAAAATGTAGAAGTAAGTATATAAAGCAAATCTACCAAAATAATAATATTAACAATAATTTATGTTTCTGAATTTTTTAGATGAGACTTGATAATTTGAATTATTTGGATTATTTGGACTATTGTTTTTATCTTGAGTGCTATTTTCACAACGTTTCAGTCGATGTAACCTCCACAAAGACCTATGGCATAACGTATAAAACACTAAAGAAATAGTGAATCTTCTGGAAGCGATTTAATTAAGACAATTACATATTGTGAACAAAAAAATATGGTGATCTCGTTAAAGTCATAATAGAACCTTGATAATCGCTTAAAAATAGAAAATTAAGCAAAATAAAACTTATCGAATAAATGTTACCAATCATGCGAAAATATAATGTTCTAGCAGTATTTTGTTTAGTTTTCGATTTTTGAGCAATTATCTAGACTCGGCTACTGTTCTAATGAGGCCATTTTTTTCTAACTTCATAGGCTTTGCACTATCTTTAGTTTCATGCTAAAAACACTTATCTCTACTATTATATAAAAAGTCACTTTGTGTGTGTGTGTGTGTGTGTGTGTGTGTGTGTGTGTGAGAGAGAGAGAGAGAGAGAGAGTTCCTCATACGTTCCGAAACGGTTGAGCCTATCTTCTGCAAATTTAACACAATTTATTTTTTTATATGTCTGGTAGTGTTCTTAGATATGTTTTGTAATTCAGAAATCCGTCTGATAAGTATCGAAAATCGAAAAAAATCCGATCCTAAGAGTAGTCTTTCTTATAGATAAAAAATAATTTTTACAGGGAATTATTTTAGGTTGCACCGGCAAGGGAGATAATAAAATCTCAACAAATAATTTCTTCTTAGAAAAAAAGCAGGTGTGTTGATATCTTGAAACATAGCTCGGTGGTAGAGCATTCGACTACAGAGCGAATGATCTCCTGTTCAAGCCTGAGTGTACCTCACTATTTTATTTTAATTTTTTTCTTATTAATGAATTCACTATACGATAAAAGGAAGAGATACCATTTAAAATCGCCGCAAATCATTTCTTTGTTTGCATATTTTAAAACTAAACATTACTCAGAAGTGAGTTTTCAGGACATTCATCGTCAAGCCCAAATATCAGCTGACGTGATATTGTAAACAAACACAGACGGAATTTGATGAACTACATTATCATTATTATTTATTTTATTTTATTTATTTTATATTTTTCTTACGAATTAGTCCATCGGGCAAATTATTCCTCGTAATATATATTATTCAGTAGAGAATTGATTCTATAATAATACATATACAATCTGCATAAATTAAAATATCATGTTTAAGCGTATGTATGACCGAACAACGCCGGGCGTCCAGCAAGTAATAGGTTTAAAATTAACGAACTTATTCAGGTAGTAAGAACCGTAACTTAGCTTGCCTTTGGTAATATTTATTTCTGGTATATTTATTTTTTTTATTTATTTACTTTTTTTTATTTTTATTTTATTTTTATTTTATTTTTTAGTTATTCTGGTAAATCACCGAAAAAATATATTTGGTAAAAACAGAAAAAAAAGCAAAAAATGAAAAGAGGAAATATTTGACATTATTCCAGACAGATCAAAAGGCAGGGGTTGGGGAGGGGAAAGAGCGTAAAAGTTTTAACCGGAAATAATAAAACATGTTGCTAATGTACAAAAAGAAGGCTAAATCTATTGCGACATTTTTATGTTATTTTTGTGAGAAAACTAAAAGGGAAAAACGAAGATAAAAGTATGGAAGCATAAAAAACAAACAAAAATGTTTTATGTTTGTAAAAAAAATGTAGGCAAAGATTTTGTAAGCATAGAGAAAAAAATTATGTTTGTTTCTAGAATTATGCTTTTAGCTAAAGTGATTTGATGAAAATTTATTCATCGTTTGTAAATTATATAGATATGATCATTACAGATAAAAAGAAATGATTAATCGTATAGATGCACAATTCAACTGCGCAATACAAATGTACAATACAGATGTACAATTAAAATGAACAATACAGATATACAATTAAAATGAACAATACAGTTGTACAATAACAATGAAAAATACAGATGTACAATAACGATGAAAAATAAAGATAAACAATAACGATGAACAATACAGATGTACAATTAATATGAATAATTAAGATTAACAAATAGGATTAACAAATTAGATTAACAAATAAGATTAACAATCGAGATTAAAAATTAAGATTCAAATTAAGATAAACAGTTTAGATTAACAATTTACATAAACAATTTAGACTAACAATAAGAAAACAATACAGATGAAAAATACGGTTGAATAATTAAGTTGAACAATAAAATTTAACAATTAAGATAAACAATACAGATAAAAAAATACCGTTGAAAAATTAAGACGATATGATAACAATTAAAATAAACAATTAAGATAAACAATATAGATGAACAATATAGATGAAAAATAAAGATGCACAATACAGATGAACCGTACAGATTACTATACAGATATACAATACAGATAAAAAATTAAAATTAACAATTAAGATACACAATACAGATTTATATACAAGTGAACAATACACATAAACAATACAGATGAAGAATTAATATGAACAATATAGATAAATAATACAGATGAACAATACAGATGAACAATACAGATCAACGATACAGATCAACAATACAGTTTAACAATCCAGATGAACAATACAGATGAAGAATTATTATAAACAATACAGATGAACAATACAGATGAAGAATTAATATAAACAATACAGATAAACAATACAGATGAACAATACAGATGAACAATACAGATCAACGATACAGATCAACAATACAGTTTAACAATCCAGATGAACAATACAGATGAAGAATTAATATAAACAATACAGATAAACAATACAGATAAACAATACAGATGAACAATACAGTTTAACAATCCAGATGAACAACACATATGTACAATAAAGATGAACAATTAAGAGGAATAATACAGATGCGCATATTAATAAACAATACACACCAAAACAATACAGATTGTGATATAAAGGGTCAGTGCCATTCTGGACGAAATGATAAAGATGACAAGTTGAAGTTATTGTATTATTTCGTTATCTCGTTTCCAGACTGGTTGTCATTTTTCAGTTTCTGAATTTCGTCATGGGCGATTATCATTATTTCCACTTGATAAAAGATTAACATCATTTTGTACTCCAAAACATGCAGTTTCTTTTACAGGTCAGGATAACTTTCTCTTTATTTTGTTTTGGGCAGAGATATATAGAGAAGCTAACAGGCTGTCTGGTGTTCCCCGGATGTAAAATACACTTAAATTTTTGCAGAGTCTGTATTGCTATTATAGAGTGAATTCCATACTGATTATTATATAGTACCCAATATATAGTAGTGACCATCCAGCATTGTCTGAACATAAAATACGTTTAAATATGATATTTTAATTTATACAGATTTTTTGTTTATTTTTATAGAGCCATTTCTCTATAAATTATTATATTTTACCCAATATATTATGATGATATCAAAATCTTTTTAAAAAATGATCACTTGGGTGCCATCCGCTAGAATTGAAATCAAAACATTCAGCACTTCAGTGTTATTCGTTACATTCTGAGCTAAGTCCATACTTATATGAAAAATTATAAAATAACGTTGTTAAATATATGTATATTTGTGCATGCATAGAAATAATACGTTTAGTCGACTTACACCTGACAAGTTTATTTTTTAATTTTGATTTCTTCGCAGCTATTTTTATCCGTTAAAAACCAAATCGAATTTGTTCTACAGGTCCAAATCCTCTATATATCAAATATGTAGACCAAAAATTGAGGAACCGTTATGCACACAGATATAGAGACAGGCAGACTTCATATATATATATATATATATATATATATATATATATATATATATATATATATATATATATATATATATATATAGAATTGATATGTAGTTTGCTTGAAGCATTGTGTGGAATAGGTATGTAATAGAGAATTAGAAGGCTATCACAATGCGAGGAATGAGATATAGTCGGTGTTGTTGGAAGAAGACGAAAAAAAGCGGCGATTTACAAATCAATAAGTATATACATATATGTCTATATATACATATATTTATTCAGTTGTATTAAATACAAATGTCTTACTTGTTATGTCTGCGACAATATCCATAATAATTTCGGATAAATTCCCTTTTCAAATGGTAGACGTGACAGATCGATTCAAAGCATGCTTACATACATTTAAACAGACAGGTGAGATTTATATTGTAGATGTGTTGTTACTTATTGCATACAGCGTTCAATTCCAGCACCAAAAACCCTGATGATTGGTTCTCAGGGGAGAACTTGAAGAGAAGACCTGTCAAGCAGATGTAGTCGACAATATATCAAGTTCTTGATTTAAAGGAGATGTACTTATTGTTTAGCGATTTTATCGGTTTCATTGTGGAGCGAGTTACCTTGCTCATGATGTAATAATCGTTCTAGAAACGTCTCCACAAGTAACATAGAGAAACCAAGTTACCATCTCCCATAAACGATCATATAACGTGTGTGCTTTTTTGTTTATTTGTTACAAATTCTCTATTGATTCTCTCTGTGTGTGGGGGGGTGCGTTTACGAGTTCTCAAATGTTAACTATTCTGCACTTTTACCAGATTTTCTTTTCATAATTGTTTTTAATCGATGGGCGTGAAAAAAAATAAATAAAATAACCAATGAATAATTATTTAGTCTCGAATTGAAATCCCCAGAGACTCTCAATTTGTTATCTTCTGGCAGCAATCTGCAACAACAGCAACAACAACAACAGCAACAACAACAACAACAATGTTAGCATCCTTCCTTTTCTCGTGTTTTCGAACTAAAACTCTTACTGAGCGAAATACAATACGCATCTGTTAAAAGTAAAAACAAGCTACGCGAATGAATGAATGAATAAATGAATGAATGAATGAAATCACGTGTGATGACGTGTTGCAATATAAGTTTTTGCTTCTTACCACGGCCACCGAGAGTAAAAAGAAGGCCTGTTAACTGAAAAATGCCTGCAGGCAATGTAGGTAAGATTTGTCAGACTGTCAGTACTATATGAGGGCCATTTAAAAAAGAGCAATAAAAAAAGGAACACAGTCCGATTAATACTAAAACTGAACTTTATTCAATATAAAATATAAATATTATCTATGTAAAAGTAAGTAATTTTAAAGCAATATACAATTTAATACTGATAAAACTGAATTATGAATTTAGGGAACAAACAATTAAAGAAACATTAAACACAAACATTTTTTGGCCTCCGAGACAAGATCACAGTGTAGTATATGTTTTGATGCTACACTTCACCTTTTCTGTCCTCGGTCGGAGAAGGAGAAATCTTTCATGACTGAGATTATTTTTGTTCCAATCCAGAGTTCCCCTTATTGGGAAGCTGTATTTTCCCCACAAGATTATATATTGCAATATTTAAATAACTACACAGAATTATACAGAAATTATATTTTAAGTTTTGGTTTTCTGTTCTTCTATGTCCATTTTTCCTCATGATTTTATCAAAATGTGTAGCGTATTAGTTGTCTCACAGGCTATCATCAGTGATCGCTCACTGGCAGTAACCTGTGGTGTTCCCTGAAGAAGTGACAACAAGTCTTCCCAGATTTCCAGTGTTCTCCACCTCTTGATCACTTGTGTAGATGATTGCATGTTACCGCAACAGCCCTTGTCACTGATTTCTCGTTGCGATCGGTCATTGGTGTTTCCTGGGTTTTGAGTGACAAAATGCCTCCCCAAGGTACCAGATTTGAACTATACACTTCCCCTGGAGATTTGGTTAGCACTCTCCCACATCGGTTTTTCTATCCTCCCTGACCCTTCATAACTAGTTGGCGTGGCACCAGTCGATGTCATCTACACCAGTTTTTATTTATTATTATTATGATTATTATTATTATTATTATTATTATTATTATTATTATTATTATTATAAGAGTGCTTGTGCAGTGTATGCACGTGTATTTTAAATAGTATTTCCAAATTAAATGAAATTTTAGGTTTGTATTACTGTACACACAGATTCGAAAAAGTTGTCAAAAAACAAATATATAACAAATAAATGTTATCAAATGCAAGATAACTTACTTTTCTACCTAACTGGATATTTTTTTTGTGTCTTTATTTAATGTAACATGTTTATTTTGTATAGTTTTTAGAATCTGTGTATAGTAAACCCCCCCCCAAAAAAAAAGATACCATAAAAATTTAAGGGTTTGTATTACAAAATAATATTAGAAACACACTCAATATATGTCAGCCTATGTCACAGTAAATTATATTGAGTGAGTTTCTAACAGTATTTTGTATAGTTTTTTAGTTTGAGCTTATTTTCCCAAACTTAACGTATTCAACAGCGAGCTCGCCACCATTTGTCTTTTTTCAAATATATCGATAAATACTATGATTTTCGAACCGAGTAAACATTTTACAATAAATAAAAACACTAAAAACTTATCCAGTTAGATAGAAAAGTAACTTACCTTGCCTTTGATAACATTATTTGTTTATATTTGGGTTTTTTTGACAACTTTTTCGGATCTATGTGTATAGTTAAACAAGCCCCCCCCCCATTTTTTTTATGAAATTGTTAGGTGAAAGTGCAGAATAGTTAGAAAGCCCCCCCCCTCCGCTAAAAATAGCTTTCTAAATAATATTTCAGCACGGTGCAGACAACATCTATTTATAAGATAAAACAAAATATTTATTTTTATTTAATGTAATTTTTATTTTTAGTTCATATCAAAACTAATTAAAACTGATTAGTTAATGAATTTTTAATTCAGTTGTGTTGTTCGTATATCTCAAGAGAGAATTAAAAAAATCCTATTTCATTTCCCGTTTCAGTCATGTAAATTTTTTACAGTTAAAATGTTATAAAAAGCAAAACTTGAAGTTTTGAATATATTTCAAAGAAATAAATTACGCCCGGTGCTAAAATATTGAAAATTCATCGATCGTAAAAAAAAAAAAAAACGTGTGAAAAATGCTAACTTTAAAATATTTGGAAATACTCAATGAAAAGTTTTATTTATTATTAAAAGAACGGACTGAAAAATATTATATAAAAATTGTTTGTTTTGCAGTAAAAAAATAAATAAAATAAAATATTCGACTTTCTCCGATAGAAATAAAAGTTCAAAAACGAGTTCACTTACTATATTTTGTTAGATTAAAATCATCCAAATGAGCAATTATAATAATTATCCAAATCGAGAATTGTTCTTTCTCTTTAGAAGAACATACATGGACACAGTCATATTTTTCATGCCTGTTAGCGTGACCACATGGTTGAACACTGGAAACTTTCTATACCTACAAGTTGATCAGGAAGTGACGTCACGTTGTCATGTTCACTGGCCTACTCTCTCGGTGGTGGTGTTCTCACACGAAGCCCGCTGCTCCTGCTGATGCAGCTGTTATTGTTGAGCAGCACTTATTCGTTAATTTCTGCTCAATCAAATGAATATTGTTGGCATTCGTTTCCCTGATATCTTTCTGGTTAGAATTCTTTCTACAAAGACATCGGGTACCTACAGAAGGGACCACATAATGGTTGCCAACGTCCCGAAGTGAAAGTGTTTCTGTACAACAAACTGGATTAGAACTTTGCACATCTAGGTTGTCAGTTCGTCACCTCCCTGCTACTGCTGCTGCTGCTGCTGCTGCTGCTGCTTATGATGATGATGATGATGATTGTGGGATTTTCTCATGATTGATTAGTCGTGAATGGAAGTCCACTTTTCTAATATCCAGAGGACCAGGAACAAGTCGTTTGTCAGAAAGTTGAGGGGAAAGACGTCGGTCAGTGAAATCATGCACAGTCGTAGATGACATTCTCTTAAACTACTTACAATTACTATTCTTTTCTTCTATGTTTATGTCATTTATTTATTTACGTCATCTTCTTATTCTCCTTCTTTTACACTGTTGCAACCACTACTCCCGTTTTCTTTTTATAATCTACTCATTCCTTCTATGTTTATGTCATTTATTTATTTACATCAGCGCCTTATTCTCTTTTTGAATAAAGCGTTTTGGTCCGTATTACCCTTTTCAGTCAGCATATCAATGTATCTGCCACAGTTTATTAATTGGGTGTCTTTTTAATAGCACTCGTTTTTATATTGTAAATAGTCATATCAACCTCACCTTCTGTTGCATATTGTCAAATATGGGGTTTAAGTAAGTTTTTTTTTTACAAAGGAATCACCATCTATCGAGGCCTGAAGGTCACTCGAACAATAAGGGTTAATGCATGTAAGATATTCACTGAGATTAGCATAGTGATCGTTAGTGCTGAAAATTTTGCAGAATTAGATTATTTAAGGGGTCGTTTCAATAAAAACTTGTTTACATTGGACTTGAAAACGACCATGTTGTAGTCAGCTGGAAAGCAGACTCACAGTACAGAGTTTCACAGACGAGCAGTTCTAAGAAAGAAACTTTGTTCATGAAATTTGAGTTTAGATTTAGGCACAGTAGGGGAAATTGTAGCTAGACACGTGTTTGCTATGCATGTTTTGCAGGTAAGGGGGTGCATAGACTGGAGCTCAGTCGAGCACTAGCCATTAAAATAATGATAGAACAGAGATAAACTCACAACATCCCTATTTTGAGAAAAAGATGCAAGAAGGAGATTTTTTTTCCTCTCTTTATTCAGCCTTGTGCCACATTTATTGATAATTTCCTTTTGTAATTTACTGAAAATAAATATTTACTCTATTCCCTTCTTCCCGCCACTTCTCATCTCATTCATGCTTTCTAACACCATCTAAAATATCCGATGTGTAAACAAACAAGCAAGTAAAATTATCAGAGTTTTAGTATTAAATGGATGGTATATCGTTGCTATTACTCCTTTAGGTCTTCCTTATACGCCATTTACAGCAAGAACTCATCCCTCGAGCACAATGGACTGAGTTTCACTCCTGATCTGAAGTGGAAGGCTTACATCAAATCCATTGCCAAGTTCAGCAGAAATACAGTTGGCTCCTTCTACTGCTTCAGAAAATGCCTTATTCCCGACTCAATCCTTTACCTATATGAAGAGCCTAAAATGGGGAGGTGCTGATCAGCGCACCCTTTCCTGCTTTAACAGAGTACAAAACCGACTTTAAAATCTAGTGGGGGGGATATCTTCTCCTCAGTGCTATTCCTTATTCTTAGCAAATCTATCTCTACTATTATTATTTTCATGGCAAGTGCTCGGCTGAGCTTCAATCTACGGTCACTTCCTCCTGTAAAACATTCACATTAAGCACTCGTCTATCTACAACCACTGACAGCATTTTCCCTTACTCTCTATCTGTACCTAAAACTAAATGAAAATACATTCCTAAACTTACTAAACCATATCTAACCATACATTAACTCGTCTCTCTCAATCCAATACTGTAGCAAATTTAGCTGCTTCCACTGCATGAATTTTTACCTATACCCTCTCCCAGTAAAAATGAAAATAGAAAGCATAGTAATGTCCTTTTTTAATCAAGTTTGAGGAGTGAAAATTTTCTGTAGAAGTTAACCTAAATGCCCGATTTTTTCAGGAGATATTAACCTAAATTACCAATTAATATTAACTACTCATGCGGGGTCACAGAAATACCTGGATTAGGACCCAGGCGCTGGGCGAACCCCCTCGGAGCTAATGGAGCTGTAGATTTTCCCAGGTCATCCGTCTAGGAGAAGGAAAACTCTGAAGCTAAACCTAGGGGAGGGAGGCCTCTTCAGTCCTGGACGACAACCTTCCTAGAGCTGGTGACTCAAACAAATTACCGGTTGGCTAACCTAAACTGCTTAAGGAGGAGATAGGCTCTGTCTATCGCCCGGCTTTCATACTCCTTCTTTGCCTATTGGCCAGGCGTAGAGGTACTATCACGGGGATTCGTCTGAATCACCCAGTGGTTGACCTTGTTTCCTGACTAGGGCAATGAACGACGCTTTTCCCCGCTCCCGCCACATCCCATCTCCCTAAACTGGACACAGTGGGGTGCTTCAGTGCCATATATGTCGGTGCAGTTGAACTGGGCTAGCTTTGCCTAATGGATTGAGGGTACTGGATTGACAGTTCCTGGCTGCTGTTTCCGACTGATAGTACAGGAACCCTAACTATTTGGTAGTGCTTAGAGCGACTGCTACATCAACAGTTGTATGATATCGGGATGTTTGTAGTGCCATGTCGCGCATGGAAAGGGATCCTGTACTCATCCCCGGTGGGTTTTCCTGAGGCCACAATGCTGTGGGTGAAGACAGCTGATGGTCTACTTGTATTGCATGTCTGGTATTCTGCACAACTACTTGTCCAGCACCCCCTCACTCACTCACCCTAACTGAAACTTTTAAATAAAATGAAATGACAGCTCAAGCAAAAGTTACGTTTAAACCAGGACCAAACTCAAAGAAAACCAACCTGCCTCCTCCCTTAAGTCTTGCATTTACGAATATCCGTGGCTTAGAACTAACTTAGATGATGTTGAGTCATTTCTCCTTGTAAACACCCTGGATATCTTAGCATTAAGTGAAACTAGCCTTCACTCCTCCATTCCCTCTAACCACTTTAACATGTCTGGTTATCTCCCACTCTACCGTAAGGACTCGGACAGACATATGCATGGGCTTGGAGTCTATATTTGTAACACCCTCCCCCTGACTAGGGAAATAAAACTAGAATCAGATGACCAGGCCTTTATGTGCTTCAGACTAAATATGCAACACAATATTAGCTACTTGTATTTTTTCTACCGCTCTCCCTCAAACCAAGACTGTAGCCTAATAAACAAAGTCTCAGACAGCATAGATATAGCACTCTCCCTCGATACTAGTGCACAAATACATGTATTTGGTGACTTCAATGTCTACCACAGTAACTGGCTAGGATTCTCTAATCACACAGACGTAGCTGGTAGTACAACACATAGCTTCTCTATATCCCATTCCTTATTTCAGTTGGTTACATTTCCGACATGTTTCCCAGACCAGCAAGATCAACATGCCTCACTTCTAGATCTCTTTCTGACAACAGTTCCCGATGACTGTACAACAAATGCCCACAGCACACTCGGGAATGCTGATCACGCTGTGATAATGGTAGAAATCAGCCTAAATTCTCGCCCTAAAACTGGAGACCCACTACTCAAAACAACGAGGTATTACAAAAAGGCTGATTGGGAAGCCATCAGGGAACTCATCAGAGATGCCCCATGGCAAAATATCTTTACTCTTCCAGCGGAACAGTGTGCAAATGAGACCACTGAATGGTTCAAAACTGCAATTGAAGCACATGTTCCCGCACGGAAATTCTATAGCAAGCCCCACTCCCCCCAATGGTTTACTTCTGCTTGTGCAGCTGCCATTTGTCAAAGGCAGCATGCGTTCCGCAGATTCAACCGACATAAGTCCAGCTCAAATAAACAGAAGTTTATAGAAGCTAGAAATAATTGTAAGAGAGTGATAGAGACAGCTAAGACAGATTACTCTGAAACCACCAGAAAACGCATCGAAGCACAGAAATTAGGAACCCGGGATTTTTGGAAAATCTACAACAGCGTAGTAAATAATGGAAGTCAACTATTCTCCCACTATCAAACAATCATGAGGTTGCTTGCATGGCAACTGACAAGGCTAATCTGTTTGCCAGTCGGTTTGCCTCAAACTCCACACTGAACTCGGTACACCACTCCCTCCCTGATTTTCCTCTGCGAACAGACGCCACACTAGACGATTTGAAAATCACCCCTTCTCAGGTACCTGCTATTATAAAAAAAAACTAGACACCTCAAAAGCATGTGGATCAGATCTCATCCCGGCTGTGCTATTAAAAAAAATGCTCTGCTGAGGTTGCTCCAGTTCTCTCCAAACTTTACAATAAATGCCTTAACGAATCTTGCTTTCCCGACTGCTGGAAAACCGCTTCTATGGTACCAATCTTCAAGAATTCTGGTGAAAGAACTGAGCCACTAAATTATCGCCCCATTAGCCTTCTCCCGCTTTTTGCCAAAAAAATTGAGTCCTTAGTTAATCAAGCCCTAATCCAGCACCTAACAGCTGCTAAACTAACTGACAAACAATATGGATTCAGGCAAACCCGTTCAACAGCAGATATCTTAACTGTAGTTTCTGAACGTATATACCGTTCATTGGACAAAACAGGGGAGGGTAGAGTGGTAGCCCTTGATATATCTAAGGCTTTTGACAGGGTATGGCATGATGGTCTTCTAAGGAAAATTAGATCATATGGAATCACTGGAAGAATTCATAATGTAATTAAATCCTTCTTAAGTAAGAGAAAAATCCAAGTTGTCCTCGACGGTCGTACATCTAAACAATATGACATAAATGCGGAAGTACCTCAGGGGTCTATCCTTGGACCTCTATTATTCCTGATATTCATAAATGACCTCGCTGATAAAATTGTTTCGGAGATGGGTATATTTGCCGATGACACCACTCTCTATAATAGATATGAGGGGGAAACAAATGAACACATATCCAAGGAAATGGCAGAAACACTAGAGGATGACCCCCAATCTGTAGTGGAATGAGGACAAAAATGGATGGTCACATTCAATGCTGCTAAGACTAAGCTTGTTTCCTTCAATAACTACAAGAAACCTTCTCTACCACCAATAGCAATGGCCAAGAACACATTGCCTGAAAGTACTTCTTTTAAACTCCTCGGCCTAACGTTTACAGGGAATATGAACTGGAATAGATACATTGAGAGCATTGCCAAGGCTGCTGCAAGGAAGGTTGGCTCCCTCTACCGTGCTAGAAAACTACTTACGCTTGACAGTATCCTATACCTCTATAAGGCCACCATTCGCCTATGTATGGAGTACTGTTGTCACATCTAGGCTGGTGCATCTGCTGCTTGTCTCTCGCTCCTGGACAGGGTTCAAAAGAGAGTCGCCAACCTGATAGGTCCTGAACTGTCATCTAGGCTTCAGCCTCTGTCCCATCGACGAGATGTTGCATCCCTGTACCTGTTCTACAAATACTTTAATGGTGAATGCTCTGACGAACTGCAAACACTTGTACCTCCCCTATGTAACTACCCCCGACAAACCCGACAAGCTACTAAGTCTCATCCCTTTACAGTAGAGATCCCTAGGTGAAAGAAAGCCTTTTACTCCAATAGTTTCTTCCCCAGAACTGCGGGTCTTTGAAACTCCCTTCCGGGATTCTGCTTTCCCAACTGCACTGATATGCAGAAGTTCAAGTGTAATGTTAACAAACATCTTTCTACTCATCTCCCTTCATAATGACCCTGCTAATTAAGTCCCTGATAGTAGCCCCCTGCTTCAAAGTGGCACTGTGCCTTGTTTGGGGTGAAAAAAAATAAAAAATCCTTGTATCTAAACCCACCGACATTAACCAAAGATAACTATGTTTCAGTCTGATAGCTCTGCTATAATTTCTTATCTCAACTGTTTCCTGCTTCTTTAACTGTACTAACCTTCAGAAATTTAAATGTAATGTGAACAGACATCTCGTTGCTCAACTCCTCACAGTCTTCTGTTAGACACGAACCCAAATAGTAGCCTTTTACTTCCAAGTGATAATATATGTTGTTTGGGGTGAAAACGAGTTTTATAAAAACTAGTAATCATTTATTTCCTAAACTCTTATCCTTGAGTATCTTTTGGCCTTGATAAATGCTTACTCAATGCACATTTTTAACACCTTTTAAATCCTTGTATCTAAGTTAATCTGGATTAATTTAACTGCTATACAAACACAATTTGTGTGGATTCTTCGCTGATTTTTTTTTTCTTAAACTTGTCAGTCAAGATAAACATTTCTATTTTGAACCTTTTCTTCGTCTTATCAACCAAATTCACAGATATTTAGCCAATCAATATGGCTTCTCTGTCGGCCAGATTATGGAGGAATCTTAAGAAATGTTTCTTCAATTTGTGATTAATGAAATATCGAAAACTAAAAAGAGAATGGAACAAAACCGATTATTCTTACAAAATACGACGGAATGTATAAAGTATATCTTTCAGCTTTACATTTCGTATCAACAAGATTTTACTTTGTTTAACGGCATATCAACCCTTTTTGGCCAATTTAGCGCCGAATTCGTACTTGTTTTGTTTAATCAAGACATTAAAAATGAAAATATTGAAAGAAAAAAAAAATATTTTAAGTGCCCGTTATAGAATAAAATTCTCCAGAAAAAATGTTCACTAAATTTGATGAAGTAGTGTTTTCGTTTTTTTACAGAGGAAAACCAAATTGTAAAGAGATCGATCGTATCCCGCCATCTTGCTTATTTCACGGATGAGCAGGAGTGGACACCAAGGAAAATAACTCCCTCAAGTTTGTCAAAATTTGATGAGATTATTTTGAAACCTGGGCAGAAAAAATACCTAGATAAATATTTACGTTTTTTTTGGGGGGGGGGTTTCATTTATTTAAAGTTTTTTTTTATTTATTTTAAGTTATTTTTATTTATTTTAAGGTTTTTTTTCATTTATTTTAAGTTTTTTTTTCATTTACTTTAAGTTTCTCTGTCCTTTTTTTTTTTTTTAATCCTTTTCCCTCTTGTCCTTTATAATAGTGGAGCAGCTTAATGTGATTTTTTGCCAGAATCGTTCATTTGGTGATACAAGCATGAAATTTGCCATCAATAGTCTCTGTAAGTTACTTTTTCAGAAAAAAGTGCTGGCCATCAAAAATTCCAATATGGCGACCATTTTTTTCAAGATGGCCGCCAGCAAACCACAAATTTCCATAAACGTTCATTTTTTCCAACTTTTATGCCTAAAAAGGACTGCTAATGCAAGGATGACAAAGTGGATAACCTGTTTTTGCCTATAAAATGCCCCAAAAAGGCTTACAAACCATGCTAGCCATCCTGAAGAAATCAGGTGTTCTTAATTCCGTTACCTTCCTCACTCCATACAAGCCCCTGAATCAACCCATTGAGAAATTGTGACCAAGGCGGCACATCTCACGAGGATCAAATTAAGTACCACCGTTTTTTCCACAAAAGGAGAATTTTGCAGAATATTATGACGAGAGTGTATGTCGCTCACTACCAGGGCACACTGGTGACAGACACTGCTGTGGAACTCAGCATGGGGTTCAATATCAGCTAAACTCCAGTTTAGTATCCCAAATGCTATCTAGCCAGCCCCTAAGGTTGGATAGCCGCACCTGGATTGACAGGATGTGCCAGCGCGGGAGAGCTGAGCCAAGGATGACAGGGGCTTTATTGTTATCCGGATGGTGTACAGATCGCACGGGATTTAAATGATATTGGATGAACGATCGGGTTAGGTGTAGGGCAGCAGCATGAACCTAACTGTATCCCAGACATCAAAGTGAGCAAAGGTGGTAAGGTGGTAAAAGGATAAACCCTCGGCCTACACCACTTCAACGACTTTTACGATGGATGCCAAAACTAGACAGCAAACTGACTGGAGTAAATGTTGCCTTTGTCAGGTTGACAAAAGAGATGAAAATCTAATTTCACCTCTTAGCTCATTCCAGAGGAAACAGGACTATGCTGGATATGCGAAAATTGCAAAAAATGTGCCTTTGTTTTATGCCTTTAATGATATGCCAATACCCTTTAATCCAGCACGGTTAGATGAAGGAGAAGGCATAGAACCCACACTGATACGAAATAAAGCAAAATATCACCAAAGCTGCCGACTATTGTTCAATAACACAAAGCTGTCAAGAGGACAGAAAAGGAAAATAACCCCCAGTACATCAGGCACAGAAGAGAACCGTGAGAAGAGACAAAGGACCTCAGACCCTCCAGAGGTACAGTGCTTCTTATGTGAAGAAAAGGATGAAATATCAAATTTAAGACAGGCAATGACCGTGCAGCTGAATGAAAGGCTTAATCAGTGTGCCCAGACCCTAAACAATGGAAAGCTCCTAGCAAAGTTAAGTGCTGGTGATGTTGTTGCCCAAGAGCTGAAGTATCACCCTCGATGCTTGGCACAGTTATACAACCCAGAGTGAGCACATCTTAATGTCATGAAGCAAGAGGAGAATGACAGCGGTCAAGGGAAAGACGTTTACCCCCTAGCGTTTTCAGAGCTTGTGATCTACATCATGGATAGCATGGTTACCGGTACAGAAACAACACCAGTGATATTTCGACTTGCTGATCTAGCCTCACTTTACAAGCGTCGGCTGCAACAACTAGGTGTGGAATCCCCAGAGGTCAATTCTACCAGATTAAAAGAGCAGTTACTCTCTAGGATCCCTGAGCTTGAAGCACATAAGAAAGGGCGAGATGTCCTTCTTGCATTCAGAAAAGATGTAAGCACCATTCTATCTGATGCTAGCAAGTACAGTGAAGCCATTCATCTGGCTAAAGCTGCTGATATCATCCAGAAAGAGATGCTGGCTCACAAGACAAAATTCAGCCAGGCATTTCAAGAAGGGTTTGGAGAGGAAGCCGTTCCCCAGGCACTTCTGCAGTTTGTTTGCAGTATTGAGGATGGGGTGGACATAAGGTCCCATCTGAATCATGGTATTGTGCAGTCAGATGTGGCCATTGCTCAACTACTGCAGTTCAACTGTTACTCAAAGTACAGGGAAGGTTCGAAATCTCAAAGACATGCCAAAGACCGTGAAACACCATTTGCTGTTTATGTTGGAATAAAAGTTTTTGCAAAGACAAGAAAGAGACAACTGATCGACAAGCTGCATGAGAATGGAATAAGCATATCTTATGACAGAGTTTTGGAAATATCAGGACAGTTGGGTGAGACTGTTGTAAAGCAATATGTGGAAGATGATGTCGTGTGTCCACCAAATTTGAGGAAAGGGCTGTTCACAACATCTGCTGTAGATAACATAGATCACAACCCAACAGCAACAACATCAAGCACATCTTTCCATGGTACAAGTATTTCAATGTTCCAGCACCCAAGTTCAGATAATGTAGGAGAAGCACGCATCTTGGCCAATGTTGCAGAAGGTCGGACGACGAAGGTCCCGGATCTTCCAGAGTCATATACAAATATTCCACCAACCTTCTTCTGTAAGAAGAATCCAGAACCAAGCATCCGTGATGACTTTTCACTTCCAGATCCCAGTCTTTTCCAAGAGGAGGTCAAGCTTGAAAATGAATGGTTGGAAAAGGTCCATAATACCACTGATGTAGATGGTTCACCAAATGTAACATGGTCTGCCCATCATGCAAGCAACCAAAGAGCAGAATTTGTGACTAGTATAAATGCTTTGCTGCCCCTTCTGCGAGATCAAGCACACAGTGTTGCCACCATAAAGCATGCTATGGACAAAATCAAGGAAACTGTGTCGTTCCTCAACCCAGGACAAACACCCGTTATAACAGCAGACCAGCCACTCTATGCACTGGCGAAACAGATACAGTGGCATTGGCCAGACATTTATGGGGAGGACAAGTTTGTAATAATGTTTGGTGGACTACATATTGAAATGACAGCCTTTAAATCAATAGGGTCAATGTTAGAGGGCAGCGGATGGACTGGTGCACTTGTTGAGGCAGAAATAGCATCTTCAGGCTCTGCAGATTCATTTCTATCAGCTACAAATGTTACAAAGACTCGCCAAGCTCATCAGGTTACAGCAAGCAGTTTATTCAAGCTCTTGAAGAAAAGTTACAGTGCATATCTTGTTGAACAGGAAGACAGTGATGAGAAAACTGTCACCTTTGAAGAGTGGTGTGGCTTCCGCAGTAAAGAGAGTCCTCTGTTTCAGTTTTGGTTCTTGATTCTGAACATGGAGCTGACCATTCTGACACTGATACGTGCTTTCAGAGAGGGAAATTTCGCATTGTATCATGAATCTCTGGCAGAACTGATACCCTATTTCTTCGCAAACAACAGTGTTAATTACGCACGATGGCTTCCAGTCCATCTTCGAGATATGATGAGCTTAGAGAGGCAACACCCAGAGGTTGCACAACAATTCCAAAATGGAAACTTTGTAGTTCACAAATCTGACAGGCATTTCTCATCAGTCGCCATTAACCAAGCCCACGAACAAAATAATGCTAGCATCAAAGGAGATGGTGGAGCTATTGGGCTGACAGAAGATCCAGCAGCTCTTCGAAGATGGATGGTGGCTGGGCCAGAAATAAGGAAGTTGGTGGCCGACTATGAAACAGCATCAGGGAGTAAGGATGTGAAAAGTGACACTCGTCACCATGAACAGTCACCTGCAGCTCAGAAGACATTCCTTGAGAAGGTTCAAAGGCTCACCATGGTCCTAGAGGAAATGGGCAATCCATTCACTGAGGTGACAGGAGATCTGCTGACCCTTGACACAAAGGACATAGCAGAATCATCTGCGGCTGAACGTGTTGCTACACATCTTCAGAAGGGGAAAGAACAGTTCAAAACGTTTATGGATAAACTTAACGATGGTCAATATTTCTACCAGTCCATCAAGAAGAACAGCATAGATTTCTTCAAAACGGGGACTGGCCAAAGCAAACAATCTGAGAAGAAACTGCTAAAGGAGGATTGCCACCTGTTTTCCCGCCTTTTCATCTCTTGCCAAACTAGAGGTTGTGATCTACAGGAATTTTTCAAGCATGAGAACCAGTCGTTTCCCCCCTCTCTCAGCAAGAATGGTAACCTACGTCCAAGTACCAAGTCAGATCTTGTGGAAATTCTCCAAGGGCAAGTCCAGCTTCCAGAGTCCAAGCCAGAATCTGATGTACTGATTGTTGATGGGGCTTCACTGGTGAATGCTGTTGCACCAAAAACACCAAAGACATTTGAGGAATATGCCCAAAACGATATTCTTCCCTTGGTGCAGAACTACAGCCACACTCACAAGAGAACAGATATCATTTTTGATGTATACCATAAGACCAGCCTTAAGTCAGAAGCTAGATCTAAACGTGGAAAGGCCATCAGGAGGAGAGTTACCGCAAAGAGCAAACCGCCTACAAACTGGAAGAGCTTTCTTCGAGACAGCACTAACAAATCAGAACTCTTCCACTTCCTTGCCGATGCCATAGCTGAAATGACCACAAGTAATGCAGTCCTTGTGACTAGGGAGGAAATCGTCCTTACCAGTGCCAATTACACCAACTTCAGCTTAGAAGAATTGGCACCCTGTACGCATGAGGAGGCCGACACACGGATATTCTTACATGCTTGGCATGCAGCTAAGGAGGGCTACAAGTCTGTACTGGTTAATACAAATGACACAGACATTGTAGTAATTGCCATATCGATGATGCCTTCTCTCACAGCAATTGGTCTTCAGGAAATGTGGGTGAGATTCGGCAAGGGGGAACACACCAGGTGGATTCCTATACATGACCTTGTGTCCAATCTAGGACCAGAGAAATCCAAGGGAATGTTGTTCTTCCATGCCTTCACAGGGTGTGATGTTGTATCTTCTTTCAATGGCAAGGGAAAAAAGACAGCCTTGCAGACATTGAATGTATTTAATGAAGTCTCAGCCACATTTGCAAAACTCAGTCTCAGCCCATCTGAAATTGAGGAGTCTGATCTACAAGTATTGGAGAAATATGTAATTCTCATGTATGATAGGTCCAGTGCAACCTCATCAGTAGATGACGCAAGACTTGATCTCTTTGCACAGAAGCAAAGGTCATATGACTTAATCCCACCAACTCAAAATGCACTCAAGGAACATGCCAAAAGAGCTGCCTATCAAGCAGGTCATGTTTGGGGACAAAGTGTCATACGTGATCCAGAACTTCAGTGTCCTTCAAAGTGGGGATGGTCAAAAGAAGATGACTTTTGGAAAATTGTGTGGACTTCACTGGAACCGATTTCAAAATGCTGCAGTGAACTGACAAAATGTGGATGCAAGACTGACTGTGGTGGAAGGTGCAAATGTAAAAAGACTGGGTTGCATTGTACTAAACTTTGCAGTTGCCCTTGTCAAGCTTCTACAGGAACACTAGAACACTGAACGAGCTTAAAGTGAGTAATATTATGACAACAAAACCAACTTAAGCTCGATAAACGCACTGTATTATACAATAATATGCTGAAATTTTTCAAAATTTGGACTCCTATGGCGGCCATCTTGGAAAATGGCCGCCATATTGGAATTTCAGGTGGCCAGCACTTTTTTCTTAAGATCTACTATCCAGCGAATATTTATGCCAAATTTCATGCTTGTATCATCAAATGAACGATTGTTTGGGTAATCTGCTCCACTATAAATCCCTTTTTCGTTTAAAACCATCCCCTCCCCACCGTGAAACAGGCAATATGACCGCGACACGATCGATTTCATTAAGATTTGATTTTCCTCTGTAAAAAAAAAAAAATAAATAAATAATTACTCGATCAAATTAAGTGAAAACATTTTATGAGAACTTAATTCCATAACGGGTACGTATGATATAATTTTTTTTTCAATATTTTCATTTTTTTAATGTCTTGATTAAATTAAACAAGTACCACCGAATTCAGTATTTTATGCTTCATTTGTTTTATATATATTCAAATATTTATTCATGATGTTGAGTTTGATCGTCTTGTTTTACGGCATATCAACCCTTTTCAGGTTATTTAATGTCGAATCCAGTAACTTTTATCCTTCACGGTCTTAATATCCTTAAATATTTATTCATGGTGTTCGGTTTTGCTGTTTTGTAGAAGAAAAATATTGTTTTTGTTTTTGACTTTGCAGAACATAATTGAGTTTTGAAAAGTGAAATGAAAATAAAAACAATAGCATCAATGTTTGGTGCATTTTATGTCAGGAAGCCAGTATCTTCAAGACGGCCGGATCTAGTGACACCAGTTTGCATGAATAAGAGATGACTGAGAGCTTGTGATTGGACAAACCAAGGAGAAAATGGATTTCAAATCTCGAGCCGTGAGATTTAGCTCCTGCCTGTGATTGTAGCGAATTTCAGCTGCTACAGAGGTATGCGACTTTATTCAATGTCACCAAACCATCATGCGGTGAATCTTATATCTATATTCAAAAATACATTAATATTGAAAGGAGAACTAAGTTGTTGCATTCACCAAAAATCAATTATCTATATATCTATAAAAGTGAGAATGTGTGTGTGTGAGGACACTTCTCAACCTATATATTCAACGAATTTTAGATCTACAGACTTGAAATTTGGTCTATAGGGTATTCAGGCATGCGGAAAACTTTTTAATCAGTTTTCAGCAAGAAAAAGGCTGCTAAGATGTAAAAATTGAAAAATTGGTACGTGTGACGCGTCGAATTTTTTTCTGTTTGCTAACTTTTTCTCGCCTGTGCATGTGCGAATCGTTTACATTACGTTAAGAATAAGTAGGTTTGAAACCATTTCGTAAAGAGCCTGTCAAGCTGACCTAATGGTTATCATACTTGACTCGCCGTCATTAGGTTTCAGTTTCGATCTCAGCTGGAGTTTTTTTTTACTTACATGAAGTGAACTGTTTATAAAAAACATAATACTCGTACATGCCTCAGTTTCTTTCTATTTTTTTATTTCATTTTTTTTTTAAGGAATTTAACATTACGCTTAATACCAGACAACGCCGGGTACATCTGCTAGTCTATCTATCTATAAAATGTGAGAATGTGTGTGTGTGTGTGTGTGTGTGTGTGGACACTTCTCAACCTATATACTCAACAAATTTTGAATCTACAGACTGGAAATTTAGTATATACGATATTCAGACATGTGGTAAACGTTTTAATCAGTTTTCATTCAGAAAAATTCTTCTAAGGGGTTAAAATTGAAAAATTGATACGTGGGCATCATCGGATTTTTTACTATTTTCAGCTGTTTCATGAATGCGCATGCGCGATAGTGAAATATGACAGCTTTTTTATGCTAAGATTAAGTAGATTTTTTAAAGACATTTAAAGATCATGTCAATCTGGCCTTATGGTTATTGTACTTGACTCGCTGTCTTTAGGTCTTGGTTTCAATCTCAGGTCGAGTATGTTTTTACTTACAAGAAGTGAACTGTTTGGAAAAAAAAAAAACATAATACACGTATGCACATGTTTCAGTTTCTTTCGGTTTTTTTTTTTTACTTCATTTTTTTTTTTTTTAAGGAATTTAACTTTGCCTTAAACACCTATGGTATTTCTTTTTATAAAAAATAAGAAGTCTGCAATAATTAAAACATAATATGTATGCATATTTTACGACTGGGCAACGCCGGACGGCCTTCTAGTATATTTAGAAGAATTAGAGTGTGTGTGGGGGGGTGAGAGAGAGAGAGAGAGAGAGAGAGAGAGAGAGAGAGAGAGAGAGGACACTTCTCAACCTATATACTCATCGACTTTTTATCTGCAAACTTGAAATTTGGTATATAGGTTATTCAAACATGTAAAAAACTCTTTCATCCATTTACATCGGAAAAAAAAAGATGGGCTGCTAAGGGGTCAAAATTGAAAAATTAGTACTGGGGGGGGGGGTCTTGCAGTTTACTTATGTTAAAAAAAGTATTTTGAAAACACTTCTTAAAGATCGTGTCACACTGGTCTAATGGTTATCGTCCTTGACTCACTGTTTTTAGATTTTGATTTCGATCTCAGTTTTTTTTTTTTACTTCATTTTCTTTAAATGAATTGAACGTTAGGTTTAATATCTACGGCATTTTTGTTGATAATGAATAAGAAATCTGTATTAATTAAAAACGGTCCTGGATATGACCCTAAACTATATTCGATGGTGAGGCCCAAGCTTGCGGGCTTTGGGGAGTGTAGAGCCACCCTTAAATTGCCATTGCTCCCAGGTCCACTCTGACCCGGACTGGTAGTACCTGTTAGGGTTCCAACTATAGAAACCGACTTTAAAAAAAACAAAAAACAAATATGCTCTATTAAAAAATTTCTAAAAATCACTGGATTCGGCATTAAATAACCTGAAAAGGGTTGATATGCCGAAAAACAAAAACCAACCAACCAACCTTAATTAAAATATATTTATGCATATTTTACTACCGAACAACCTGCTAGCAATCTATATAATAATGCGGCATGACAATTTCAGGTTCATTATTTCAGTATTTAATTTATGTATTTCTGTTGTATTAAATGCTAGCTTTTTTTTTTTTTTTTTTTTTTTTTCTCGTCCATAAATGTTTATCTACCAAGTTGATCTTAACTATTGTATAATCAATCCATTATATTATCATTTTCAGTCCCCCACCCCTAATTTCTGGCTCCCATCTTATCTCGCAATTACTTATAACGTCACCAACTAACTTCGGAAGAACCCCCCCCCATCCGATTTTGTTTTATATCATAAGTTTCTTAAAACGTGACTAGTTAAAGTTCAGAATAAAATCACGCTTTCTCTTAACGGTTAATTTAAAAAAAAAAAAAATCTTCTGAACGCTATTAAAAGTTAAATTCTTCACTAGTTTGCAATTTGGAGACGGAAGCGTTGTTGTGATAAGTGATTTTCTCTACTAATTCGCACTTTTTATTTTTAGATTCAAATATTAATAACTACATTTTATTTCAGTATTTAATTTATGTATTTCTGTTGTATTAAATGCTAGCTTTTTTTTTTTTTTTTTCTCGTCCATAAATGTTTATCTACCAAGTTGACCTTAACTATTGTATAATCAATCCATTATATTATCATTTTCAGTCCCCCACCCCTAATTTCTGGCTCCCATCTTATCTCGCAATTACTTATAACGTCACCAACTAACTTCGGAAGAACCCCCCCACCCCATCTGATTTTCTTTTATATCATAAGTTGCTTAAAACGTGATTAGTTAAAGTTCAGAATAAAATCACGCTTTCTCTTAACGGTTAATTTAAAAAAAAAAAAAATCTTCTGAACGCTATTAAAAGTTAAATTCTTCACTAGTTTGCAATTTGGAGACGGAAGCGTTGTTGTGATAAGTGATTTTCTCTACTAATCTTTTTATTTTTAGATTCAAATATTAATAACTACATTTTATTTCAGTATTTAATTTATGTATTTCTGTTGTATTAAATGCTAGCTTTTTTTTTTTTTTTTTTTTTTTTTCTCGTCCATAAATGTTTATCTACCAAGTTGACCTTAACTATTGTATAATCAATCCATTATATTATCATTTTCAGTCCCCCACCCCTAATTTCTGGCTCCCATCTTATCTCGCAATTACTTATAACGTCACCAACTAACTTCGGAAGAACCCCCCCACCCCATCTGATTTTCTTTTATATCATAAGTTGCTTAAAACGTGATTAGTTAAAGTTCAGAATAAAATCACGCTTTCTCTTAACGGTTAATTTAAAAAAAAAAAAAATCTTCTGAACGCTATTAAAAGTTAAATTCTTCACTAGTTTGCAATTTGGAGACGGAAGCGTTGTTGTGATAAGTGATTTTCTCTACTAATCTTTTTATTTTTAGATTCAAATATTAATAACTACATTTTATTTCAGTATTTAATTTATGTATTTCTGTTGTATTAAATGCTAGCTTTTTTTTCTCGTCCATAAATGTTTATTCATCTACCGAGTTGATTGCAAAAATAGCTTACCTAATTGTACTCATTTTTAGTTCGTGAGAGGGGAATCTATCACCATACTTTCCCTTAAACACGTCCGTTGGACTTTTAAAGTACAATACTTAATAGTTTTTTTTTTTTTTAATGGAGAGTAGAAAACGCATTGTGGATGCGTTATCGGCAGCTCCTGTTACTCTCGCTTCTTCTTATTTGTCCCTCAGTCCTCATTTTTTAAATGAGTGATTTTTCTGACAAAGGGAGAAGAAAAAGCTGTTTTCTAGGTTGGCAGTATTTTTGCGCGAACAGTTGGCAGAATTGGTGGAAATTTTCTGTTTCTATGTCTATCCTTGTAGCCATGTCACTAGTAAGGGTGCTGGAGGTAAACGTTTGTCTGGGCTGACATTATCCGCCTGATAGTCAGGGACCCGAACCTTGGATTAACCACTAAGGAGGCTGTCCTATCAGCAGGTGCAAAGTACTGGGGCTGCTGTATTGCCATTTGGTGAATGGAATCTGGACCATGCAGTAGCTTCTGGTGGGGCCTCTCGATGCCATACTAGTGGGTAATTGTTACGGCTTTACCTTATCATGTGCTACAAAAAAAAAAAAAATTCTTCGTTTCTTTTTCTCTCTTAGTTTCCCCTCTCTGTCCTGCTCTAAGTAAATCTGTCGACCTAGTCCACAAATTCCAAAATTTCATCATGACAAGTTTCAAGAAAAAATACACGATTAAACCCGGTTCTCCAACTTCCAACGTAGACCCCTACTACCATGTCTCCTTCTCCACCATCAGGGGTCTTCGTTCTAACCTTCCAGAGGTTGAAACCCAATTACAGGAGACTAAACCAGACCTTTTATTTTTAAGTGAAACTGGCATTGGACAGGCTATTTCCCTAGATGAGTTTGCAATTTCAGGATACTCTAACTTAACTTCTAAATCTGACCCCCAAGATCGCCATGGGCATGGAATATATGCCTATATTAAAGATAGCTTTCCATGTGGGAGGGACATCTCCAGGGAAGATCCTAACTTACCCTATATGTGCTTCCGGGTTGCTTTAGCTCACACTACTGCATTTATATTTACTCTCTATCGCCCCCACAACAGCGGAGTTACTATCTTTCAAAGCATATCTGAGAAAATTGACCAAGTCCTTTCTACTTATCCTTCAGCTAACATTCACGTATGTGGAGACTTCAATGTTCACAACGTCGAATGGTTGACCCACTCAAACAAGACAGATGATGAGGGGAGGTTCTGTCATGATTTCTCCATTGCCCATGACCTCACTCAGATTGTTCAGGAACCTACCCGTGTGCCCGATAATGACGGCCAGTATGCGAGCCTACTAGACCTTTTTCTCACAACTTGCCCTGAACTATGTTCAGTTTCTGTTCTGTCGCCTCTTGGATCTTCCGACCACTCTGTTGTATCAATTAAGATAAAAATGAAATGTAATAAGTCCCCAGACGTACCTCTTCATCGTACAGTATATCGATACACTAAGGCTGACTGGGATAGCTTCCGTACATTTATATCTGATCTACCTCTGCATTCCATGTTTAAAAAGGATGTGTCCTCTATAGTATTAGACCTAACTGAATGGTTAATTGTAGGTATTGACCATTTCATACCCTCTAAAAAGTTTCAGCAAAAACCTAACAGCCAGCCATGGTTCTCTCCAGAATGTGCTGCTGCCATTGCGCACAGAAATCACTTTTTCCACTGCTTCAAACGTAATAGATGTATGGAAACTAAAGCCGTTTTCAGGACTGCCAGCAACCATTGTAAGAAAGTAATAAGGAACGCAAGAGAGTTGTATGCTCAATCTGTTAAGTCCAAAGTAGCTGAGCAGCGGCTTGGTTCCCACCAGTTTTGGCAAATAGCAAACAGAATCCTGAACAGAAGCGTGTGCTCCATCCCAACTATTATCAATGGACCTGAGGTAATCTCGTCAGCATCAGACAAAGCCAAACTCTTTGTCAAGAACTTTGCAGCTAATTCTACCCTTTGCGACCAAGACCGCCAACCCCCAATATTTCCTCCTGTATCAGAAAACACGCTATGTGATATACGTATATCTGTACGTGATGTTGCGAAGCTAATCAAAAACCTTGATTCGAGTAAAGCAACTGGCCCTGATGGTATTCCAATTATAGTACTCAAAAAACTTCAACCTGAATTAGCGCCCATACTTACAAAACTGTTTAAACGTTGTCTTAAGGAGAATAGTTTCCCATCTCCCTGGAAAATCTCATCAGTATGCCCTGTATTTAAGAATTCAGGTGATCGCTCATCCCCCTCTCAGTACAGGCCAATAAGTCTCCTGTGCGTCATGAGTAAGTTGCTAGAATCTGTGTTAAATACAGAAGTAATCAAACATCTCAACAAAAATAACCTTCTTAGTGACACTCAATATGGTTTCCGTTCTGCTAGATCTACAGCAGATGTCCTTACAGTTATATCGCATAGGATTAGCAAATCTCTCGACGGTGGCAATCTTTCTAGGGCAATTGCTCTTGACATATCTAAAGCCTTTGATAGGGTATGGCATAAAGGTTTACTTCATAAGATCGCTAGCTATGGTATAGCTGGAAAAGTCTTCTCAATTATTAAATCATTTCTTTCTGATAGGTTCATAAGAGTAGTAGTTGAGGGGCAAAAATCAGAAGCTCACAGTATTAATGCCGGTGTCCCTCAGGGATCCATCCTGGGCCCAACTCTTTTCCTGATCTACATTAATGATCTTCCAAATCATATCCTTACATCATTTGTAGACATTTATGCTGACGACACTACCATTTATGGTACCACATCTAAGACAGTAAACGACCAAGTTCTCTCCAATTCTCTCTCCTCTGATCTTGAGCACGTAGTACAATGGGGAAAGGAGTGGCTGGTTACTTTTAATGCATCTAAAACCAAGCTTCTCTCTTTACATCATCAACATTCTAATTCACATTTGTCATCAATTGAAATGAATGGCTCTTGTCTTCAGGAGGCCTCAAGTTTTGACAAGCTTCTGGGCTTGACCATTACTCCTGATCTTAAATGGAACACGTATATCAAATCTGTTGCCAAGGCCGCTGGAAAAATGGTGGGATCTTTCTATCGATACAGTAGATATCTCACTGCTGATGCAATTCTCTATCTATATAAGAGCCAGGTACGTCCAAGAATGGAATACTGTTGCCACATCTGGGCAGGAGCTGCTAGAAAGGACTTGTCCTGCCTTGATAGAGTTCAAAATAGACTTCGTAGCCTCGTAGGAGATGTCCTTTTCTCCTCCTTGCAACCTCTATCTCACAGAAGAGATGTTGCGAGTTTGTCTCTGATGTATCGTTATTTTCATGGAAAGTGTTCAACTGAGCTTCAATCTATGGTCCCCCCTCGCCAAACTTTCACAAGAAACACTCGTCTAGCTGTAAACACTATCAATAATTTCCCCCACTCTTTATCTGTGCCTAAACCTAAACGTAGATTCCATGAACAAATCTTCTTTCTTAGAACTGCACGCCTGTGGAATTGTCTTCCTTTTTCCTGCTTTCCGGCTGACTACAATATGGTTGTGTTCAAGTCTAAAGTAAATAAGTTCTTGATGAGCCGTTCCATATAAGTTATTAAATTTACCAAATTTTCATTACTAATGATTACTATATTGACCAATTTCTACTGTACACTCTTTAACCCTTATCCTTGAGTGGCCTCTGGGCCTTGATAATGTGGTGATGCCTTTGTAAAAAAAAAAAAAAAAAAAAAAAAAAAATTCGTAGATTATCACCCTCCACCCCTTTTTAAAAGATAAGATTGCCTGATCACTGAAGATGTAAAATAATGCCGTTGTTGTGTTGAATGAGAAACTTGAACTAAAATACACTTTCTTGATCTCCTGTGTAGTATTGCCATATTACTGGGGTCTAGATAACATGGGTGTATATAATATGCTTATGTAATGCGTTTAACGTTTTTTGTTTTTGTTTTTGTTTTGTTATTTTACGTGGATGCATAACAAAACGTTGTTGAGAACAGGATGTCCTGTTTATTCTATTGCCGATCCCATCCTTATGTGTTGATGAATGGTAGAGTGATTGAAAAGCATGGGTCACATAAGGAAGAGACGAAACATATACGATAATGAAGGAATGTAGATTTATTTATATAAAAATACATGAGAAAGAATAAAGATATAAATAGTAAGAGTTCATTGAGAAGAGAGTAACGTTACTTGCGGTTAGTATTCGATGATAGGCTGACGAGTTAGTCAGGAGGGTTGGTTGGCTGGCCATGCCAACCGGAGCGCGTTTCGTCACATGTTGAGGGTCCAGCTAAAAGAGATAGAAATATACAGAACAGGAAATGACGTGGCTGTGTCGCTCTCTGGTTACCAGAGTTAAACGGCGATAATCGAGTTAGCCTGGGAATTTCAATTCCCACATAATAAAGAGATCCACTTCAACGGACATTTAACATTTACAACAGAAAGGGACGAAAACAGTTCTCAATCAGGGAAACATATCTGATCCATCTTTGGTCTTGTTTTGACGGAAAGTTGCAAAGAAGATTCATTCCAAGGAACAAACAAGCTTTGGGTTGTATTTCAGCAGCTTTATTTCAAATGTTTCCCCATTATCAGTTGCATGCTGGTTCTACGTTCTTTACATTTGATAGGCGTTGGACCCCTTGCTCCTCTGGGTGTTCCGAGCCATTACAACCAGTCGGTTCTTCAACTCTAACTCCTCTCTCCAACGACGCCCCAACTCTAACTAAAAACTGTTCGAGTCTCAAAATCTATCTTCCTACTATGACGTCATCAACACATATAGCACTAAGATCATCACCTGATGTTTTTAAATAATCTATACTGTTTATCTAGAAATTCTTAAATTGCTTGGTTTATAACATTTTAAAGTTGCTTGTAAATAAATATTTCATTCTAAAATACCTATTTTAGGTGACATTCCATTTAGACTTAGCAAAAACAATCATAATAATAATCGACTAGTTTACTTTCCGGCGTTACCTGGAACCAACACCATAACAATAGCATCTGTTTTGTTCAAAGATGATACAATATGGGGGTCTACATTTGCATCGAATGTTCATAAAATGAAAATATGTCACAAACTTCTACAAGAGTTTTGGTTGGTTGGTTGGTTGGTTGGTTGGTTGGTTGGTTGGTTTTGTTTTACGGCATATCAACCTTTTTCAGGTTATTTAATGCCGAATCTAGTTATTTTGAGGAACGATTTTTAATGGAGTACATTTTTTTTAAGTCAGATTCTATTTAACCCATAGTTGGGACCCTAACAGGTACTACCACTCCGGGTCAGAGTGGACCTGGGAGCAATGGCAATTAAAGGGTGGCTCCACACTCCCCAAAGCCCGCAAGGTGGGGCCTCGCCATTGGTAATAGTTTTAGGTCATATCCAGGACCACAAGAGTTTTGGAAATAACCAGATATACTCAGTTTGAACAAAGATTGTGCAATAATATTGTGAGGAGTCTGCATTCACGTTGGACACCCACAGAAGATATCTACCTCCCTCCTATCACGGGAAGATGTGGTACAAAACTGGAAAGTGGGGATGGCAGGTTAACATACAAGAGGTAGCACACTCTGGCCCTGCAAAAAATGCCAGCGCAATCCCATCGGCATTCCCTGATAAAAGCACTTCAGGTAATTGGCCATAAATAAACCCTTTCTGAAAGAGAGATGGTAAAGCTTGGAAGGGTGGATATCTTAGGACCACCTGTAACAAATACTTCAGTCAATAGAGCAAGGCCAGAAGATGCTATAATGGTCCACTTTCTGTTGGACTAATCGTCAAGGACGTACAACGAGGGTTCAATAAGTAATGCCCCTGGCCCACTTCCAGTTGTCTGATCTAGCTGAAATTTTATATGTGCTACGATTTATATCTCTATGGGTTATGGGGCAAATTAAAGCCCTAAACTATTTGTGGTTTCTGATTTACAGATGTTTGAACTGAGTCAATGTCTTAAATAAATTAAAATAAAGGTTAATTTTCATAATTATATTTTATTTTTTTAAGTTACAGCAGGTTATCATTATTATTATTTTTTTTATTTATTTTTTTTTGTTTGTTTTGTTAGGTAACATTTACATTTTATTTAATAAAGTTAGTGTTTCAAAAGACTGCTTAGCATCTGAGATTATATTAAGTAGAAAATAGTTCATTTTTTCCCTTAAAGTTTTGTTCTTGTAATTTTTTGATGTTAAGGATGCCGTGTATAAAACACAGTTTTAGTGGCTTTGAAAACCGAGTGTCGACTATAAAAAAAGTTTGAAACTACAACCAACACAAAAGATCTAGGTTATTCATTGTGATCTATGCCAACCAGATACTGGCCAGCTATGAGTATGGATATATTATTCCAGCTTTTTACATTTATTGTTAGGGAAAAAGTTTTATTCGTTTTGTAGTCTTCAGTATTTTATTTGATTACTGAGCAACGTTGATGTTATGGGTCTTCTATTATGTTTATAAAAATAGTTAAACAGTTCAAATAGGTCTTTATAATGTATAGATTGAGGTTAATGCGTTTAAAGATGTTTTTTATAAGTTTTTTTTTATGAGGCGACATTTTATATTGTCTGCAAAGAATCAAGAGCTGGTCTAGGCAGGCACCGATTTGAAAATATATATATATTTAGAATGTTAACATAATGAATTTTTTTTTTTGTTATCCCTCTATTTTATCTCTACCATGTAGCCCGCATGTTAAAGTACAGAAAATACTCAAGAAGTTTCAGTTTGGTGAGCTCAAGCACGGCAAACGCTTTAATGATGACCAAAGGAAACGGTTTAAAGACAACTGACGTTCCCCTGACGTACCCCTCCACCGTACTGTATACCGATACTCTATGGCTGACTGGGATAGCTTCCGTACATTCATATCTGATTTAACTCTGCACTCGATGTTTAAAAAGGAAGTGTCCTCTATAGCATCAGATCTGACCGAATGGTTAATTGTAGGCATAGATCAATTCATACCATCTAAAAAATTCCAACAAAAACCTAACAGCCAGCCATTGTTCTCCCCATAATGTGCTGCTACTATCGCGCACAGAAATCACTTTTTCCATAGCTACCAACGTAATAGATGCACTGAGACTAAAGCTGCTTTCAGGACTGCCAGCTACCACTGTAAAAGAGTAATAAAAAATGCAAGAGAGCTATATGCCCAGTCTGTTAAATCCAAGGTAGCTGAGCAGCGGCTTGGTTCCCACCAATTTTGGCAAATAACAAATAGGATCCTGAACAGAAGTGTGCGTTCTATCCCAACCATTATCAATGGACCAGAGGTCATCTCGTCAACATCAGACAAGGCCAAACTATTTGCAAAGAACTTTGCAGCTAATTCTACCCTATGCGACAAAGGCCATCAACTCCCCATATTTCCTCCTATAACACAGAACATGCTAGGTAACATACAAATATCCATGCATGAGGTCGCCAAGCTAATCAAGAACCTTGATTCCAGTAAAACAACTGGCCCTGACGGCATCCCAATTATAGTGTTAAAAAAGCTTCAATCAGAACTTGCTCCCATACTTACGAAACTATTTAAGCGCTGCCTTAAGGAGAAGTGCTTTCTGACTCCCTGGAAGACCTCATCAGTTTGCCCTGTATTTAAGAATTCAGGTGATAAGTCATCTCCCTCTCAGTACAGACCAATAAGTCTCCTGTGTGTTATGAGTAAGTTGCTGGAATCCATATTAAATAGAGAAATAGTCAACCACCTCAGCAGAAACAACCTTCTTAGTGACACACAATATGGTTTCCGCTCTGCAAGATCTACCGCAGATGTGCTGACGGTTATATATCACAGGATTAGTGAATCTCTTGACAAAAGCTTCATTTCTAGGGCAATTGCTCTTGACATATCAAAAGCCTTCGACAAGGTATGGCATAAGGGTCTACTTCACAAGATTTCCAGCTACGGTATAACTGGAAATATTTTCTCAATCATTAAATCATTTCTCTCTGATAGGCTCATAAGAGTAGTGGTCAATGGACAAAAATCAGAGGCCTGCAGTATTAATGCTGGAGTCCCTCAGGGGTCAATCCTGGGCCCAACTCTCTTCCTGATCTACATCAATGACCTCCCTAAACACATACTTAAATCATTCGTTGACATCTATGCCAATGACACAACCATCTACGGCAACACATCAAAGGCTGTAAATGACAAAGTTCTCTCTGATTCTCTCTCCTCTGATCTCGAGCGCGTGGTTCAGTGGGGGAAGATGTGGCTTGTTACCTTTAATGCATTTAAAACCAAACTCCTATCCTTACATCATCAACGCTCTGATCCCCATCTGGCATCAATTGGGATGGATGGCTCTCGTCTGGGAGAGGCCCCGTGTTTTGACAAGCTTCTGGGTTTGACCTTTACTCCTGATCTGAAATGGAACACGTACATCAAGTCTGTTACCAAGATTGCTGGAAAAATGGTGGGATCCTTCTACCGCTCCAGAAGATGTCTCACTACTTATGCAATTCTCTATCTATATAAAAGCCAAGTACGTCCAAGGATGGAATACTGCTGCCACATCTGGGCAGGAGCTGCTAAAAACAGCCTATCATGCCTTGACAGAGTACAAAATAGACTTCGTGGCTTGGTGGGGGATGCCCTTTTCTCTTCCCTGCAGCTTCTCTCCCACAGAAGAGACGTTGCGAGTCTATCCTTGTTTTATCGTTATTTTCATGGCAGGTGCTCGTCTGAACTCCAATCTCTGGTCCCCACTCGCCAATCTTTCCCGAAAAACACCCGTCTAGCCGAATCCACTGTGAAAAATTTCCCCCACTCTTTATCCGTGCCTTAATCAAAACGTAGATTCCATGAACAAAGCTTCTTTCTTAGAACTGCACGCCTGTGGAACTCTGTTCCGTCAGCCTGCTTCCCACCTGACTACAACTTAGATGTGTTCAAGTCCAACGTTAACAAATTCCTAATGAACCGCCCCCTTAAGTAAATACTTCATCAAATCTCCACACTAACGTAATGTACTTGCAATAACCCTTATCCCTGAGTGGCTTCCGGGCCTTGATAAGTGGTGACCACTGTGTAAAAAAAAAAAAACTTAAGAGTATCACTGAACGCCTTCAACGTTTACCTGTCATCACCTTTGGATAGGATCAAGTGGCAAGCTGCTGTTCATGAAGCCTCTCTCTCCCTCTCTCTCTTTGCCAAGCACATTCATTAGTCATTCATTTCAGTCCACATCTGCATTTCATGAATAAATAACGTATCTAAAATATCTTAATCATCTCCTATTATATATCAGGTTGATGCAAAAGTTTTTGCCGCTTTGTAAAAGTTGAATTTTAATTTATCTTATCAATATTGTTATTACTTAAACATATTTTATCAATATTGTTATTACTTAAACATATTTTATCAATATTGTTATTACTTAAACATATCTTATCAATATTGTTATTACTTAAACATATTTTATCAATATTGTTATTACTTAAACATATTTTATCAATATTGTTATTACTTAAACATATTTTATCAATATTGTTATTACTTAAACATATTTTATCAATATTGTTATTACTTAAACATATCTTATCAATATTGTTATTACTTAAACATATTTTATCATTATTGTTATTACTTAAACATATTTTATCAATATTGTTATTACTTAAACATATTTTATCAATATTGTTATTACTTAAACATATTTTATCAATATTGTTATTACTTAAACATATCTTATCAATATTGTTATTACTTAAACATATTTTAACATTATTGTTATTACTTAAACATATTTTATCAATATTGTTATTACTTAAACATATTTTATCAATATTGTTATTACTTAAACATATTTTATCAATATTGTTATTACTTAAACATATTTTATCAATATTGTTATTACTTAAACATATTTTATCAAACACAAAATCTTCCACTGCTGGTAGTAATGATAAAATAATAAACATTTATTAATTTTAAACTAAAATCTATTGATCATCCCCGCCCCCACAAATCTGTTTTTATGTTGGAGAAAATATCTGCACATTTTACATATGTTTTTATGATAATCGGGGGTAAATAACAATATTTAGCGATTTATAAGAATCGGAATCGAAATCAGTAATTGTATCGGAATTAGAAATTTAGTACGGAATTAGTAATTGCATCGGAATCGAAAAAAATATTGAAATTGTTCCATCACTAGATTCGATTTCAGTTTAGTATTTTTCAAGGGAATACTGCTAGTATGAATACAGGAGGCCACAAATAAATTGTCGCCCTAGAAAAAATGATATGATTCCATTTCCGTTGTATGAAAACCGATTTTCTATTTTTTTGTTGCAGACCATCTACTAGTTGGCCAGTTGTGTACAAATCCCAGGAGCGATAGGAGTCTTCTACCATGTCTGAAAGTAACACAATGTTCAACGAGCGATATCAGAGATGTGCTGCTGTACAACTCATGCTCTCTACTGATCCAAGTTATGATAACAGGACCATTGCCAGCACCCTCAAAATGCATCGCTGGATTGCCACAAATAACAGGGACGTGCTCAGGGTAATAAAAACAAAGTTTTCGGCCACAGTTATGGTCTTTGGTGTGGTTTCAAGTGAGAGTCACATTATGCCACCTCATATCTTTGAAGTCAGCTTGAAAGACCATAGGTGTGGCAGCAGAACTCGGCGTCAGCCTACACGTCCAAAGAGACCCAGAACGGGTTCTACGACATTGTACCCTTCTCTCACTGGCCCTCCTCCCCTCCTTCCTCATCCTGAACCCTCTGGATTACTTTGTTTGGTCATACATCGAGAACATCACCAACATGACCTCCCACAACACCAAAACTAGCCTGATTGCCATCATCCACTGAGTATTTAACGAGCTCCCGCTGGCGCTTGTGAAAAAGACATGCTCCCACTTCCGGACGTATCAAAGTGGTGATTGAGGCTGAAGGTGGCTGCATTGAGTAGATCTCAGCTCTACTACATAATCAAGTTAGCTAATTTTCTCAATAAAAGTTTTAAAATAAAGCTGTAGTGTTGTTTTCTTTAGGGCGACAAGTTTATCGTTCCACCGTATAAATCCAGATCTACAAAATAAAATATCTGGTTAAAGCAATTTACAAAATGATGAGGAAGTCCTATGCATCTAATCACTTCGATAAAATTACACGTTTTTTCTCAGAAATCTAATTTATACAACAACCCTATGTCAGTGTGTCTGTCTGTCTGTCTCTTTTTTTTTCAAAGTGCATCTCCACCAAAACACAAGTTCATGGAGCGGCCTGAGGCGGGTCAAATGATTGCATTGTACAAGGTGACGAGGATATCATTTATCTCATATGTCTGCAATCACTCCCATAAAATTAACATAGAAAGTTTTTTTCTCTCTCAAAACAAAATGAGAATTTTCATCCACAACTCAATTTACTTCCCATTCATGAGAGAACTGAATTTTCGCTAAATTAAAACTCGACCTTGTGCCGAACTTTGCTTTCATTGAGAATGACAAATAATTACAGACAGACAGACGGACAAACGTCTGTCATATTTTTAAGATCATAATATTCATCCAAACTTATTTATTCATAGACTTTCAAATATTTTTTTTGTTGTTGTTAGTTTCATGGTTAACTTACTTTTCTTTTCTCTTTCTAAAAATATTTTAATTGACAACACAACAAGGGAGACAATTAGGGTCAAGCTCTCGTATTTTTTCTCTCTCATTTATTTTTATTGTTCTGTTTTCACACGGCAAATTGCCCTTGTCAACAAATTGGAGGTTGGATAGGTCAAGGCCATCTGTCAGTGGGCCAGACTGAGTGACTCTAGACTGCAGGTCATTTGACTGTGTGGAAGGAGAGAGGAGAGGATGTAAAAGCATGCGTACACCATCAATTGCTTGCATATTTAAATTTATTAAGCCATATAAACCATAACAATTTCATTGTAATTTCAATAAATTGAAAAAAAAAAAAAAAAACTAACAAAAATAATTTGACCTTTAATCCAATAAAATATCCCATTTTTTTTTTTTTTTTTTACAGTTTACACGCCTGCTCCGTGACTGTTCCTTTCTGATTAAAAAATCTTCTTATAAACTAACACCCTCGTCTGAGTTATCTGCCCCTTTTCTTTCTTTGTTCATTTGGCTTACTCTTTCTTCTTCTTTCCTTTTCACTTCTTTCTTTGTGGCTGATTAGAAATCGATGTGCAAGCCGAAATGAATGAGCATAGTAAGCTGCCCCTCTTCTTTCTTTTTCACTTTTTTCGTCACAGAGATTGTTGGATTTCTACATCGAAATATGATTAAAACGAATGCTAAAAAGCAAATAGTTTTAATTGCTACCCTTTTTCTGTCTCGGCTTCATTGGGATTCGTTTTCTTTGTCGCTCCCAAGGCAATAATTTTAATTGAAACGTGTGAACTGAAAATATTTCGCAACCAATAAAAACTATTTCAAACTCCAAACCTAACAATCCAGTATAAAATTCTATAAGCTTATATAAAACAGAAATTCAGAGTTCTTCCTGGACACTTGCCTTGACTGGAATATGAAGTGAAGCACTAAAATCCCTTTAAGCCTGCTCAATCTCCAGCAAACACATGCTACCCAGAAGGTAAACTTTCTAACACACACGCACACACACACACACACACACACACACACACACACACACACACACACACACACACACACACACACACACACATACAGAAAAAAAAAATTTCCAACAAAAACCTAACAACCAGCCATGGTTCTCCCAAGAATATACTACTGCCATCACGCACATAAATCACTTTTTCCATAGCTCCCAACGAAATAGATGTACTGAGAATAAAGCTGCTTTCAGGACTGCCAGCAACCACTGTAAAAGAGTAATAAAATATGCAAGAGAGCTATATGCTCAGTCCGTCAAATCAAAAATAGCTGAGCAGCAGCTTGGTTCCCACCAGTTCTGGCAAATAGCAAACAGGATCTTGAATAGAAGCATGCGTTCTATCCCAATTATCATCAATGGACCTGAGGTCATCTCGTCAGCATCAGATAAGGCCAAACTATTTGCAAAGAACTTTGCAGCTAATTCTACCCTATGTGACAAAGGCCATCAACTCCCCGTATTTCCTCCTATAACAGACAACACGCTCTGCAACATACAAATATCTGTGCGTGAGGTCCCCAAGCTAATCAAGAACCTTGATTCCAGTAAAACAACTGGCCCTGACGGCAGTTCAATCATTGTGCTGAAAAAGCTTCAACCAGAACTTGCTCTCATACTTACAAAACTCTTTAAGTGTTGCCTTAAGGAGAAGTGCTTCCCAACACCCTGGAAAACCTCACAGTATGCCTTGTATTTAAGAATTCAGGTGGTAAGGTATCTCCCTCTCAGTACAGACCAATAAGTCTCCTGTGTGTCATGAGTAAGCTAATGGAATCCATATTAAATAGAGAAGTAGTCAACCACCTCAGCAAAAATAACCTTCGTAGTGACATGCAATATGGTTTCCGTTCTGCCAGACCTACAGCAGATGTTCTAATGGTTATATCTCATAAGATTAGTGAATCTCTTGACAAAGGCTTCCTTTCTAGGGCAATTGCTCTTGACATATCAAAGGCCTTCAACAAGGTATGGCATAAAGGCCTACTTCACAAGATTTCCAGCTATGGTATAACTGGAAATGTTTTCTCAATTATTAAATCATTTCTCTCTGATAGGCTCATAAGAGTAGTGGTTAATAGGCAGAAATCAGAGGCCCTCAATATAAATGCTGGAGTCTCTCAGGGGTCCATCCTGGGTCCAACACTCTTCCTGAGATACATCAATGATCTCCCTAAACACATACTTAAATCATTCGTTGACATCTATGCTGATGACACGACTATGGCAACACATCAAAGGCCGTAAATGACAAAGTTCTCTCTAATTCTCTCTCCTCTGATCTTGAGGGCACGGTACAGTGGGGGAGGAGGTGGCTGGTTTCTTTTAATGCATCTAAAATCAAGCTCCTATCTTTACATCATCAACGCTCTGATCCCCATCTGGCATCAATTGAAATGCGTGGCTCTCGTCTTGGGGAAGCTCCATGTTTTGATAAGGTTCTGGGGTTGACCTTTACTCCTGACCTGAAATGGAACACGTACATCAAGTCAGTTGCCAAGGTCGCTGGAAAGATGGTGGGATCCTTCTATCGCTCCAGAAGATATCTCACTACTGATGCAATTCTCTATCTGTATAAAAGCCAAGTACGTCCAAAGATGGAGTACTGCTGCCACACCTGCGCTGGAGCTTCTAAAAACAGCCTATCCTGCTTTGATGCTTTGACAAAGTACAAAATAGACTTTGTGGCTTAGTGGGAGGGGGCCTTTTCTCTTCCCTGCAACCTCTCTCCCACAGAAGAGACTTTGCAAGCCTGTTTTTGTTTTATCGTTATTTCTATGGCAAGTGCTCGTTTGAGCTCCAATCTCTGGTCCCCCCTCGCCAATCTTTCATGATAAACACCCGTCTAGCTGAAACCATTGTCAGTAATTTCCCCTACTCTTTATCTGTGCCTAAATCAAAACATAGATTCCATGAACAAACCTTCTTTCTGAGAAGTGCATGCCTGTGGAATTCTCTTCCATCTGCCTGTTTCCCATCTGACTACAACTTGGATGCCTTCAAGTCCAACATAAACAAATTCCTGATTAATCGCCCCCTTAAGTAAGAGACTCTATCAAATCTCCAATACCAACTATTACTACGATATTATCCCATTGATCCGGGCCTTGATAAGAGGTGATCCCCCAATGTAAAAAAAAAAACACACTCACCACGCAATAGAGCTTTGAAATGAACTTTGTTTATTTCCTTTTCAAGAACTTTCAAACTTCTCAAAAGGCTTTAGTCTTTCAAAGTATATTTTACATTTCTGCAAAATTACTTATGCAAATATATTTTGTTTGCTGGTTCATGCTTTCTCATCTCATTTCCAAAATTTCCACTTATTAACTGGTGACGCATTTAGAACAGTTGGATTGTATGCAGTTGGTCAGAGAGAGAGCAAGCCTGCCACATTTCTTCAACACCAACATCCACACCCACTTCACCTGTCTTCAGAAATGTCAAAACACCAGTAATAATCCAAAGCTGATTTGTCAGTGTGAAATAAAAACAAGGCTGCAGCAAAGAAGGTGGGCTCTCTCTATCGTGCTAGAAAGTTACTTACACCTGAAAGTATCCTGTACCTCTACAAGGCCACCATTCGCTCATGTATGGAGTATTGTTGTCACATTTGGGCTGGTCCATCTGCTATTAGTCTCTTGCTCCTGGACAGAGATGAAAAGAGAGTCGCTCACCTGATAGATCCTGAACTGTCATCTAAGCTTCAATCTCTGTCCCGTTGATGAAATGTCGCATCTCTCTGCCTGTTCTATAAGTATTTTAATGGTGGATGTTCCGACGAACTATAAGCCTTGTGCCCTCTCGACAAGCAGCGAAATCCCACCCCTACACAGTCGACATCCCTAGATGTAAGAAAGACTTTTACTCTAAGAGTTCTTTTCCCAAGAACCGCTAGACTTTGAAACTCCTTTCTAGGTTCTTGCTTTCCCAATTGTAGTGACATGCAGAAATTCAATTGTAATGTGAACAGACATCTTGCTGCCCAACTCCCTACATAATATCCCTGCAACTTATGTCCCCCTGGCAGGAGCTGCTAGAAAGGACTTGTTCTGCCTTCATAGAGTTCAAAATAGACTTTGTAGCCTCGTAGGAAATGCCCTTTTCTCTTCACTGCAACCTCTATCTCACAGAAGATATGTTGCGAGTTTGTCTCTGCTTTATCGTTATTTTTATGGCAAGTGCTCGACTGAGTGTCAATCTATGGTTCCCCCTCGCCAAACTTTCACAAGAAACACTCGTCTAGCTGAAAACACTATCAATAATTCTCTCCACTCTTTATCTGTGCCTAAACCTAAACGTAGATTCCATGAACAAAGCTGTTTTCTTAGAACTGCACGCCTGTGGAATTGTCTTCCGTTTTCCTGCTTTCCAGCTGAATACAATATGGTTGTCTTCAAGTCCAACGTAAACAAGTTCTTGATGAGCCGTTCCACTTAAGTTAACAAATTTACCGAATTTCCATTACTAACAATTACTATATTGTCCAATTGACTACTGTACACTCTTAACCCTTATCCTCAAGTGGTCTCTGGGCCTTGATAAGTGGTGATGCCTATGTAAAAAAACAAACAACAAAAACAACATCAAAGTGGCACTATGCCTTGTTTGCGGTGAGATTGTAATAAAAAAATATTATTTTATAGATCAACTGTGTTGTGTTTTACTTGCTGTCAGTGTGTATATATCTTGGATCAGTGACCAAAGTTGATTTAACGATTATATAGGTAATTTTAACAACCGACTGCAGCGAATGCAGGGAAGACAAGAAAAACATGGGTGATAAGGTTGGATGAGAGAGGAAGGAGGAGAGACCTGGTCAGAGATAGATTACTTTGGAAGTCAATTTCTAAAAGCTAATACAAGTCAACATGTAAAACAGACGTAAAAAGGGACACACCTAGTTAGTAACAAGTTGAATATCCATTGTAAGTTAATTGTATCAACCCGGCGTTGCCCGGAAGTTTTTTTTTACTTTCATTTTTATTTTGCTTTTTTTTTTAACTATGCAGTTTGTTTCCATTTTTTACTAAATTATTAGATTTCATTATGATGTTTGATCATTAAATTATGAAATGCTTGAGAATATTATCTATGAATTTGTATGGATGAACAGTTTTCAAGAAGGTTGAAAGAAATGTAAATAATATGGATTGTATGCTTAATACTGTAAATGTTAGTGATGGAGTAATAAATGTAATGAAATCTGAAGACTGCTGTACTTACGTTTATTGCAAATATTGACATCCGTAGGTCTGAGAAAAAGCAGTGGTGTTGAAATAGTTATTTTTTTAATACAATATCATATATAAATGCGGGTGTACCTCAGGGGCCTATCCTTGAACCTTTATTATTCCTCATGTCCATAAATGACATCTCTACTAAAATTGTCACTAATAGCCATGGATACTGATACATTACCTGAAAGTACTTCTTTAAACTTCTCAGCTTAACGTTCACAGGAAACATGAGTTGGAACAGATACATTGAGGGCATTGCTAAGGCTGCTGCAAAGAAAGTGAGCTCTCTCTACTAGGTTAGAAAATTACTTACACCTGAGAATATCTTGTACCTCTAGAAGGCCACCATTCGCCCATGTATGGAGCATCTGCTACTAGTCTCTCAGTCCTAGGCAGGATTCAAAAGAGAGTCGCCAACTTAATAGATCCCTAACTGTAAGCTAAGTTTCAACCTCTGTCCCATTGACGAAATGTTGCACCCCTCTGCCTGTTTTACAAGTATTTTAATCGTAGATGCCCCAGCAAACTACAAGCCTTTGTACCTCTTCGACGTAAATACCCCCAACAAACCTGAAAAGCAGCAAAATCCCACCCCTACTCAGTAAAGATCCCCAGATGCCAGAAAGCCTTCTACTCTAATAGTTTCTTCCCTAAGACTAGACTCTGGAATTTCTTGTTTCCCTGTACTTACATGCAGAAGTTCAAGTGTAATGTAAACAAACACCTTGCTGCTGAACTCCCTACATAGAATTCCTGCAAATTATGTCTCAGCTAGTAGCCCCCTACATCAAAGTGGCACTGTACCATGTTTGGGGTGAAAATGCAATAAAAAAAAATTAAAAATAATCTGGTGGTAACATGAAGCAAGGAAAAGGACGTAATGGATAGAGGGTGAAAGGGTTTGCCGTCATATTTTTCATAATACCTATTGGAGAGAAGCATTTTGTTAGGAATAAATGTAATAATTTTTAAACGGGGATGAAATGTACGCATAGTCTCACAAAGCACACTTTAGGAAGTGCTGTGAGTGGTGAGAGTGGAGTATTTGTTTAGGATGTGTTCGGTGAAGATCCTTTTGAAACTCCAGTGACAAGAAAAAAAATAAGATTACTTTATAAACATAGCAGAACAGAATTAGTAGATAGATAAATTATATGTTATCTGCAATGAAAAACATACAACTAGTATTGCTTTTACTATGACTACTCTTAATACTACTACTTATGATAACATATTTTAAAGTAGTAGTAGTGGTATTGGTCAAACAACTTTATGAAACATTATATATAGTAGTAGTAATAGTAGTAGGTTTGGTCAAACAACTGGGTTGATTCAGATTGAATAAAAATACAACCACAAAAATATGGAGAGAAATTTTGACTGTATTAATCACTCAAAAAAAAAAAAATCCAAAACCTAATTTAAAAAAAATTCATACAAAAGATTTAAATTCAGAACACGTCAGTCTATATGCTTATTTGATTTTTAGTTGAAAAATTATACTGAAATTTAAAATTTAAGATTTAGTAAATAAGTTTGTTATTTTTTACAGGGGAATCACCACTTATCAAGGCCCAAAACTACTTGAGGATAAGGGTTAATGAGTGTACGGCTGTCACTGAGACAACAGCATAGTGATTGTTAGTGGTGGAAATTGGTTAGAATTAGATTATTCAAATGGACGTCTCAACAAGAACTTGCTTATATGGGACTTGAAGATGAACATGTTGTAGTTAGCTGGAAAGCAGGTCAGCGGTACAGAATCCCACAGACAAGCAATTCTAGGAAAGAAGCTTTTATTTATGTGTGAAAAGTGAAAATATTAACAAAGATTTCATTTAATATTGATTTTTTAGCAAGTCTTAAAAAGACGCCAAATAATACAAAGATTGGATTTTTTGTTTCAGAAAGTAAAAATATAAAGATTTCATTTAATATTGATACATTGAAGAGAACGTTTTCAGAGTAGTGATGGGTGTAGGTGTTGTATTGTTTGCCCGACTCTTTCTTTTTTATAATAAGAAAACATACGCTGCGATTCACAAGAAAGAGCCGGATCTGCTGGATAGATTATTGTTGCGATGAGATGAGACAGAAATTTGAATTGAGCGTCGACAAATGTGTCTATAACCCATTCAAAGATCCACAGAAGAAATCGACTTTACTTTATATGTTATTTTTTATATATACTAGTAAGGCTACCCGGCGTTTCCCAGGGTAAAAGTGTAAATATTTCTATTAATTCTTCTTTATTTATTTTTCCCTCCTCCATTTCCCCTTGCTTCCCTCTCTTTCTCCTCCATCTATTCCTCTCTCTAGACGCACACACGCATATACTTTTATGGATTCCTCAAGGAATGAGTCAAAGTAAGAGAAATAAATCTGTGAGAAAAAAACATCAAAATTATTCATCTGGAGCAACGCCAATGAAGAAAATACTAACTTTGTGGGTGTTTTGCCATTTTTAAAAATTTTAGCCACACATCTGCCCATGCATGCATGCATGCATGGAGACAACTGTCCTTTATATAATAGATTAGGGGATAGCTGTCGTCCATTCAATTATCTACAGATTCATGTTCAAACTTTGGTGACGGCAATGCCATTCTTTATTCATACATGAAATTATATTATTAACACTTTCCTATAAAGAGCATTCAAGAAGTAATGCCCTTTAACCCATTTCCAGTTGTCTGATCTAGCTGAAATCTTTGCTTGTGCAATGATTTATACCTCCATGAGTTATGTGGCAAATTACAGCTCTGAACTAATTGTGGTTTCTGATTTACCGGTGTTTGAACTGAATCAGGTATGAAATGAAGCCTGTGGAGTGTCATGCAGTGATCTGATTTTTGCATTTGAAAGGATGCACACCACAGGAGATTTTTTAATGAAATAAAAGAAACGTATGTTAATGACCTTGTAAAACGTTGGCATTGTGAATTCAAACATGACCGGAAAACTGTGGAAACAGCTCACAGGCCTGCCCGTCTTCTGTCATTAATAAAGCATTTGTCAGTTAAGTTGAGGCTGCAATTTTGGAAAATCAACACGTAACTATTTGCCAAATAACCCAAGAGGTAAAGATTAGCACATGGTCATGAATGACCATTTGCATATGAATTCTCAGGTTGTTGACACCTTTCCAGAAGAGAAAATATGTTGATTGCTTGAAAATGAATTTCGAGATGCCCCAAGAAGACAAGACAAAAAACTGATTGCATAGTATGAAACCTGGATCCATTACTTTGATCCAAAGAACAAAGTCAATGCAGTGGAAATACTTGGACTAACCATCTCCAAAGAAGGTAAGGTTGCAGCCCTCCACTGGCAAGGTTATGCTCATAGTCTTCTGAGACAAGGACAAAGTGATGACATTTCCTGGCAAAGGGTACTACAATTCCTAGATGTAAAAGATCTTTCTACTCCAATAGTTTCTTCCCCAGAACCGCTAGACTTTGGAATTCCATTCCAGGTTCCTGCTTCCCCAACAGTACTGACGTGCAGAAGTTCAAGTGTAACGTGAACTGACATCTTGCTGCCCAAATCCCTACATAGTACCCCAGTAGTTGTTGCTTCTGATAGTAGCCCCCTACACCAAAGTGGCAATTTGTCTTGTTTGGGGTGAAAATGTAATTAAAAAAAAATTTTTTTTAATTACAAGAGCCTATTATGCTTCACTTTTGTGGAAATTAGGAGAAACTATCAAAATCAAAACCAGATCAGCAAAAGTATCATATGGTCCACAATGCACATGTCCCCAGATCAGAAGCATGGGTGCGTAACTATGAAATTTTTTCCATCCCCCTACTCTTCTGACCTTGCACCCTCTGACTTTCACATCTTCTCAGCTGTTTTTAAAAGGAAAGCATTTCCCAGATGATGCAGCCTTGATTTCTGAAGTCACATCATGGTTGGAAGACCGACTAGGGGTGTTCTACATAAACGGTCTTTTTTTTTTTAAGCAATCCACACAAAAGTACAAAATCTATTTTAATACGTTTCTGCAATGGATCATGGCATGACGGATAAAGTACAAAATAAAAATTCAATTATAAGTTACACTCTTCTGAAGGCTGAAGGTTTCATCCTCGGTGCAGGCGATACAAAGAATATAATAAAATTTCTACTTGGTCATGGCTGACAAAATAATAGCATGATATTGTCTGTGGATTAAATAAAGACTTTCATTCAAAATTTCATTCAGATTCCAGAGTTTGGCAGAAGATTCCCGAGTTCAACAAGATGCTCCTGAAGAGAGTCATAGGTTGCATTGGCTCGTTGTAATTCATCTCGTATGATTTTCTATTTTTTTTTTTTTTTTCACTCATATGTAACCAGACAATCGATGTTCATTTCAGAAATAATAAAAATTGGCAAATAACATGCTGGTTCTAGTCCGCAAATAATGGTACTTTATTCACCACGCACCATGAAAAAAAAAAACATAAATCGATCGTTCAGAAAAATGCGACCATTCTGTTTATTTGTAGAATCATCGGAGGCGGAATTCCATGATAAATGCTAGAAATATTCCAAAGAGTTTCTCTGCCAAGAATGCAATTTTATTATTGTGTTCTTTATGAAACAAACTGATACACCAGGAATATTTGCAATGCTATTTCAGGAATCGAAACTATATATATATATATATATATATATATATATATATATATATATATATATATATATATATATATATATATATATATATATATATATATAACTACTTCATTTATTCACATAAATTTAATATACGAAAGTATAGATTTATGCGTAAACTTTTAGTATTTACTTCAAAAGTGCTCAATACGTAGGTAGAGCTAGTTAGTAATTTATAAAATATATATGGCGATTAAGCTATGCTGAATATTCTGCGTTTCATCCAACTATAGGATTCGTCAGGCTGACGAATCCTATAGTTGGATGAAGCGCAGAATATTCAGTGTAGCTTAATCGCCATATATATATATATATATATATATATATATATATATATATATATATATATATAAATATATATATATATATATATATATTTATATATATATTTATATATATATATATTTATATATATATATTTATATATATATATATATTTATATATATATATTTATATATTTATATATATATATATTTATATATATATTTATATATTTATATATATATATATTTATATATATATATATATTTATATATATATATATATATAATTATATATTTATATATATATATATTTATATATTTATATATATATATATATATATTTATATATTTATATTTATATATATATATATATATATATATATATATATATATATATATATATATATATATATATAATTTTTCAGAATGTGGACGATTATATAATTATTTCCACAGCTAAACAATGCCGCAGCTCACAAGAGCCATGACAGCCAACAAACCGGAAGTCCAAGACTCGAGTTTCGCCTTCAGTTGGGCTAGTATTGGACTTCCAGTTTGTTGGCTGTCATGGCTCTTGTGAGCTGCGGCGTTGTTTGGCTGTGGAAATAATTATATAATCTCTCATATTATTGATTATATCATGTTAAATTGAATTTTAAAAAATTAATGTTGCAAGATTGTAAGTTATAAATTTATTATATTTTTTACGATATTATCTTGTCTTTTTCTTTTCCAGTTTTAACCGAATGACCTCCCGATAGTATATTAAAATTTTGGTTGGTTAAAAAATACTACTAATATATATATATATATATATATATATATATATATATATATATATATATATATATATATATATATATATAACTACTTAATTTATTCACATAAATTTAATATACGAAAGTATAGATTTATGCGTAAACTTTAAGTATTTACTTCAAAAGTGCTCAATACGTAGGTAGAGCTAGTTAGTAATTTATAAAATATATATGGCGATTAAACTATATATATATATATATATATATATATATATATTAGTAGTATTTTTTAACCAAAATTTATATATATATATATATATATATATATGGTAGAACTGGTAATTAGTAAAAACTTGAAGAGAGTGCTCAATACTATTGCAGAGCAAATATGTGTTTTATTTTTTTATTGCTGTTTATCTGATAAAACGGCAATAAAAAATAAAAACACACACACACACACACACACACACACACACACACACACATATATATATATTATGTTGTCTTTGAGAATTGGGTATCTCCATTTTTGTGTTAGCACTTTGCTACAAAGCCGGGGGAACTTTCCTTTTTTATATCTTATTACGTCATCATCTCTGCGTTTCCAGCCATTTTGAGGTAGCATAACAGATTTGGTTCCTATGTTAACCAACAGTCAATCAGAAAAACTATCGCTCCGTTCCTTACAGATTCTGAAAACTATTGAACAGCAGTAATTTTATTACACCTTTTATTTTATAGAACGAAAATTGGAAAAAAATTTTTTCAAAATATAGCTAAGAAAGTGATTTTATGAACTCTGTAAATTATTTGGAATTTGGATGCAAAATAAGTGAGCGGTGAAGATTTAAAGCAGTTCTAAATGAGTAAAACTAACACTTAATCATATATTCAAACATAGTAGTGTTTGAATGATAAACCGTGTAAATCGCTTTAGTGCAGGTCAAATATTTTTAATTTGGAAATTAATATAAAGTTCAGAGAAGTGAAGAGCATAACAAGGTGCATTATTTCCATATTTTTTCTAGGAATTTCCAAATATATTTTTCATTGTGATTTGTCTGTTTTTATGTAATTTTCACTGTCCATAGCTTTATTGCATGTCTCCAAAATGCCCAGAAAAAGGCGATTGACTGTTACTGAAAACCAACATGTTGCTGCAGAAGATGTATCTCTGGTAGATCTTGCAGAAGATGTATCTCTGGTAGATCTAACTAAGAAGTTTGGGAGAAATTGAAGAACATTGTATTCATTCATAGGCAATCGAAACACCGAATCTAGGAAGGGCAAAAACATGAGAAGGACACTTTCTCCTTGTGATATTAGGAAAATTTGTCGTAATCAATCAGTTGTGCAGCACTAGAGTTGCCATATTTGACAAGACTGTAATATCTTCTTTGTCCAGCCAGACACGATACAATGTGTTGAATGCTATTGCAAGAACAGCAAGTCCATCACAAGACATGTTTTAAGCAAAATTCATGAAGACAAGCTTGGCAAGTGCGTTAATAAATGCATGAAAACAAACTTCCAAAATGTCTTTCTCACAGTTGAGGCCAGACCAACTCTTGCTTGACCAAATGGGTGAGCCAAAGTTTGGGGTCATCTTGGAGCCCCTACCCTTTATTGATTCCTTCGCCAACAGAGAGGTGAAAGGGTCTTGTTTTGGGCTGGAATAATTTTTGATGAACTAATTGGACCTTTTCCAGTGCCAGGTGTCAGACTGACAAGTCAATCTTATCTTATGCATATCATATATATTTTTATTAAATGAGCATTTGTCGCAATAACTTGATGACCGCTCATTGTCATGTCCCCACCGAATGATTTTCATGCATGATAACGCTCCATTCCATTCAGTTAAGACTATGACAGCCTTCCTTGGATCCCTATGCATCAGTGGAGATAATCTCATGACATGGCCACCTTGTTCTCCAGCTCTCAACCCCATTGAACAGCTCTATGTAACCACTTATACTGAAAGCATCCAGCAATTGGGATCTGTTTTTTTTTTTTGTTTTTTTTTTTTCAATCTATTCAAAACAACTTGAATCAATCTTTACTGAAATTTCATCATTTAGTTTTTATGGAAATCACTTCAGACAAAGCATGAATCCACTTGATGTAAGGAACTAAAAAAATAATAATAATTAAAAAAAAAAAGCCAGTGATAAGGGTTTATAGATTTCGACCCAGGAAATAGCAATTTTCCCCCTTTTTTAGAAATATCACTCATGGAACGTGAGGACTAAAGGATAAAATAAGAGAAGTGAGGGTTACGAGGCTGCTGAAAATAAAGCCAAGGTTCACATTCCGTGTTCATATGGAAAAGAAAGGTTACCAATTCAATGTCAGATGAATATTTATGGCCTTCTAAAAAGCAGAAATTAATGTTTGCTTTACATCAATGTAAAAAGTTGGGATAATCACTTTTCTCTCTCCAATGTCTTGAGTTTTAATCACCCTTTTAACACATTTCCGTCCATTGAGAATACAGGGATTTTTTAAATTATTCTGTTGTTTATGAAGGTTCCGTTTAATAAATCACCGTCCAAACGATATTCCGTATATATCCATTCTCAAAGCTGAATGACATTGCACTGTTGTTGTAAATATCGGTTTGCACATCATATAAACAAACAGAATTTGATTGTAAAAAATAATTTATTACTCACGTGATGCATCATTTGCATATAAATAGTTCTGAAAGTTTTACATATAAATAGTTCTGAAAGTTTTGCATATAAATAGTTCTGAAAGTTTTACATATAAATACGAGTAAATAAAATACAATAAAAATACAATAAAGTAAATACAATAACTATAAAGGGTTCCTTCAGTCTTTGACAGACTATGGATACCCACAAAGAGGTGCCTGTGCATGATATTTTTGTGGCAGAAAGTGCGCAATCACTGACCACACCACTCCTAAGTCGACATTGTTAAATACCAGTGGCAAGTGAAGTATATGTTCAAGACGAATGGAAAAAATACAGAGATAAGCGAAAAGCACATACAGCACCTAGAACTCCCAAATAGTCACCCATCTGGTTCTAATCAAGCTCAACGTTGCTTAACTTCGTGATCTGACAAGAACCGGTGTGTCAACGCGATTGTGTTGTATATTGTCAACGCGATTATGCCGTATAAACAATAAATAAATGAATAAATAAATACAATAAATAAATACAATAGATATATACAATAAATAAATAAATAAATAAATAAATGAATAAATAGATATATACAATAAATAAATAAATAAATACAATAAATAAATAAATAGATATATACAATAAATAAATAAATAAATACAATAGATATATACAATAAATAAATAAATACAATAAATAAATAAATAGATATATACAATAAATAAATAAATAAATACAATAGATATATACAATAAATGAATAAATAAATAAATAAATACAATAGATATATACAATAAACAAATAAATAAATACCATAGATATCTGCAATAAATAAATAAATAAATAAAATAAATAAATATAAAGAATAAATAAATAAATACAATAGATATATACAATAAATAAATAAATAAATACAATAGATATATACAATAAACAAATAAATAAATAAATACAATAGATATATACAATAAATGAATAAATAAATAAATACAATAGATATATACAGTAAATAAATAAATAAATAGAATAGATATCTGCAATAAATAAATAAATAAATAAAATAAATAAATATAAAGAATAAATAAATAAATACAATAGATATATACAATAAATAAATAAATAAATAAATACAATAGATATATACAATAAATAAATACAATAGATATATACAATAAATAAATAAATAAATACAATAGATATATACAATAAATAAATAAATACAATAGATATATACAATAAATAAATAAATAAATACAATAGATATATACAATAAATAAATAAATAAAATAGATACATACAATAAAAATATAAATAAATACAATCAATAAATACAATAAATAAATACAATATATATATACAATAAATAAATAAATACAATATATATATACAATAAATAAATAAATAAATAAATACAATAGATATACACAATAAATAAATAAATAAATACAATAGATATATACAATAAATAAATGAATAAATACAATAGATATATACAATAAATAAATAAATAAATAAAATAGATATATACAATAAATAAATAAATAAATACAATAGATATATACAATAAATAAATAAATAAATACAATAGATATATACAATAAATAAATAAATACAATAGATATATACAATAAATAAATAAATAAATAAATACAATAGATATATACAATAAATAAATAAATAAAATAGATACATACAATAAAAATATAAATAAATACATTCAATATATAATAAATAAATAAATACAATAGATATATACAATAAATAAATAAATAAATACAATAGATATATACAATAAATAAATAAATACAATAGATATATACAATAAATAAATAAATAAATAAATACAATAGATATATACAATAAATAAATAAATAAAATAGATACATACAATAAAAATATAAATAAATACATTCAATATATAATAAATAAATAAATAAATAAAATAGATATATACAATAAATAAATACAATAGATATATACAATAAATAAATAAATAAATACAATAGATATATACAATAAATAAATAAATAAATAAATACAATAGATATATACAATAAACAAATAAATAAATAAAATAGATATATACAATAAATAAATAAAATAGATATATACAATAAATAAATACAATAGATATATACAATAAATAAATAAATAAAATAGATATATACAATAAATAAATAAATACAATAGATATATACAATAAATAAATAAATAAAATAGATATATACAATAAATAAATAAATACAATAGATATATACAATAAACAAATAAATAAATACAATAGATATATACAATAAATAAATAAATAAAATAGATATATACAATAAATAAATAAATAAATACAATAGATATATACAATAAATAAATAAATACAATAGATATATACAATAAATAAATAAATAAATACAATAGATATATCCAATAAATAAATGAATAAATACAATAGATATATACAATAAATAAATAAATACAATAGATATATACAAAAAATAAATAAATAAATACAATACAATAGATATATACAATAAATAAATAAATAAATACAATAGATATATACAATAAATAAATAAATAAATAATATATATATATACAATAAATAAATAAAATAGATATATACAATAAATAAATACAATAGATATATACAATAAATAAATAAATAAATAAAATAGATATATACAATAAATAAATAAATACAATAGATATATACAATAAATAAATAAATAAATACAATAGATATATACAATAAATAAATAAATAAATGCAATAGATATATACAATAAATAAATACAATAGATATATACAATAAATAAATACAATAGATATATACAATAAATAAATAAATAAATAAATAAAATAGATATATACAATAAATAAATAAAATAGATATATACAATAAATAAATACAATAGATATATACAATAAATAAATAAATAAATAAAATAGATATATACAATAGATAAATAAAATAGATATATACAATAAATAAATAAAATAGATATATACAATAAATTAATAAATAATAAATAAATAAATAAATATATATATACAATAAATAAATAAATACAATAGATATATACAATAAATAAATAAAATAGAATAATACAATAAATAAATAAGTACAATAGATATATACAATAAATAAATAAATAAATACAATAGATATATACAATAAATAAATAAATACAATAGATATATACAATAAATAAATAAATAAATACAATAGATATATACAATAAATGAATAAATAAATAAATACAATAGATATATACAATAAATAAATAAAATAAATAAATAAATAAATAAATATTGAAATTCCTTACTTTAAAAATTTAGTCCAATGTCGTAAAATTTTCTTAATTTCAACATTGGAAAATAGCACTGCTAAAATCACACATATTTTACTTTTTCTAGTGATATCACACTGCAGGAGGGGAGGGGAAGAAAAAGAAAAAAAACACAAATTTACTCCATTTGTGATGATGGCGTTATATCTCCGGAATTTAGTTAATTTTAAACAAATAAATATTTCTTTACTAAAAGCCAATGTGTTGTACTGGTTTTCTAAATCTATGAATTCCAATTCAAATTTTTAAAAAATGCTTACTTCGGGAAGAAAAAAAATTCAATAAAAGTTATTTTTTTTATTTTCTCTTTGTATGTATCCAGCTTACCATAACACAACTAGAGATCGGTGATACAAGATGTTGATTTACATTACATTTAAACTTCTGCATATTTTCGGACAGTCAGGAAAGTAAGTAGCAGGAAGGGAATTCCAAGTCTAGCTGTTTGAGGGAAGAAGCTATTAGAGTAGAAAGCTTTTGTGACAGTTGTGCCAACAAACTTTCCGTACCCTCAAAAAGATTTTAACACAATACTGCAGGGCTGCTTCCCAGCTGACTATAACATGATCGTTTTCAAGTCCAACGTAAATAAGTCATTTAACGTCGTCCTCTTATATAATTAATTTCTACCCAACTGACAGACTTACAAATGAAGTGGCAACTTTTCTTCTTGTTTAAAATGATAATATACTATAAGCATCTCTTCTTTATCTTTTATTTTAGTATTTCATCGAAATTTTATTTAAAAAAATTTTTTTTAACATCTGGTATTATTAGATTCCAATTTGCTAATTTATGTTTGCATACAGATTTTTTTTTTTTTTCAAAATAAATATTAAAAATTAGATAAGCTTAATTTTTTGGCCTGGGATTGTACTACTACTACTACTACTACTACTACTATATCATGATGATGATCATCATCGGTTAAACGCCTGGCATGTGTCTGGCATGCTTTAAGAAATTGATTTGCAAACTAACCTATCTCTGTCCTGGTTTTAATTTAATCCCTCTTTCTCTCATCCACTTTTATCAATTCCTCCCATGCTTGGCCTTCCCCTGTGAACAAGATCTGTCACCTTCATTGTTCTAAATCTACTGACTCAAGAACTCTAATCCATTCTTTCAATGTGGTCATACCATCAAAGTCTCCTTTTCTATATACACCTTTCTATACTGTCCAGATTTAATCTTCCTCTGATGTCATCAGAACTAAGCCTGTCTCATCATGCCCCCAACCCTCACTGACCAGTGGTAATGCTATGCTAATTAATAATGGCAGACATTTTCAGAACTCACTCCACTCATTCCTGCCATCACACTGCTAGTAAGTCCAATGTTGATAGCGATAGAACCTTTGATTTGGCCAAGAGAACGGTTGGGTTTTTATTTAGTGCCTCACAAAATACAAAACGATGAGTATTGCATGAAGTATCAGAGAATATATAAATTTTAATCGAATTTTCAGCCAATTAGTTTCCGATAAAAAGTGACTTAACTACGTTTGAGCAATTACTCTGCTAATAGGAAAAATTGTTGGTGTATTTCCTTTTGTTTTTCCTTGTCATATCCCAACTTGTCCATAATTTCCTGATGATTCTTTTGGTTCCAATGGAAATACAAGCATATAGACACAATGGGTAAAATAACTTGGCACTTGAAGCCAATATACGTCACTTGGCAATTACAAATTTTTCCACCTGAGTAGGTATTATGTTGCAGGCATCTTTCTTTAGACCATAAGCAATAGCAATAGTAGAAGCAGCAGCAGCAATTTAATGTTTGTCTTACAAGCTGGAATGTGTTGGAAAACTTCAAGAAACTGACGGTAATGTGTAGACACAGCAACCTAGGAAGAAAATGGCCGCTAAGTTCTTAGCAAGTGCCCAACAAGTCTTGTGAATGATGTTCATGACAATGACTTTATTCGGACGGAAGAAATAACAGTATTCCAACTTGTCATGAAACTGGTTGACAATTTCGAAATAATTCAATAGATTACCAAGCGTTAATTAACAGCCAATTCTTCTAGGTGTGAAACCTTTAATTTATCTTGCCTATTAAACTGTTATTCACAGTCAATTGATAGTTAGAGCTGTTCTCTCACTGACTATAACATGGCCGTTTTCAAGTCGAACATGAACAAGTTCCTGGTAAATCATCCTCTTTAATAAACAAGCAATACCCAAGTTTCACTGACAATCACTGCATTGTTGTTTCATCGGCCACATACAAGAAAAAATGTTAATAAATGGTAAAAAGTTTCATTAAAAATAGCTACATATGGTATTAAGTTTGCTGTCTAGCGAATCAGATGCTTTGTTATTCCGACCACTGTTTTCACAAGTCAATGGCTGGACTTTTATCAGCCAATGGTTTGGCTGACTTCTTTTCCAACTCACTTCATTCAATTTTTTCTGTATAAATAAAAGATTTTTAATGAAAATAGGACATCTATCTGTCTGTCTGTCTGTCTGTCTGTCTGTCTGTTCTCTCTCTCTCCCTTTATATATATATATATATATATATATATACTTTCTGGCCGCCCGACATTGCCTGGTCAAACAATATGCTTAAACATGATACTTTAATTCATGCAGATTGCGTATGTATTATTATAGAATCAATCTTCTATTGAATATTATATATTATGAGAAATAATTTCCATGGTAAACTAATTTGCAAAAAAGATTTTTAAAAATAATAATGATAATTTCGTTCATCGAATTCCTCTATGTTTGTTTACAATATTATGTCAGCTGACATTTGGGCTTGCTAATGAATACCCTGAAAAAGTCATTTCGGATTAATGTTTAGTTTTAAAATATGCAAACAAAGAAATGATTTGCGGCGATTTTCAATGGTGCCTCTTCTTTTATCGTAAATTGAACTTCTTATGGACACTTTTATTAATAGTACATACATTGTTGCAACATTCCAAGAACTTCTGGAAGGTACATAGAAGTCCTCTTGTGTGAGCATGTCAATGACCTTTGTAACAGACTATTTCATCCCCTCAATTTTCTCATAACGACAGCCTCTAAGGTTTTCCATGAGCTTAGGGAATAATCAAAAGTCACAGGGAGCAAGGTCTGGATTATAGGGAGGATGAGGAACTGACTTGATGCCCATCTTGGTTAAATAGTTTGTGACAAGAATGGAGTTGTGGACTGGTGCATTCAATCAAATCTTACACATCTTCTGTTCCTCATGAATAATTGTGTGTACAGTTCCCACACTGACATCAAACTGTGCACTTATTTTCTCTATAGACACACAACGGTCTTTATCCATGAAATTTTTTATTTGGCCAATCAACCTTGGTGTTCTGACTTCCTTACTCTTCCCACACCTTTCATCATCCCTCACAGCTTTCCTTAAATCGCTTATGCCACTTAAAAAACGATGCTCGATTCATGCAAGATGGTTCAAAAGCAGTCTGAAGCAGTGCATACGTTTCTGTGGAAATTTTTCCAAGTTTAAAACAGAATTTTATTGTGTATCGTCCTTCTAAAGTGTCTTCACGTCCAAATTGCATTTTTGAAATCAGGCTTTAGTAGGGTGTATTCCATTTCTTACTGTAGCAGTTCATTTGAACCTGAAATCATAAAAATTGGCCAGTCATCTCATAAGATGTATAGCAATAACATACTTAATTTTTAAGAGCTTATGACAATTTTAAATGTCTATACAAAAAGTCTGGAAACTTATTGAAGGCACCTCATATTTATTTATTTTTAATGCTGTTCTTGGAAGACGTACAATCACCAAAATACACTACATGTAGTTCGGAACAGCACTACAGATTCATCTAAAAATACCGTTTCTAAAATAAATGCTATCTTAGCCTGAAGGTTAATAAACAAAATAAAATGCCGTTTCAAACGTAAGCATAGCAAACTAAAGAAAATGCTGTTTCAAACTTAAGCATAGCAAATTAAAGAAATGCCGTTTCAAACTTAAGCCTAGCAAACGAAAGAAAATGTCGTTTCAAACTTAAGCATAGCAAACGAAAGAAAATGCTGTTTCAAAGTTAAGCCTAGCAAACCAAAGAAAATGCTATTTTCGATTTGAGCATGACAGACTCGAAAACTCTTATTTGAAACTTAAGCATAACAAAACAAAGAAAGTGTTCTTTCAAACAAGCATGACAGATCAAAGAAAATACAGTTTCAGACTTAAGGATGACAGATCAAAGAAAATACTTTCACACTTAAGTATGACATATCAAAGGAAATACTGTTTCACACTTAAGCATGACAGCTCAAAAAATACTGTTTCAAACTTAAGCATGACATATCAAAGGAAATACTGTTTCAAGCTTAATTATAACAGATCAAAGAAAATACTGTTCAAACTTAAGCATGATAGATCAAGAAAATACTGTTTCAAGCTTGAGCATGACATGCTGTTTGAAACTTAAGTATGACGGATCAAAATAATGCTGTTTGAAATTTAAGCACGATAGACCAGAGAGAATGCTGTTTTAAACTTAAGCATGACAGACCAAAGTAACTTGATAAAGTATTTGGTAAAATTCAGTTGTAGGTTACACTCTTCTGGAGGTTGAAGATTCAATCCTCAGTATGGTCGACACTAAAATACAATTGCGAATTACTTATGACTTCTACCCAGACATGGCTGACAGAACTAGAACAATGTAGCCCTGTGGATTAAATAAAGGATTTCATTCAAAATTCCACAAAGATTTCTGTGTTTGAGAGAAAAATTCTCAAGTTTGACAAGATACAGCCAAAGAAGATCAGAGGTTACATCGACCAAAATGCTGCGAAAATAAGATGAGAACAATACTTCAAGGAACATAAATAATGCGAAAAAAATGCTTTTAGTTTGAAGCATCTGGAGGCAGACAGAACAAAATGTTTTTTTTAAACTTGAGCATGACAAACCAAAGAAAACGCAATTTCAAACTTTAAGCTTGACAAACTGTAGACGAATAGATCCGCTTATTTCAAGTAATAGTAATCACTTAAAGGTCAGATAGAATATTTTTCTCCATAAAACGATGTAAAAAAAAAAAAAGAAAATAAAGTAATATTGCAAAAATTGGTCACTGTAAATTAGACGAAGTATAAGCCAATTTCTTTGTGGCAATTTATTCTTTAACAATTGACTTTATTTCTTTAGACTTAATGACAGCAGATAAATGAAGCCATTTCCGGTTGTAAACATTTTAGTTCCGGTTGTAAATCATTAACCAATATTTTTTTAACTCTCTTCCACACTTATTGCGTCTATAAATCAGGATATTTGAATGAAACAAAAAAATGGAATCTATTTAGTGTTAATCTACTTTTCTGAACGTCTGTGAATGGGAAAATTTTCTGTAGATAATTGGCAAAATTTGCAGATTTGGATGAAATACTGAAAAGATTGTTTGCCGGTAATTCTATATTGAAGACCATAAATAGAAGTAATAATAATGCTATATCAGCAGATAAAAATGATTAAAATCTGAAATTATTTTTATAATAGTTTGGTTTGCTTTATGATATTTCAGTTTATTTAATGCTGTTTATTTTGGTAATAGCTTTTATGCTTCTGTTATTTATGTCTTCAAATATTTATTCATGGTATCTGGTTTGGTTGTTTTGTAAAGAAAAATGTTTTTGCTTTTGATTTTGCATAACATGATTGAGTTTTGCATAGGAAAAAGAAAAACACAATAACCTCAATGTTCAGTGTAATTTAGGTCAGGAAGCCAGTATCTTGAGACAACCTGATCTGTCAGCACCAGTTTATTATAATGGAGATTTGATGTCCATCGTTTAAGCAAAATTCTGTAATATTCTTGTGAAGATTTTATCATTTAACATTTGGAAACCGAAAAAAATCATATTGAATGATGAAATCCTTCTTTTTACCATTTCCATTCTCAGCCATCAATTGACTATGAATAATGGTTTAATGTGCATAGTAAATTACAAGAATGTTTAGCTATTAATCGAATCATTTCAAAATTGTCAGTCAACTTCATTTGTTACTTCATCAGTTCATTTATTTCTTCGGTCAGCATGAAATCATTATCATATACTTAATTTACAAGATGTATTCTAAAAACTCAGCGTCCATTTCCTCTTCAGGTCATGAGTGGGATCTAATAGCCTAGCAAATCTATGAAACCAAAATGAACAAATATTTGTTAAGGTAATGTGAAGACAGAGGCCTAGATAGAAAATAGTCTTAAGTTTTATGTAAAAACTGAAACTGAAAGAAATTCTTCACATATAAATTATAAAAGATAATTGTTCGTAGGGAAAGTTTGTTTTACTCAAAAGTTTTTTCATATTAAACAATGAAATTCATTTTTTGAAAATTTCCATCTCCAACTGACTGTGAATAACGGTTCAATGCATATGGTAGATTACAGATTTCACTCCTCCAAGAATTGGTTATTGAGACTTGTTTGACACACTCTAAGAAGTCAGCAGCCATTTTCTTTCAGAGCTGCTGTGTCTACAGATTCCCCAAAATGCTGTCATATTTTTCAAAGATTTTTATCATAAAACATTTTAAATTTGTTTGCTGGTTTTAAGCACCAAATTTGCCATATAACCTTCTTGCGTCACTTTGATTTCTGTAAAAAAAAGAAAAGAAATGACAGAAATCACGTTATATTTTTAAATATTAAAGAAAGTTTTCACTTAATTACTCTTTTAGAATATTCAACATAATCATCCACTCTATAATAAAGAGTTACGTGTATTTATTTGTAAATAAATATATACCTGCCCCATCAAACAAAAAAGTTGAACGAGTGAAGAGAAAACGCAAATCTTGCATGTTTGTGTCTTTGGATGGACTTCACTTGCTGCTATCAATTCAGCTTCTTCAGCCATGTTGAACACCTAATAACATCTCAGGAGACCAAACTACAGTTGTCGACCAGACGGCTGTAGAATGTCACCCACTTTTATTGACATGGAGACCTGCCTCCTGCTTCAAAAGCATCCTGGCTACAGTGGTAAGCACTCAACCACCTGTGGATTGGAATGGAGCAATCAAAAGTTACTATGACCAGATAGGACTATAAAACTGACCCAACCATCAGTAAATGTGGAGAGGAGGACCATATAATATAATACTGCCTTATCTGGCATCTACTGTCCAACAGGTGCAGGGAGTTAAGCAGCGAGATGTCTGTTGATATTACGCTTGAATTTCTACATGTCAGTAGAGTCAGGGAAGCAAGGACCCGGGAGGGAATTCCAAAATCTAACAGTTCTAGGATTGCATAAAAAAGTGAGCAACTGCTGTATGACCACATGCCTCAAAGACATGCAAAGAGGAAAAAGCTGTGCTCCCTCAACTTACATAACCCCCTCCCCGACTAATTCAAGAAGCAGCAAAATAACCTTCTTTCACTGTAGAGGTCCCTAGATGACAGAAAGCCTTCTACTTAAATAGTTTATTTCCTCGGATTGCCAGACTTTGGAATACTCTCCCTGTTTCCTGCTTCACTGACTGTACCAACCTACAGGAGTTTAAATGTAATGTGAACAGATATCTTTCTGCTCAACTCCCCCACAGTCCTCTGTTAGACACAATCCCAAATAGTAGCAGCTTATCTTTCAAGTGGCAATATTCTTTGGGTTTTTTTTTTTTAAATTCTATTTTCACTCCAAACAAGGCACGGTGCCACTTTGATGTAGGATACTATTATTGTGGACAGTAGTTGCAAGGATACTATGTAGGGAGTTGAGCAACAAGATGTCTATTACCATTGCACTTGAACTTCACCATGTCAGTACAGTGGGGAAAACATGACCCCGAAAGGGAGTTCCAGAGTTCTGGGGAAGAAATTATTAGAGTAGAATGCCTTCTTATATCTAGGGATCTCTACTTGTCGAGTTTGTCAGGGGTATTTACATCGAGGGGGTACAAGGGCTTGTAGTTCGTCAGAGCATCCACCATAAAAATACTTGTTAAACAGGCAGAGAGATGCAACATTTCATCGATGGGACAGTGGTTGAAACTTGGATTACAGTTCAGGACCTATCAGGTTGACGACTCTCTTTGGAACCCTATCCAGGAACGAGAGACTAGTAGCAGGTGAGATTAAAAACAATTCTTCCTCAAATATTTTCTCAAGACTTGTTGCTACTTTTCAAAACCTATATGTTCTAGCAAGCATTTAGATTACTGTTTGGAGATTAAATACAAGAAAAAGTAATTTTTATCCACATGAGACATCACACAAATAAAAGATTATTTTTACTTCAAAAAACGTGCATTAGTTTATTTGTTAATCCGTTCAATAAGGTATTAGCTTGAACATTTAGTAGTCAAATTACTTTTTATTTGATACTTGGTATAATTTTGTAAAAGACATAACTGCACCTATCCAGCAGTTCCTGGAGTTGTGGCATGGTTCCTAACCTTGGTAGAGGCCATCTTGGAGTGTCTTTGTGTATAGACAGAAACCACATGAACATTTAATATGAATTGGGGTAAAAAGTTTTTGTTTTAGCAAAGGAAGAAATTGGAGGATATATATATATATATATATATATATATATATATATATATATATATATATATATATATATACATATATATGTGTGTGTGTGTGTGTGTGTGTGTGTGTGTGTGTGTGTGGAACTTGCATGTATATAAAATGGAAAATAAACGAAATATTGAAATAATAAAAAAGCATAAACAATGTTTGGAGAAATATGCAATTTTATAATAAAACATTTTCATATAAGAAAAAGAGTGTAAAACTTATTTTTCATTGATGAAAATGTTCATAATTTATCACGTGCTAAATTAAAGTTACCAATCGGAGTTACAAATAAAAAAATGTTCATTGTGTGAATATGTGATTGACAGGGTGGAACGATAAAAGTGTCGCCTTAAAGAAAACAACAATACAGCTTTATTTTAAAACTTGATTATGTAGTAGAGCTGACATCTATTAAATGTAGCCGCCTTCAGCCTCAATCACTGCCTCGATAGGGTCCGGATCTTGGAGTATGCCTTTTTCATAAAGAAAACAACACTACATTATTTAAAACAATTATTGAAAAAAATCAATTCAGGTAACTTCATTATGTAGTAGAGTTGACACCTATCCGATGTAGCTGCCTTCAGCTTCAATCACCACCTTAATATGTGTCTGAAATTGGAAGCATGCCTTTTCCATAAGCGCCAGCGGAACCTCAACGAATACTCAGCGATCAGGCTGCGTTTGGTTTTGTGGGAGATGTTCTCAATGTATAATCAAACGAGATTCAGGTTGGAGGAGGTGGGGGGATCGGTGAGAAAACGGTACAAAGTTGTAGCACTCCTTCTGAAGCCAAATCTGATTCTCTTTCGACTTGTAGGCTGGCGTTGAGTCTTGCTGCCACACTCAGGATCTGATAGCAACCACCTGATTGCACCAAGGGATCACCACAATCTTCAGCACATCCAGGTACACTTTGGTGCTGACTTTCAAGACCACTTCGAAGGTAGCATGTGCAGACCTCACTTGAAACCACACCAAAGACCATAACCTTGGCCGGAAACTTTGTTTTTATCACCCTGGGCACATCCCTGTTAATTCGTGGCAATCCAGCAATGCATTTTGAGGCTGATGGCAGTTGTCCTGTTATCATAACTTGAATCAGTAGAGAGCATGAGTTGTACAGTGGCGCATCTCTGATCTCACTTATTGAACATTGTGTCATTTTCAGACATGATAGAAGGTTCCTATCGCTCTTGGGATTTGTACACAACTGACCAACTAGTAGATGGTCTGCAACAAAAAAAGAAAACCGGTTTTCATCAAACGAAAATGGAATCATGTCTTTTCTAGGGCGACAATTTTATCATTCCACCCTGTATTTTACAATGTGGCATTATGCGCGTATATATATATATATATATATATATATATATATATATATATATATATATATATATTGGGTTCAAAAACAGCCTACGGAAAATGGACTCTGATTTATGAAAGTATGATAGGTTATGAAAAGGAAGGGTTGTAAAGAGATAGTTTCGAATTTGGGGGTATCAAAACCAAAGTAAAATATGATGAAAGTAAAAATAAAATAGATAAACCCCATAATTTATTATATCAGACCTGTTCACACTGAAACACTTATCACAATATTCTGTGAATATATATTAAAAAACCTTGTTAAACTTTGCGACATATTTCCATTCTATGGAGGTTAGGTGTGAACGTACACCCCCATAATTTTATTATACCATATTTCTTCAAACTGAAACATAATTATCAAAGTATACTTACGCAGATAGATATGAAAAGTCTTTATTAAAGTTTGTGCCTATTTCCATTCCATGGAGGCCAGGCGCAAATGCAGACCCCACAATTTTATTATACGATCCCTATTTAAGTTAAAACATACTTATCAAATTAGTCTTATGTACATCTATATCAAAAACACTTGTAAACGTTTTTTTTAATTTTTAAATTTTTTATTTCCATACTTTGTGGGCCAGGCGCAAACGCAGACCCCACAATTTTAATGAATCACCAGATCAAACATACCCACTCCTGTGTCTCGATACATCTTCTATCATTATATGTAATCAGTTTTTTTAAAATAGTCAACCATAGAGGAGCCTATTCGTGACCACACACACACACACACACACACACACACATTCAGCTTTATATTATATATATATGTGTGACAATGTGTGTGTGTGTGTGTGTGTGTGTGTGTGTGTGTGTGTGTGTGTGTGTGTGTGTGTGATTAAGACGTACATGAGTCACTAGATCCTCTCACCTTGCCATTCAGGCCAAGGGCCGAGGTGGCATGTTGAATAGACCTCCCGTTTCCTTTCATGCAGATGCAACTGGTAAAGTCTGACTAATTCCAACTGCCTGTCTGCCCAGTTTAGAAGAGTTCCCAACTTTGCAGTGGCATTATTTTCACATGTACACGTTACTATTCGGGAAAGGGGGGAATATTTCCATTGGTTGAAAATCCTTTGCTTCAACACCTTCATGTTAAAGGTTGTTAGTTTAGAAGGTGAGGAGGAGAGTGAATTCCAACAAAGTGGAGAAGGAAAGAGTGTAAGCAAATCATAGCAATTTGCATTTTAGTGTTATGATTGGATCACTTTGCAATTTAATCATCTCAGAGTTTGATTTTTATTCTCGTTATGCTTTTTATAAATGTTAACAAAGTATTAAGTTTTTCTCTTCTAGAATTATTTTTTTAAAGATAACATTGATTATTGCAGTATTGTTTTGTCATTACATTATAGAGTGGTCTCTAGCAGACGAAATTGCAAGGAACACAAGCAGGAGCGAATTCTCACGGCAGGAGATTTTGAATACACTTCCTTCCTGGCTTGTCCAATCAGAAGCCAGCTCTCAGTCACGTTGTAATGGGACCGTTACACTTTACTTTAGTAATTCAAAAAAATAAAACTGGAAAGAAAATAATAAAATCCAGAATAACATTCTGATATCTAAGAACACTGCGAGGCACATAATGTACTGTCATGTGAAATTTCATAAAAATCGTCCCAGTCGTTTTCGAGTCCATAGTGAACTAACTTACACATACACATATGCACACACACAAACACAAAGTTCGTTTTCTATAATAGTAGCGATTATACTAATTGTTCACCATTTATCAAGGCTAAAAGCCACTTGAAGATAAGTGTTAGTGATATTTTCCGTTGTTTGATAGACTAATACTATTAAAGGATTAAGAAAATTAATTCCCAGGACGATTCGACAGATATTTGTCGACATTAGACTTGAAAACAACCATGTTGTAGTCTGCATTGTGTTTATCTTTGCTTTTGTAAAATCGCAGAGATCCTTGTCAGTAGCAGTATTAATAGATTCCATCTTGGAATGCTGTCAGAAGTATTGAAGCACAAGAAATAAAATCTACAGCAGAATAAATTCTCTGCCTTTGACTCCATTTGAGTTCGGCTGACCTAAATATCTTCCATTCTTCCGTCTCCACTTGTGCAATTAAAGAAATGCAGTTCTGATGCTCACCATTTTCTCGTTTTACACATTGAAATAGTTCATCGATTCCAATATTGTCTCCTTGAGTTTCTTCCATATTTGCATGTATAAAAGTATATATCTTCTTTTCTCTATATATATAAAAGTCAATGTATGTTTCAAAACGATATGTTAACAGTTATAAACGATATGTTAACAGTTATAAATGAAAACGATATGTTAACAGTTATAAACGATATGTTAACAGTTATAAACGAAAACGATATGTTAACAGTTATAAATGATATGTTAGCAGTTATGAACGAAAACGATATGTTAACAGTTATAACATCCAAATAAATTCCAATAAAGATTAAATTTTTAATAGGTTCCAAAGACATTATTAAAATTCCCCTCTGATTTTATCCAGGATCATTAGGGGCAATTATAGGTTAGGTCTATAACTGAAATATATTAGAATTCAAAGAAACGGAATTCATTTGGAAAAAAAAAACGATTTTTTTTTCATTTCATAAAACAAAAATAAAATTAAACAAAGAATATCTTAGTGAAGAATGTGTTTCCAAAAAGATTTAACATTTAAAATAATTTTAAAAAAACAATTCATTTAAATCTATTGGTTAAATCTATTTGCTGCTTTATAGCTGCAAGATTTTTTTCTGTCTCACTTGTGTACTAAACTTGCATAGGAATACCAGATTAAAGTATTCAAAAGTAATAACTAATGAATTTTACGAGGTTAGTAAGAGTGCTCAATAAAAGATGAGCAAGATATATTTTTTATTATTTTTATTAATATAAACAAATTTACATGGTCACGACACTGGACACTGGTTGGTTGGTTGGTTGGTTGGTTGGTTTTGTTTTACGGCATATCAACCCTTTTCAGGTTATTTAATGCCGAATCCAAAGATTTTGAAGAAAAATTTTTTAATGTCGTACATATGATTATACAATACATCTGTATATATAATATAATATCTATATATATAAAAATGTAAATTTGGTTCGTTAAAAGTGAATAAAACCATATTTCTACGTTACCAATTTATTTGAAATTTTCAGACAACCCATCTTTAGAGTCGAGGGATGTTTTTACGTCATTAAAATAAATTTACCTCGCGAATTATTAAAATATTAAATAAAATATAAATATTTTTCGAAGTCGTTTCTGCGAGACTTGCCCGGTTTTATTTCTGGTAACTTCCGTTTCAACTACTCTCGAATTACAAGTAAAAAAAAACAAAACTTACTCATGCAGAGAGTGATCCGTGCTGAAATAATAACGTTATTATTTAAAAAGCCATTCTTAACATGAGGAAGGGAGGGTGTTTTGTACCTATTCTGTACTTTAACCTTACAATTGAATAAAAACATATCATAAAACTTTAATTAAACGTGGAAATACGATTTTAAAAAAATAGCGCGGATCACTCTCTGCATTAGCACAAAAAAAAAAAATAATAATCCCATATTTTAAAAATTTTAATTCATTTATGTACTTACCAATTTTTTAATTTTAAATTCCTTTATTTATGTTAAGGCTTTTCACTCATGAAACATTACGTTTTAATTGTTTAGTTTCTTTTCACGGCATTGTTTACATAAAAAAGTTTGTTTTAACTTTTTCTAAACTGTTTTATTTTTACGACATGCCTCAACGTATTATAAACACCCTAACCTCCAACGTATTATAAACACCCTAACCTCCCCATGTTAAAAAAAAAAAAAAACGCCCTTCCATAAACCTCGAAAGTCGTTCTTAATATGGGGAGGTTGGGGGTGTTCATTCCGAAAGCCGTTTTAACATGGGGAAGTTAGAGTGTTTATAATATGCTGGGGCGAGTCGTAAAATTAACGAAGTTGCTATCTATTATTTATTGCAAAAATTGCTTGAAATTTATTTATTTGACAAAAAAAAATTACATTTTGGTACCCCTTGGGCGTTGAGTTCCATGGCGACCAGCAGAAAAAAATAATAGTCCATCCCTTAGTCCCCCACCCCACCCCGCACGTAACATATTTTATTTACTAACGTTGCCGTAACTAACCGATTATTTGTCACATTTACAAACATTTATTTATTTATTTATTTATTTTGAAAAAAGTTTTACTTTTTATGAATATTATTAAAAATAAATTATTAAATCATTTATCATTAATATGTGTTTTTGGTTTTGTGTTGAATGAAACTTTTTTTTTTTCATTACAACAATAATGAACCAATTTAAATCTTCCGGCATGCGTTTAAGGGTTACGAAATTATCAATAAATCGTTTAGTTACTAAGCCAACGTCAGTAAATAAAAAAAATGTTACGTGCGCATGCATTAGCCTTGACGGGGGGGGGGCTAAGGGAGCGACCATTATAAGGGAGCGACCATTAAATAATTATGCTGGTCGCCATGGAACTCAACGCCCAAGGAGTACCTAAAGTGGCACTTATGCACTTATGTTATCGTGCTATTTTTTAAAATAGTATTTTCATGTTAAATTCAAATTTTACAATATCTTTTTCTTTTATTAATTTGTTAAGTGAAAGTACAGAGAACCCGGTCGGTTTCTAATGTGAGGAAAATCTAGCCCCCCCCCCCCAAAAAAAAGGGGTACTCTGGGTAATAACAAAACATTAAAATTGCCTCAGTCTCGAAAGATTTCTTCTCTACTGAACGAGGAAAAAACGGTGAAGTGTAGTTCACCTTCTGTTTCTCTCCCCCTCTCTCTTCCTCTCTTAATATCTCTCTCTATCCCTTTCCCTCTCTCAATCTATTTTTCTCTCTATATCACCCTCTCCATCTCTCTTTGAGCCCCTTTCTCTCTCTAACTCCCTCTATCTCTCTCCTTTCCTCTGTCTCATCCCTCTCTGTTTCTAACTCTCCAACTCTCTCTGTTTATCTATCAATCCCTTTATCTCTCTATCTCCTTCTCTTTCTCTATTTTCCTCTCACTTTCTCTTTTCTATCTATATATCTTCCTCTCTATCTGGCCATCTCTAATCCCTCATCCTATTTTAGTCTCCTAAATTAATTACAGTGAATAAAGCATTGTCAAAACATGGATAAATCCTATTTTAGTCACCTAATTTACTGACTGTGAGAATAGAAGTTATTTGGAAATTACTGCTACCTTGAACAGCACCAGAAGTAACTGGTAAAACCTTTCTAATTAAATTGATTTTGGCAGCCATTTGGTAACAAAATGACATAGCCTTAGCCCTTGCTGCATGAGGAATACCTACGACCTTGCTGCCAAGTAGAAGAATTATTTATTCTACTTTAAAACATTCAATTTTTCAAAAATCTCATGTTCGACATCTCCAAAACATCCAATATGTGGAAAAATATTGCAAAAATGCAAACTTATTGTTTAGGATGAATGCACAATGGTACGCAAAAAATCACTTGAGGCTCTTGGTCGATCCTTGCAAGATTTGCGTGGCAATGTCAGACCATTTGGGAATGCAGTAATATTGCTTGCAGGAGATTTCAGACAAATGTTACCTGTTATTCTTCAATCAACACCAGCAGATGAAATAAATGCTTGCCTCAAATACTCTACTTTTTTGTTCCATGTGAAGACATTAAACTTAACTCAAAATATGCATATCCAGTTGCAGACTGTTCGATCCGCACAAAAACTTTTGCATCACTTGTGGGAAATTGGGTACGAAAAAGTGCCAGCTGATCAGAGTTAAGGGCAAAATTCTTTGACTTTTAACCTCTGTAATTTCTGTAATTTTATTTCATCAAAAGAATAGTTTAAAGATTTTGGCAGATATTCAAATTATAAGAATTCCATTTGACTGAGTGAATGAGCTATTCTTGCAGGTCAATACAAAGATGCCCATGAACTTAACGCTATTATTCAATGTAAAATTCCAAGTGAGGTAGTCAAATACAAATCCATCAACACTGTTGTGAAAGCAGATAAAGTGGTTAATTATCCAACAGCTATAATTGCCAGGGATGCCACCGCATGTATTGCAACGGAAATTTGGTGTACTAATTATCATGTTGTGAAATATAAACCAATCCAAGCTTTGCAATGGCACATAGCTTGCAGTAAAAAAAAACAAAAAAACAAACAATATCATAGAAACAACAATCTTAACAGGACCTTTCACAGATGAATATATCTTCATTCCATGCATTCCTATGATTCCACCGGATACATCATTACACTTTAGGAAATTGCACTTTCCAATTTTATTGTCATTTGCAATAACCATCAACAAAGCACAGGGAACAATCTTTACAATTGTGGGCCTTACAGTTACACACTGACTGTTTTTTCACATAGACAATTTATGTTACGTATTCAAGAGTCACCAAACCGGAAAATCTCTATATCAGCTAAGAAAATGGAACAACAAAAACTGTATACCCATGCAAAATGGAAAATCAAACCTATAAGAAACATGCTTTTTCTTATTTTGGAACTTTTTCCATTGCGCCAATTTGAGCCACAGCAACGCGTGGCAGGGTACAGCTAGTAATATAATATAATTACAATTTCAAACATAAAAATTATCTTTATATAAGAACTCATTGGTTGGGATTCCCTGTTTAAGAATCTATTGAGATGACAGAAAGTTCAATATACTAAATGGAGCAGTTGAAAAACTAAAGGAAGATTGATGATGCATATAAAAATTGAGGTTATAGTCAGCTAAAGTACTTCCTAATTCCGGCGTAGTGTTACCGGAAACGGTGACAAATCAGTTCCTTCACTTGTTTTTCTCTACCGCCTATATCTCCCCTGTGCACATACTCATTTTTATTACGTTTTATCCATCTTTCTTTTTGTATTCAATAACCCATTGAAAAATGTTTCGGTCTTATTTTAATTAAAGTAGTGAACAGTTTTGAATTAAATACAAGCACTATTAAATGTAACAGTTTGAAAAATGTAATAGATGAAATATTATTAATGTTATCACAAGCTATTTCTAACACGGCTACACGTTCCCCTGCCAAGAGGAGAGGGTCTTGACCCACTGGTTGGGATTCCCTGCATTAGAACCTATTAGTATAATAGAAAGTTCGGTATGCTAAATATAACAATTAAAAAACTAGCGAATTGATGACGAAAATAACAATTGGATGAATTACAATATTTATTAATACCTCAAAAATTCACACAAAGACTTATAATAAAAAAAAGTTCTTAATCCATGAATTTTAAAAGATACTCTTTTCGACATAGGGTAAATATTAGTAAAAAAATGTATTACATAAATTTGGAAAAATATAAAAAACATTTTTGTGAACTAAAAGAAATTTCCAATCAAATAAAATAATGCAATTTAAAAATCAAACAATTAATCAAATGATTAATCAATTAATCAATATGTAAAATGGAACTACGTAAGGAAAGATCTAGAATCCTAGGTTTGAAAGAATTATATTGAAATCCAAAAGGTCATTGAAATAATCCATGAAGTAATATTCCTTAAGGCTTATATATATATATATATATATATATATATATATATATATATATATATATAGTCATCCACATACAGTACTGTTTTGCTGTTTCACAGCTCATCAGTGCGGCTAGACAAGCAACTACCTCAAGCCAGGATCGAAACCCGATTGCCCAAACAACAGTCAGAGCTTCTAACCATTGCACTATTTGGATGCTGCTATGCGGGCAGTGAATTAACAATGTTTTGACATTTCCCAAATACCTAAGCTTAATTTGTTTACACAAAGAGCATCGCATATATATATATATATATATATATATATATATATATATATATATATATATATATATATATATATATATGACTGTTTCTATGTATCAATTATATATATGACTGTTTGTGTCTCAATTATATATAGTTACACACAGTCATATATGTGTTTGTGTGTGTGTTTAAATTTTAATTAAAATCTGTAATTTTAGAAAACACTGAATTCTTTTTTTAAATTAACATTTATTTGTTTATAATCGAATTTTCGGCGATACGTCTACTTCAGGATTAGAATAAGTTTTTTGTTTTTTTTGTTTTGTTTTAAATTTTTTATTCTTCATCATTCCTTATGGCTTGCTATTCTTTCAATGGTGATATTTTCAAACTTTCTAATCAGGAGTAAATCACGTGGTTGCATAAAATGAATTAGTGGATTTTTTTTTAAATTTGAATTAAAATCTGTAATTTTAGAAAGAATAGAAAATTAAATAAACATTTATTTTCGGAAATGAAAATGAAAATTGGCTCATCAGAATGAAGGTTCGATTTGTCAACTTAAATGCCATTTATGTTTCACATTTAAACTCTGACAACTTATTTTTTTTATATTATATACTGTCGGATTTTAACCGACTGAAGGGGGGGGGCGTTTCTGCAACTCAACGGCTAAACCTGAACTCGACGTAGAAGGAAAAAACAATGAAACTCTTAACTTGTGTGGAGAATCCTTCTCGGCTTTTCTCGGCTAACTGGAGTTGCAACGTTGCTTACAACAACAAATTGTCTTTGTAATAGTAACTGTGAAACGTGTAACTTGACTAAACAAAAAAGTCCAACTAACACATCAACGATAGGGGTGTTTTATCACCCACAAGTTGATGCTATGCAAAGTTCAGTCCGACCCACGTGGTGGACAACAAACTACTACTACTACTATAAAATCAGTCGACCAAGCACTTTTTTAAACCTTTTGCTTGAACGACTGCCTCCCAGAATTCCACTGCCTCCCCCCTCCACATCGAGTTCCGGTCAGTAATAATTACCACACATTCCCATATCAAAAAAAGAAAAACGAAAAAAAGAAAAATGTCTTTTACGGGATGTGAGATAGGGAAAAGAGAAGGGAATTCATCTTTTAGTTACAGTTTTTAAGGTCTTGCCTGAGACCTTCACCTGAAATTTCTGGTTCTTTTTAGACCCCTAACAAACTGGGTCTACCCCGACGCCTTGGTCTGCAAGTTGGACAATACCATTGTTCTTCTTGGGGTGCATCTACCAGGCCCACACAACCAAAGTGGAACCAGTCATTACATTGATCACAAGCCACCATTGGTCTGAAATCTTCTGGTTTATCACATGCAGGGCAAATCCAGATTCTAACACTGTCATCAGGTCGGGACGATATATTTTGATCTGGCACATCCTCTGGTTCATGAAGAATTTCATTATCCACATTTTCAGAAAGAGAATTAATCTCCAGAGGAAATAAATGGTTGATTGAATGGGTTAATGTAGCTCCATTTCCTTTTCTCACTCTTGCTGAACGAACCAACCCATCCTTTCCTTCAATCAACTCCAGGACTTCACCTATAGACCAAAATGGTCTAGTTTTAAGAGGGTCCTTTATTAACACTATGTCACCCTTTTTGATGGCATTATCAAAGGGAGGGTCAGATAACTCAAGAGTTCTTTCTCTCAGGCTCAACAGGTAATCTTCGTGCCACATCTTTCTAAACTTTTCTAAACTTTCTTCATGAAGACGGAGCGTTCTCTTTACTTTGTGTCTTGATTTTAACTGATTCTCATACATGAAGCAACGGCTGTTACCAAAGGGTACAAGTCCTCTCGGTGTCGAAAAAGCAGCTCCATACATGCAGGGGACGATTTCAAATGGTTCTATGAATTGAATGGCGTCAACTCCCAACAGCCCCTCAATTTTAATATAACTGTCCCGGGAATTGTACTTAGTTGCTAACTGATGTTGTTTCAGGTTTTTAATTATCTGCAAAAGCTCCAGTAACTCATGCGAAAGAGTCAAATTACTGGACAGAATTTGAAGAGTGTGAACTTTCTCAGGGATAAGTCTTAATTCCACTGTGGCCTCTTTAAAAGGTCTTGTCTCTGAGCCCAAAAAGGTTTTCACTTCCAACCTACTTTCTTTAGCTGTAGAAATGCAATTCAGTTTTTCCAGCACAGAGGTATCCAAGTAGGTCCTTTGGCTTCCGGTGTCCAGGAGACAATTTATTTCCAACTGGCTATTTCCCTTTCCTACTACTATGTTGATTACAGGAGACATGAAACCATAGCTGTAGTCATTCGTATGTACACAGGTGTCCACATGCACCTTGCCTCTTTTGTCTGGGCACATTGCTGTCACGTGGCCCTTAACAGTGCAGCTGCTACAGCTACTATTTTTAGCTGTTCTCAAAGGGCACATTGCTCCCCTATGTGTCTTTTTTAGGCATCTAAAACACAGCCAAAGTTCTTTGCACCTTGTAATCCGGGCTTCATGGGAGGTGTGTAACCAAATTATGGGGTTGATATGCCGTTATAGAGAAAGAGCCAAAAGAACGAAAAAATAGGACGATCAAATGACTCTTTGGTTAGAACAGACAAAGGAAAAAGTATGTCAAGAGATACTTATTGTTGTAACGGTCAGAGTTTGGAGTGAGCTGGCTGTTTATTTTGAAACACAGAATTCGAGATGAAATGACAGGCGGTTGTTTATTTTAGAAAACAAGGTTTGAAAGCTGATGACAGGCAAGTTTTCTTGTTGTAAACAAATACAAACTCGTGATGTTTAAAGGGCATTGATGGATATGTATATATTCCTCGAACACAGAGAAAAGAACAGAAGGAGAAGAGAGGAGGGGGAGAAGAGAAGGAGAAGAGAGAATTCGATTTTGGCGAATTCAGATGGTGTTAAAGTCGGGCAGAGAGGGCTTTTGACTTAAAACACGTATCTCCAATGGCCGAAAAACTTATCTGAACTCGAGTCACCAGCTACCGTTTTAAAATAGCTACAGCCAACTTCCTTCAAACTCTGAAATATTATTAGACCATTATTATTGTGAATAAACCCAGATTAATTGTTTATTCGTGTGTGGAATCGTTTTTATTTTCTTTTTCACCACACTAAAATCCACGGCTCTCTTATCGGCGATGTTCGCCGGTAAGCGGGTACACAACGTCAGGTCCAGAGTATAAATTTAGACGACCAACTGATAATTCTGTCACTACCAATACCAGCAACATTAAAACGGCTAAGAATTATCACCGGCAGTGGTCACTGGAAGGACGAAAATAGTGAGCTGCAAACCGCCAGAGTCGGGTCGTTTTCAGGTTGCCGTAATTGGAGTGGAAGAGTTCTGAGGTCGACGATCGTCTCAACTGACCGGCTGAAGGGGTTACAGGTGTAGCAGGGACAATTTTCCGAAGAATGTTCGTGCTTTTTACAAAACTCACATTTTTGTGGTTTTGATTCCACTTTGGCATTGAAAGCCTTCAGGGAGGAATGTGATTCTTCTTCACTTTCTTTCCTAAGTCTAGGTGGGGGCCTCAGCTTGGTCACAGGGTGCTGTTCAGGTTTTCTAATAATCAAAAAACGCTTAATAATTTCTGGTGTCTTCAACAGGATTATTGATAATGTTGGATAGGTTTTTCCAGAAATCCTGATCAGTTCATTTTTTATGTTGGATGGTAATTTTTCAAACAATAACTGAGAAATTATTATGGCACCTGCCGACTGGTCATCATAGAAGTCACAGCTGTATGATGCTCTAAGTTCCCATACGTCCGCCTGCGTTTTTATCATAAAGTCCTTCAACCCCACCAAGTCTTTTGGACTCTCCAAGCGAAAATCTAATATACCTTGGATTATTTCGCCACGTATTTCTTCCTCATCCAAGTATTGTTCTTTCAACAATTTTATAGCCACTGGGTAACTGTCTTCGGAGACGGACAAGTGGTCAATAAGTTGAAGGGCTCTACCCTCAAGAGAACACCTAAAAAAATATAGCTTTCCTGATGCCGATGGTATAGACATTGCACAATTCTCAAACTTAGTGAGAAAGTCCTTAAGACTTCTATTTCTTTCAAAATCCCTTCCACTGAAATGTAGCCCTTTCAGTTTGATTTTAAAAGGTTCTACTGAAAAGGAAGAATGTGCAGTTGGGTTGAAGGATTTGGTTGCTTCTGGGATACTAGTGGCTTCCTGACTATGAGGGTTGAAGGTTGGTTCAACGTTGGTGGACCTCCTATCTTCTATAGGAACCTCTGAAGTATTTCCTTCACTGACTGTCCGTACAACTCCCAGTCTCTGTCGTACCTCTCTCTTAAATCTAAACGAAGCTTGAAAAAGTTCAGCAAGCGATTCAGCTTCCTCTTCTGCAGCCAGTTGCTCCTCCATACTCCAAGACACACCCTCTAGCTCCTCTAGCCATTCTTCTATATCCTTTTCAAAGGATAAAAACACATTCAAGGATAGAGGTTCTTCTTCCATACCCACCACAGTCGCCCTTATCTTTCTTTGAAGAAGGGATAGCCTTCTCTCTAGTTCCCTCCGAGTAATAGGGTCGTTCATTCTTTTTTTTTTTTTTTTTTTTTTTTTTTTTGCGTTACGTTGCAAAGTGTCGGATTTTAACCGACTGAAGGGGGGGCGTTTCTGCAACTCAACGGCTAAACCTGAACTCGACGTAGAAGAAAAAAACAATGAAACTCTTAACTTGTGTGGAGAATCCTTCTCGGCTTTCCTCGGCTAACTGGAGTTGCAACATATTGCCTCGTTGCTTACAACGACAAATTGTCTTTGTAATAGTAACTGTGAAACGTGTAACTTGACTAAACAAAAAAGTCCAACTAACACATCAACGATAGGGGTGTTTTATCACCCACAAGTTGATGCTATGCAAAGTTCAGTCCAACCCACGTGGTGGACAACAAAAAACTACTACTACTACTACTACTACTACTATAAAATCCGTCGATCAAGCACTTTTTTTAAACCTTTTGCTTGAACGACTGCCTCCCAGAATTCCACTGCCTCCCCCCTCCACATCGAGTTCCTGTCAGTAATAATTACCACACATTCCCATATCAAAAAAAGAAAAACGAAAAAAAGAAAAATTACCACAATACATATTAAAATATACTAACATATTTGAATGTTAATGTATGCTTATTTACTTTTCAAATGAAACGAAAAGTTGATTTTATGAAATACATTTGGCGATTTCCTATTTTTCTCATAAATTATTTCCTTAAAATGCTTGGCTTCCTGATTTATATGTCAGTTCAACTGATCAACATTTTACGATGCGCCATGTTATTTGCATTAAAAAAAAGCAAATGTCGTTTGACTTGTAAATGATTGATTATGTGCTGAATGTTAATCAAAGCTTTAATTATATCAAATCATGCCATAAATACAAATGCGTGAATTGTAACTTGTTAAAACATGAAAACAACAACTTGATATGAAGAAAAAAGAAAGTCTGTTTCATTTGGTTTTGTGTTGCATGCGTAATGGGGTCACTAAACATATCCTCAAGATACGTTTTATAGTGAAGGCTGATCTAGCTATTTCCGGCATAAACGAACTTACCAGACACAACAGAGTTACGACTAAACGTGTTATGTATTCGCTGCAGCTGGTTGTTCAAAATGCTCTTTCTAGTCTATATATTGTTAAACCTAATTTTGTCACTGACCTAAGATATACACACACCGACAGCAAATAAAACACAACACAGTTGATCTATAACATAATATATTGTTTTTTATTTTAAATCGACAATCAACTTTGGATTATAAGTTATTACTGGTGTTTTAACATCTCTGAAGGTGCATGAGGTGGGTGCAGATGTTGGAATTGAAGAAATGTGACATGTTTGCTTCTCTCTGACCAACTGCCCGGATTTTCTTTGTGTCAATTTATTTCTATAAACATTATTTTCTATTAGAATGTTTAATATTTTCCATTATCTATTGTTTCAATCCTTTGACCAATATCATCTCACATATTTGTGGGCCAAATTATACATTCCGTTAGACAATGGTAGAAAATCCCACATTCCGTACATGGAATCTAGCTGCAGGTGTGCAACCTATCAAATGTTTCTTTTCCTGGGATCGCCTGCCAATATCCAACAAGAGTTGTGACAATGACTGATGGAAATTATGGCCACAGAATCAAACTTATACTTTCTGTAACATACTTTTGTTAATAGATGTTTGTTTGGATTATTGCAATACATACAATTAAAAATAACCGTCATGACAGCTTTTGGTGGCTTTCATTTGATGTACAGTGACGAAAACGAACACATATTAGTCAAGGATATGATCTTAAGAACCAGTTCAACAGAAACTGAGCCATTTCAGTAACCTTTTATCTGTGGGACTGAGGTATTCGTTCTGAGTAATCCTAGGAGGTTTACTCTCCCAGTCTTTACCTTTTATTTTAGAGGTGGAGTAATTTCATTGCTTACTTCCGGAGGTGCCCTAACCGAGGAATGCTAACGAAGCTGACCAGACAATTTTCAATAGGTCAGAGTGCTTCCTCTTTAGGTGCACTGGAATAATTCTCCCTATATTCCGACCTGCTATCACATCTCGCTGCAGTAGAAAGGAAGTAAATAATGCTATTGTTGGCAGTTATGGCCACAGAATAATGACGCATACTTTTGTAACATACTTTTACTTATGCACTTTTTGTTAACAATACCATTCTGTTTATCGGGATTATTACTGGCCCTGCAAGGCTACAACGATAATAAAAAGTAGTTGAGTGGAGTTAACACCTTGCTCACGAATGTCTGAGACAGTTTCCTTTTTATTTTATAAGAATCGCACTTATCAAGGCCCAAAGGCCACTCGAGGATAAGGGATAATTAGTGTATGGTGGTCACTTGGACAACAATGTAGTGATCGTTAGTGGTAGTAATTGTTTATAATTTGGTTATTTAAGGAGACGGCTCAACAGGAACTTGTTTATATTGGGCTTGAAGACGACCATGTTGTAGTCAACTGGAAAGCAAGCCAGCAGAACAGAGTTCCACAGGCGGCTGTTCTAGTTCTAGAAAAGAAGCTTTGTTTATGGAACTTGTGTTTTGATTTAGACACAGATAGGGAGTAAGAGAAATTGTTGATAGTGGTTGTAGCTAGACGAATGGTTTTTGTGAAGGTTTGGTAGAGTGAGACCATAGATTGGAGCTCAGATGAGCACTTATCATGAAAATAACGATAGAGCAAGGACAGGCTTGCAATGTCACTTTTATGGAAAAAAAAGCTGTTGGGAAGAAAAAGGGGCATCTCTTGCTAGGTTTCAAAGTCGGTTTTGAACTCTGTCAAGACAAGATAGGAAACTCACAGCAGCTCCTGCCCAAATATAGCAACAGTACTCCACTTTAGGACGTATTTGATCTTGTAGAGGATTGTGTTGGAATTGAGATACCTTCTAGAACTTTAAAATGATGCAACCATTTCTCCAGTGATTTTGGTAACAGATTTGATATAAGTCTTCCATTTCAGGTCAGGAATGAACGTCAGGCAAGAATCTTGTCAAAGCAGAAAGCTTCATTGAGGCTGGAGACATTCATATCAATTGGAGCCAAGTGGAGATCATAGTGGAAAGATGGAAGTTTGGTTTTTGATGCATTAAAATTAACCAGCCATACTTTGGTCCATTGCACCTGTGTTCAAGATCGTCTAGGACCACTCAGCCATATGTCACTAGGAAATATGTCCTAGTGAGATATGGCTGAGTAGTCCTAGATGTTGTATCAAAGTTTACAGTTACCCAAAGGTGCTGAGTTCAATCCTGAACGAAGGCAGTGAAAAAGTAACATTCAAAACAGAGAATCAGCAACTATGTCCCAAAGCCTAGCTGGAGTCCGAACACGGTACCCCCGTAATAATAATAAAGGGTTGGGTTCGAGACTCCTAACAAACGGTTCCCCAGTTCGATACAAAACACCTGACGAAGGCCGGAGGGCAAAACGGCTGAAACGTTGTGACAATAACAACCAAGATGAGGAAGTCAGTCCGACAATCTCAATCAATGAAAACACCTCATCTCAAAAATGCAGACAATTACTATATAACTACAGAGTTTTTATTTTCCATAAATACACATGTTAAATATGCAGATATGTACTTAACTTGCTGGGGATGGTCTATCGATTTTAGCATTACATTTTAAAATCAATAAATATTTATTATTTTATCATTATTACCAGCAATAAAAGATTTGTCTTTAAACAAAATCAAATAAAGGCAATCAAAAGAATCGCTTTGACATCGGAAAATAGCACCAATTTCAATTTTCCAATTCCGATGCTGATTCAATTACCCCCAAATGTACCGATTTTTCCGATTCCCGATTCCGATTAATCATCCCAACACTATAATATATATATATATATATATATATATATATATATATATATATATATATATATATATATATATATATATATATACTGTGGAAGCAAAATAAAGATAAAACTGAATATTTACAGTATGAATTTTCAAACATATAATAATCTCATTCTAACTGAACTTCATAATAAATACAAGAAAGCAACTGAAGAGAATCAACCTGTTAGCATTAAAAATATGTGAGAAAATGAACATTCAAGACAAAATAGAGATTTACACCCCAATTACCCCTCGGTTTCTATAGAAGGACCATAAACTGGACTTCAATAATAAACCCAGTATTAGACTCATTGCCCCATGCACATCCGACATAGGTAATATCAGTAAAGAGATACTAGACAGAATCATACCAACCTTAAAATCCAAAATTAAACACAGCCTCTGGATCTCTTCAGGGGAAGTAATCAGATAGTTTGACAAGTTCCCTAAAAACCCAAAAAGCAAATTTATCATGTTCGACATAGATGCGTACGACCCCTCCATTTCCCCATCACTATTTAAGAAAGCACTTAAACTAGCAGAAGATGAAACTGACTTAACAAAGTTGGAAATTATAAAAATAGCCAGGAAACCTTAATCAGATATAATGGTGAATTGTGGACCAGAAAAGATAGCAAGGGCCATTTTGACATCACAATGGGTCCCCAGACTCCTCGAGGTCATTGACCTGGTTGGTCTTTACTTACTAAAGGAGATAGACAAGAAAATTTCAGATTTAAAGGGGGGACTTTACAGGGATGACGCACACTTTTCGTAGTTAATTCTAGAAATTAGGGAAAATCAAGAAAAAACATCAGAAATTTTTTTTAAGGAATTTGGATTAGAGATAACAATGGACAGCAATTATAAGATAGTTAACTTTCTAGACGTTACCCTCAACTTAAACAATAACACATACGAACCTTATCACAAACCTAACAAGAAAACTTTCTACATAGATTACCGATCAAACCATCTGAAATTCATGAAGAAATCGCTGATCCCCAACATTTCTAAAAGAGTTTCAGAACTTTCTAAGAATGAGAGTCTTTTTGAAAAAAAAACAAGGAATACTACAATGATGCCCTTGGGAGATCGGGATACAACGGAAAAATTGAATATAATAGGACTAATGATAGTAACCACAAACCTAGCTGCGTAATCTCGTATAACATGGCAATGAGAGCTAGAAAAAAAAAAACAAAGATCAATAGGGGAAACGTTGAAAATGATCAAAACAATAAGAACGGTGGAGGAAATAACAACTGCAAAAATGACGGTGGTACCATTAATAAGAGAAATAGACGCAAGATATAGGTTTGGTTCAATCCACCATTCAGCGAGCATATCAAAAATAATATACCTAGGGAATTCTATAGAATAATAGACCAAAAATTCCCCCCGGATAATAAATTAAGCAAAATAATAAATAGAAACTCTGTAAAATTATCTTTCTCAACGTCCAGAAACTTGACTAACACTATAATCAGCTCCAACAATAGAAAAATCAGCAAAATAAGGAATAATAACAAACTAGCATCAAACGAAAGTATCCTAAACAGAGAATGTAATTGCAGAATACCTGGGAATTGTCCGTTGGATGGGAAATGTCTAACCTCGGAAATAGTGTATAAATGCGAAATAAAAACCGACAACACTAAGAAGATATATCTGGGAGCCACGGGAACAGTGTTTAAGGACAGATATAGAAACTATGTAGTATCGTTTAAAAAGGAACCTGAGATAGAAACTAATAGAGATGGCGTAAACGATAGCGGGGGGTATGTACAAAAATCATCATTAAAAATAAAAACAAAAAGAGGAATACAACTGCATTAGGTGATTGGGTTAGGGAACTTTATAGAAAAAAATGAAAATTTTGAATTAAAATGGTCAGTAGTAGACAGGGGGAGGAAGTACAGCCCCGGGAAATCAAAAAGGTGAAATCTATGTTTATTTGAAGCCTTCTACATAGTGAATTCCAAAGAAGAAATTTTGAATAAAAGACTTGATGCCATACAGGGATGTCTTCACAGAAATAAAATTCTGCTATCATGCCTTAAACGTAACATGAGGTATAACTTTTTACAACAATAAGGATCATCGGATGCAAGGATTAAATTTTAATGTAGAGTTAAATAGGTAGAATTGTTACAATCTAAATGAAGGATCCAAATCTAACATGCGAATATAGTTTCTATTATTCTAAACCGGGTAAGAAATATAAATAAAGTATAAAGCTCATCTAAGAATGGAACTTTTTTCCATAACGATGAGCATTTTTGTATTCAGTTGTAGCAGTATTGATGGTGAAATAAGTGGTACTCTCTTCAAATCAATAAAACAACTTAACAATAAACTAGTTATTATTAAAAACTAAATTAGCAATTTGGGGGCTGAAAATTAATTTAATTGATTTTGTCATCTGACATTTTAAGTTGGTAGAATCCATACTGATTTACTTATTTACTTACTTTACTCCTTGTTATAAATGTTTTTACCCATAAATGCAGGAATATACATCTTCTCATTGGAGTGAAACACATTTGCAGCTATTGGGTGGTTTTGCTGTCAGAATAATAATTAGAGAATGCAACACACGAATCATAAGACATGAGCAGCATAAGTGATTAATAACAGATGTGGGTTAAACCCGTGGGTAAAAACCAATTTTTTAAGATTAAAAACATAATTTATATCCTTAATTTGTTAAATAACCCATAGTAGCACGTTCTGGATCTGTCTGATTAAATTAATTATTAAATCCTAGACGCCTTCTAGTTAATCAATAGACCGAAAACATCAAACGGCCTGAATTATCTCCCTTTGACTGTTATAGGAAATAAAATCGACCCCGTTTCCAACAGAATTAACTAGTAGCAATTAACAACATAATTGGATTATCTCCCTTCATAATTGTCTTTAGTAACGATATGAAAACATTCAAGTAGAATGACAATGAACATCAAATAATAATAAATAGATTAGAATACCTCACTCGAAATGTTGTACAAGGATTTATATATAATACAGCCTTTTTATTTATTCTCATATTCAATTAAACTTTAAACCTAAAATGGTCTTAAATGTAAGTACTAAAATAACGATAATATGTAAACATTACTAAAATTAACCGTACCGCTATTGCAAGGTTGTTACGGCCATACTATAAATATAGAAATAAAAATTAAAAAATTCTTTTTATAAAAAAATTAGTTATTGGGAAATAAAGAAACAGCAAGATCTAATTTAGGAACTCAACGAATGGGATATATAAAAAAAATTTTTTTTTTTTAATGGCTTAGGATTTACTGTGGAAACTTCTCATGACTCTGTTCTTAAATAAAGATACGAAAATTAGGCGATATATTAATATTTTAAGGTAAATGTTTCTCATGCTTTTCCCGTTAAAGAAATTTTTCCTTTTTCTTTCTCTTCAAAAATTCTCTATTGTCAAAATTGTTTTTATTTGTAAAGTCTGAAGAAATGTTGGTTTTTGAAAATTTTCAAACGATATAATGTTTGAAATTGTCGACTGGACATGGAAACAATTGTAACGTAAAATGAAATACACTTTTTGTTGCCATCAACACATTTTTTGAAGTCTTGATTTTGCTTTCACAGTATATTAATGCTCAATTATGAAATATGATAATTTTGTAGCTTACTCCTTAAGTCAACTCTTTTTGGCTTAAAACTCATTGGTATATGAAAATTTACTGAATTACACGAACTCAGTATATTGCATACAAGTCTATATATATATATATATATATATATATCCTGTGTAAGATTCGTAGGAGAGAACCCCAGCAAAGTGCTCGATTATAAAGAAAATATCAAAGTAAGAGCAAAATATTTATTTATTTTTGTGTTGCAGAAGATCATAAAGATGTCAGTACTGTCAGTTTCAAATCCAAACAAAGGGGACCTATAGTCATCCATCTATATCAGACTCTCTTCAGCCTTTGCTTAAACTAGGGATGCACCAACAAAAATTTTATCTAAGAGAAGCAAAAGTTGCAAATAAGAAAAGGAAGCACAACGAATGCTTAAGGATAAACATTCTAAGAAATGGCAGCAACTACGAGTCTTAATCGAAACATCAAACTACTATAGAATCAATATTGGTCAAGAAGAAAATTTGGAATATTAATGACTACAGGTCACAAGAGATCCATTATCTGATAAGAGAAACGATTGCTATTGATATTAAACCATATTCTGTAACATCCAACATCATATTTAATATTTTATTGCAAAATTTTGTCCAAATTGTAGTATAACATACAAGTACTTCACCAAAAAAATAATTTCAAATTTATTTACAAAAGTAGAAACAAAAATTCAATCGTCTTTTCATGAAATAGCAGCATTTCTTTGACTACAGACATTTGGACAGCTGCTACAAATAATGCTCCATTTCTGAGTTTGACAGTTTATGGGCAGAGCTGTTCAATTCCCTGATACATATACTGTTATAGCACTATTAAGGGGTTACAAAGAAAAACAGAACGCCAAAATAAAATAACATGTATTGCAAAGCCGACAAATGACCTAGGTTTGTCCACCAGATATCAACTGATATCTATTTGCTTCTCCACGAGAAAAAAAATGTGATACAAGGTCGTTTTAATGTGATAGAAAATCAGCTCCCCAAAAGGGAGCACTCTGGCAGTTTGCAAAAATGAAATTGCCTTAGTATAGAAGAGTTTCCCCTCCATTGACTAAGGACAATTTAATTTGGGTGCAGCATCTGAGCAGACACCGCACTTCAGTGACCAGTCCAGGATATGAGCATAACCGCATATCATTATTTACTGCTTGGTCCCGGCTCTGGTATTATCTGCTACCAGAGCCTTATTTGGGGTCCAAATCACTTAAGCACAAGGCCAAGTAGGGGGAAGTGGGAGATCGAGGATCATCTATGTTTCTATGTCATTATCTCAGACTTGATTATTTACCCTAAACTAAGCACTGTCACCATAATACCTCATTCTCTCCATGGCGTTGATCTACTTAAACTATCTCCAGCTTATGTTATGGGCTTTATTTACAATATTTTTGTAAAATAAAAGAAAAGAGCATGTATTTACAGTAAAACAAAGTAGACATTGAATTTACAAACTTTTTTTTTTTTCCAAAATAAAAAGGGATGAGATGATGGGGTCAAGCTAAAATACACCTAAAAAGAAAGAAAAAGAAAGCAACTAAATAAAATGTCCATGGAGATGGGTTAGTAAGGGCCCTCCCTACCTAATTCTAAGTATGGAGCACCCAGTGTTTTCGACTTTTGGTCGGAAAACAAGCAGGTCGTTACTTAGTGGGGAGTTGGGGACCTAAGGATGATATTTTCAAAAACAAATTAGATAGGAATGGGAACATTGAGAATGGATGGCGTCTTCCAAGATAAAAGTATGTATAGGGGCAAACAGACCGGGGACAAAAACAAAGGGTGGACTGGGCATCTTTGGAAGCTATCCTAGTGTTGATGAAAAAATAAAGACAGGGTCAGAATCGACTTTCATACTCACCTTAGCCTAGAAGCTAATAAAGTTTTCCACTCGTAGTGGTTACTCTTATCTAACCTAATCTATAAAACCTTTGATCGGGGCTGGCTTCCATAAAACCTTAGCACTGCCTAATCAATACACTAAAGCGGAAAAACAAATTCAAACCTCGTTGGATGCACAAGCTTATGTTGTGCACCCATCTCCTATCAAAGTCCATGCGATGTAATCTTTTCCAATCACATCTGATCTTTACTTTAAGCTGATGCTTAAAGTAAAGGTCAGATCCCAATCCGAAACAGATCCAACCCCATGAACTATGTCTAGATGTGTAACCCATGTCACTAATCTAGCTACTGCTGGGATCGCAAAAAACACCAACCATTTCTCCCTAGTAAATGGTGGGCCCATGTTGTCAATGACGTATTGTAAATCAAGTGGCACCAACTACTCAGGGTCGATGCAAGCAGTTATCTCTCTGACATACTCCCAGAGACTCCGAAGTCTACTGCAAAGGAACAATGCATGATCCATTGTTTCATCTTTGTTTTCATTACAGCACGGGCAGAAGGGAAACTCATCATCCCTTCCTCCATCCCTGGAGAGCCTACCATAGAGTGACTGTGCATCTCAGACAAGTCTCTATGTGATTGAAAATTCTGAATCCACTGCAAGAGAACCTCCTTCCTCAACATGCATAGCCGCTCAACCAGCGGATCCTTAGCGGTCTCCACCACTAAATCCCAATATAGCCTCTTCTTAGACCGAGCAAGGTCACTGGACCCTGGCAATGCCTTAAGGGCAGCCCAGCATTCGGTGAAGAAGAGCATCTTTCCACGACCTTCAGCAGAGTGGTCGGGTATGAGTCGAGGAAAGGAACACTCAACTACAAGGACCCATGGAGAATCTTCAAGTAAAGTATGACTCATGAAAGCCAACCTTTCAGTGTGTTGATGACACTCTAGATTGAGCATCCCAAAGCCTCTCTCGCTAAAACTTTACATACAGACCTGTTTACAGACAAACGGCTTTCCCCCTTTCCAAAGAAGCTTGAAAAGGAGTCGCTCAAAAGCCTTAAAGCGGTCTGCAGCCAGAGAAAGTACAGACATACAGTAAAGGATCAATGGAAAGACATAAGAGGAGCACGCCTCTGCACGACCCTTCAAAGACAATTTCCTATGAATCCAAGTCCCAACAGACGATTCGCCAGCTTGCACCTTCAACCAATTCTTATCCAGCTGGAGGCCCAGTCTGAACCATACTCTGAGAATCTGAACCAGGCTGTCGGTTCAACCGAAATCGCCTGGAAGTGTGACAACCCCCAACCAGGCTCCCAACCGCAGACCAACGGACGGGCTGCAGTTTACAACAGCCCCTGTGACGTCTTCATACTCAGTGAGTGCCTTAGTCACTGCTTTTATGTCTATGAGACGCATACAGTGATGTCATTGGCATACACAGACACTTTGGCACGTTTTCAGCCAGGTAGAGCAATGCCGCTCAGGACAGGTCTCACCGCCCTGTCCTTTAATTATGAAGGAAGGGCTCCAACACCAGGACATAAAGCAGGTATGATAGTGGACAACCTTAGCACACTGACCGAGAGACCCCAAATGACTCCGAGAGCCTACCGTTGACTTATACTGCTACCGCAGGATTGTGATACAGAATGGAGATCCACTTGCGGAAGTCCAGACCAAAACCGATTCCAAGAAACGCGGATCCACTTGCGGAAGTCCAGACCAAAACAGATTCCAAGAAACGCTTTTGACTGTCAAGAATTGAATATTTAAACATGCTAAAAGAAATAAATGGTAAGATGAACAATATCTTGGAATTTGGAATATAGACGTTTTGTCATATATATATATATATATATATATATATATAGTTGACCTTATATGTATATATATATATATATATATATATATAGACGACCTTATATGCATAAACGATAACGATGAATTTGAAAAAATAAACATCTTATACATCCAAAGGAGTTAGAATTGAATTGTGAACATAGAGGACAACAGGCTACATTTCTGGATTTAGATATAAAAATGAGGATGGGATTTTTCTTTATAAAATATTCGATAAAAGAAACTTTTTCCCCTTTCAAATAGTTTGTATGCCGCATAAAGATAGTACCTGCCCTGTTTTTATGTTTTATGGAACCATTATGTTAGAGTTTTTGAGAATAGCTCGCGTTACTTTAAAATTTATAAATTTTATACCACCAGTTTCTAGCTTAGTAATAAGGATAATAAAACAAGGTGGGGATAAAACTAAAATATTTAAACAGTTAAATAAATCCTGATGCTTTTGAATCGTATAAAATTAACCAGAATATATTAATATTTTTATAACATGAATAGGTTAGCTAAATGCAGTAGGAATAGGAAACTAGATCTAATATTTGTAACATGTCTTCTTCTTAAAATTAAGGGAGGTGGTGTTTGATCAACACTGCTGGGGAGCCATGATGTAATATACTGTTTTGTTTTTAAATCTCTGAAACAGTGTCTCATGGTAAATAACTGCTGATCCCTTAAATTTCATTAGTGAATTCGAGTGAGAAAGTTTATGCAGAGACTGCAGGTTATTAAATGACTTACTGACTAAATAGTTTTCTAATGAATGATAAAAAAAATTTAAAAAAACTTTTTTTGTATAGTTTTAAAGGTTAAAAAACTTCCAAGACTATATATATATATATATATATATATATATTACATGCGTAAAATATATATATATATATATATATATATTACATGCGTAAAATATATATATATATATATATATATATTACATGCGTAAAATATATATATATATATATATATATATTACATGCGTAAAATATATATATATATATATATATATATATATATATATATTACATGCGTAAAATATATATATATATATATATATACATATATATATATTACATGCGTAAAAGGTATACCTATGGACATGCATGTTTCTAGCTTTAAGCTGTCATCAGCATAGGTCAGGATCGAACTCATGGCATCAGCAGCCACAATCTGATACTGTACGAATGAGCCATGAGTTCGATCCCAAGGAGCAACTCATTCATATATATATATATATATATATATATATATATATATATATATATATATATATATATATATATATATATATATATATATATATATATATATAATTTTTTATTATTATTTTATTGGTTTTTTTATTTAAATGCAACCACATCGATAAGATAATGTCGTAACATAACCCAGCAGTATGGCCATACCCTCACTATAAAATCAAATGTTAATCACCCAACGTGAAACAGCCGGTGCAAAATTTTGCATTCGGTCGCCATTTAAGATACGATTTGTTTTGAAGTAAACGATATAAGCTGACATTTAATTCGACAAAAATACACAGCTGGCTTTTGCTGTTCAAGCGAAGATATTTTATTATCAGCAGGAACTTCAAAAAATAAGGCAGGGAAGGGTGAGAACCAGGAATCACAGAAATTTGCCAGGCATTCATTTAAAACTCTTTTTCTGGAAGTTGCTTCAGACCAGGCATGAAGCCACTTGATAGAAAGAGCTAACAAAAACGAATGATGATTATTTCAAAGAGAGAAAATGCCTGCTAACCTTAGTCTTGAAGAAAACAGTCAGCAGAAATAAAGTTCTAGAATCCTGCAGTTCTTGGGAAGAGGCTACTGGAATAGGCAGCTGTATTACAATGAGGTATCAAAACAACAAATTGATGAAGATCACTAGACCAACGAATCAAACGAGCTGGAACAAAAGAAGCAAGAAATAGATCAGGCAATTCTGAAGAACACCGACCATAATAGTATTTATAGAAAAGACTGGGACTAGCAACATCACGTCTGTGAAAGAGAGATTGCAGTGAAGAAGAAAGGGTGGGGGCCAATCAAATTACAGATACCTTTCTTCAATTTATCAAGGACTTTAATTTCTGGAGTAGAGAGTCACATTCCACTCTCAACATGTGAATAAAGTAAACACACACACACACACACACACACACACACACACACACACACACACACACACACACACATGTTGAATCCTTAGAAAAAAACCTCCAGTCTGTAGTTGAATGATGTCAAAAATAGATGGTAACAATGGCTGAATCTCTCTATGGGGACATAAATGGATTGTAATATTTAATGGTACTAAGACAAAACTTCTTTATTTTTTATTTTTTTTTTACATTTTCACCCCAAACAAGGCACATTGCCACTTTGGTGTAGGGGGCTACTATCAGGGGCAACAACTGCTGGGGTACTATGTTGGGATTTGAGCAGCAAGATGTCGGTTCACGTTACACTTGAACTTCTGCATGTCAGTACAGTTGGGGAAGCAGTGGCCTGGAATGGAATTCCAGAGTTTAGCGGTTCTGGGGAAGAAACTACTGGAGTAGAAAGATCTTTTACATCTAAGGATCTCTACTGCGTGGGGGTGGGATTTAGCTGCCTGTCGGGTTTGTCGAGGGTGTCTACGTCGTGGGGGCACAAGTGTCTGCAGTTCGCCAGAGCATTCACCATTAAAATACTTGTAGAACAGGCAGAGAGATGCAACATTATGTCGATGGGACAGAGGCTGAAGCTTAGATGCCAGTTCAGGGCCTATCAGATTTGCGACTCTCTTTTGAACCTTGTCTAGGAGCGAGAGACTAGTAGCAGATGCACCAGCCCAAATGTGACAGATATACTCCATACATGGGCGAATGGTGGCCTTATAGAGGTACAGGATACTTTCGGGTGTTAGTAGTTTTCTAGCACGATAGAGAGAGCCTACCTTCTGGCAACGCTTTCAATGTAATTGTTCCAACTCATGTTTCCTGTGAACGTTAGACCAAGCAGTTTGAAAGATGTACTCTCAGATAAAGAGTCACTGGCCATTGCTATTGGTGGTAGAGAAGGTTTCTTGTAATTATTGAAGGAAACCAATTTAGTCTTGGCAGCACTGAATGTGACCATCCATTTTTGTCCCCATTCCACTACAGATTGGAGGTCATCCTCTAGTGTTTTTGCCATTTCTTTAGATATATGTTCATTTCTTTTCCTGTCATGCCTGTTATAGAGTGTGGTGTCATCAGCATATATACCCATCTCACAGGCAATTTTGTCGGGGAGGTCATTAATGAATATTAGGAACAATAGAGGTTCAAGGATAGACCCCTGAGGCACTCCTGCATTTATATCATATTGTTTAGATGTACGACCGTCGAGGACAACCTGGATTTTTCTCTTATCTAAGAAGGATTTAATTATGTTAAGTATTCTATCAGTGATACCGTATAATCTAATTTTCCTGAGGAGACCCTCATGCAACACCCTATCAAAAGCCTTAGATATATCTAGAGCTACCGCTCTGCCTTCCCCCTGCTTTGTCCAGTGAATGATATATACGTTTAGAGATGATGTCTGCTGTGGAACGGGCTTGTCTAAATCCATATTGTTTGTCAGTCAGAGGTTTAGCATCTGTAAGGTGATGGACTAGAGCATGGTTAATTAAGGTCTCAAATATTTTGGCAAAAAGTGGGAGGAGGCTAATGGGGCGATAATTAGATGGGTCAGTTCTTTCACCAGAATTCTTGAATACTGGTACCACAGAAGCAGTTTTCCAACAGTCCGGAAAGCAAGATTCATTAAGGCATTTGTTGTAGAGTTTGGAGAGAACTGGAGCTACTTCAGCTGAGCACTTTTTTAATAGCACAACTGGGATCAGATCGGGTCCACATGCTTTTGAAGGGTCAAGGCTTTTTATGATAGAATGCACCTGAGCAGGGGTGATTTTTAAATCGTCTAGCATGGCGTCTGTCCACAAAGGAAAGTCAGGCAGGGGGTGGTTGGAAGGGTCCAGTGCGGAGTTTGAGGAAAACCGACTGGCAAGCATGTTAGCCTTCTCGGTTGCTGAACAAACAACCTCATGATTGTTGGTTAGTGGGGGAATTGTTGATTGCCCATTATTTACAACGCTGTTGTAGATTTTCCAGAAGTCACGCATTCCTAATTTTTGTGCTTCTATGCGTCTTTTAGTGGTTTCAGTAAATTCTCTCTTAGCTGTCGCTATTTCTTTCTTAACATTACTTCTAGCTTCTATATACTTCTGTCTGTTTGAACTGGACTTATGTCGGTTAAATCTGTGGTATGCATGCTGCCTTTGAGCAATGGCAGTTGCGCAAGTAGAAGTAAACCATTGGGGAGAGTGGGGCTTGCTATAAAATTTCCGTATGGAACATGTGCTTCAATTGCCGTTTTGAACCATTCAGTAGTCTCATTTGCGCACTGTTCAGCAGGAAGAGAAAAAATATTTCCCCATGGGGCATCTCTGATAAGATCTCTGATGGTTTCCCAGTCAGCCTTTTTATATCTCGTTGTTTTAAGCACTGGCTCTTCAGTTTTGGGTCTAGAGTTTAGGGCGATTTCGACCATTATCACTGCATGATCAGCATTCCCAAGTGGGCTGTCAGCATTTGTTATACAATCCTCGGGAACTGTAGTCAGAAAAAGATCTAGAAGTGATGCGTGTTGTTCTTGCAGGTCAGGGAAACAGGTTGGAAACGTAACCATTTGTGATAGGGAGTGAGATATAGAGAAGCTATGTGTTGTGCTGCCTGCTGCATCTGTGTAAGTAGAGAATCCAAGCCAGTTTTTGTGGTGGACATTAAAGTCACCAAATACATGTACTTGTGCGCTAGTGTCGAGGGAGAGTGCTGTGTCTATGCTGTCAGAGACTTTGTTAATTATGGTGCAGTCCTGGGTCGAGGGAGAGCGGTAGAGAAAATAAAAGTAGCTAATGTTATGTTGTATGTTTAGTCTAAAGCACATAAAGGCTTAATCGCCTGATTCTAGGTTTGTTTCTGTAGTCAAGGGGAGGGTGTTACGAATGTAGACTCCAAGTCCGTGCATATGTCTGTCAGAGTCCTTACGGCAGAGTGGGAGATAGCCAGGCATGTTAAAGTAGTTAGAGGGAATGGAGGAGTGTAGGTTAGTCTCACTTAGTGCTAAGGTATCCGGGGTATTTGTTAGGAGAAATGCTTCAACATCAGCTAAATTAGTTCTAAACCCACGGATATTTGTGAATGCAAGCCCCATGTCCTGCCATCTACTAGGATTGTGGCCTCGGGATAGCCCACCGGGGATGAGTGCAGGGTCCTTTTCCATGCGCAACATGGCACTACAAACAACCTGATATCATACAACTGTTGATGGAGCAGTTGCTCTAAGCGCTACCAAAGAGTTAGGGCTCCTGTACTACCAGTTGGAACAGCAGCCAGGAACTGTCTATCCGGTACCCTCAACCCATCAGACGATGGTCAACCCAATCTACTTGTACTGGCATTATGGCATTCAAGCATTCCCAAGTGCCCAGTTTAGGGGATGGGATGTGTCGGGAGTTGGGAAAACGGCGTTCATTGCCCTAGTCAGGAAACAAGATCGACCACTGAAGGTCTGTCGACTCCCTGTGATTTGACCTCTACGTCTAGCTTATAGGCAAAAAAGGAGTATGGAAACTGGGCGATAGACAGTGTCTATCTACTCCTTAAGCAGTTTAGGTTTGCAGACCGGTAATTTGCTTGAGTCACCAGCTCTAGGAAGGTTGTCATCCAAGACTGCAGAGGCCTTCCTCCCCTTAGGTTTAGCTTCAGAGTTTTCCTTCTCCTAGACGGATGACCTGGGAAGATCTATGGGTCCATCAGCACCGAGAGGGTTTTCCCTGCACCTGGGTCCTAATCCAGGTATTTCTACGCCCCCGCGTTGGTGGTTAATGTTAACGGATTAGTTTAAAAGGGTTATATATCAACTGAAAAATTATACTCCTCAAAGTGATTACAGTGTTTGTTACTGGAGGAGGGGCTGAGTAAGGGTTCATGCTGTGGAAGCAGCTATATTTGAAAACAGGTCTGTTGGAAGGAGTTAACATGATTTGTTTTTTCCTTTAGGTAAAAAAAAAAAAATTCCTTTTATTTTTGTTAGCTTAGGAATAGGATAATGCATTACCGAATGGTATGGTATTACGAATTAGCTGGATATTTTAAATAGCAGGAGGGTTAAGTTGTATATTCAATAGATACAAGTAACGTCATTTTTGATATGAAGTACATTACAGTACAGGTATAATTGGGAGTAAATTATATGCTATGTCGTATACAGTATGTATAGTACAATAGATAGATATATTGGCATATTTCCAATAGATGCGAATATATGGAGATTGTAAGTAGGTTACCATTTCTAATGAAGATATCTTCAGCTTTCATTTAAAAATCAGGAAGTTGTATTTTGCATTTTAGAGTATCGTTTCAGTTTTTGTATTTAACATTGCTAAGCTAAGGAAGGGACAGCTATTGCTATGTAGTATAGATAGTTGTATGTCTAAGTATAGACCGTTGTTAGTGAGTATGGACTTGGATAAGAATAAACTAATGCATGCCTGAAGGGTAGAAATGTAACAGATGTTTAGTGATCATGACTTCCAATCGGTCAGCATGCGAAGGTTAAGGGATGAAAGCTAAGGACCCCCATCTGAGTCGGTGTATTGTATTAGTGTTAGTGGCAGCTTGGGGAGTAGAGCAGATTGTTAGTTTTCAGGAGAGGATTAAACTTACAGAATACAGTTAGGATAAATTATAAGAGTTTTGAGTGCCAAGTAATGTTTAGTTTGAGAAGAGAAGAAAAGCAGAAATTTTTTTTTGAGCTTAGCATGCAGATCAGACATGGGCAGTCGTCTTGGAAGCAAAGTACATATTGGATATACGTAGCAATCCAACAAGGGTGCTTGTACCATAATCAGAAAAAAAAAAACAATTAGTATAAAGCGCGTCGGGATTAATTAGATGCAGTCGGTTTGGTAAAGCACAAAGCATTGTGTATCTATTCAGTAATAGTCATAGCGATGTAGCTAATGTCACTGTATTTTAGTTTCAAATATAATTGAAAGTAAGACTAATTATATTAGATCAGTTAATTGGCTAGCAAGGAAGCAAGCATTTTCAACACAAGCAAGCTTATAGTAATAGTATATATGTGGTATATTACTTAAATAAAGTCCTAAGTTCATCTACTGTAATAGAGAATAATTCCCGGGTTTTTTTTTTTATCACTAGTTTATTTTAATAAAGCATGTGTGAGCAGTGTTTTGCCTGTTCAGATTTAACAATTATAAGAAACCTTCCCAGCCACCGATTGCCTTGACTAAAAACACCTAACATTCACAGGTAACATGAATTTGAACAAATACATAGAAGATACTACTAAATCTGCTGCAAAGAAGGTGGGCTCCCTTTAACATGCTAGAAAAATACTCTCACCTGCTAGTATATCTACAAAGCTATCATTCACCCATGTATGCAATATTGGTATTACATCCGGACTAACTGCAAGTTTTTCCTTCTGTGACGGGGTTGAAAAAAGTGTCTTTGATCTAATATCTATCAAATTATCTGCCAAGCTTCATCCTCTGTCCTATAGCAACATTCTTGCATCTCTTTGCCTGTTTTAAAAGTACCTTAATAGAAGGTGTTTTGATGAACTTGCTGCACTTGTGCCCCCTTTAAAGTAAACATCCCCTGCCAAACATGAGTCTCAGCAAAGTCCCACCTCTTCATCCTAGAGGTCCCCAGATACTGAAAGACTTCTACTCTAATAACTTTTTTCCTTAAACTCCTTGCCGCTGGAATTCCCTTCACGCTCAGTTTCTTCAACTGTGAAAACATGAAGAAATTTATATGTAATCTGAGTGGACATCTTGCAGCACAACTCCCCATTTAGCATGTCCCATGCGGTGAACATCGAGGATAAGGGTTATTGCATGTACAGTAATCAATGGGATAATATCGTAGTAATCATTAGTATTGGAGATTTGATAAAGTGTCTTACTTAAGGGGGCGGTTTGTCAGGAATTTATTTATGTTAAACTTGAAGATATCCAAGTTGTAGTCAGGTGGGAAGCAGGCAAACTGAAGAGAGTTCCACAGTCGTGCACTTATAAGAAAGAAGCTTTGTTCATGGAATCTACACTTTGATTTAGGCACAGATAAAGAGTGGGGAAAATTACTGACAGTGGTTTCAGCTAGACGGGTGTTTTTCATGAAAGATTAGCGAGGGGGGGGGCAGAGATTGTCTCCTTGCTCGGACAAGGGAAGGACATACCTTTTTGGTCAGAACCATTTCTGTATTGTTCCAGACTCGATTCTAAAAATTGTAAGTCATTTTTTATCCCAACAACTCAGACAACCAAATCGTTTTTCCACATTTACATTTATTTCTGTTGCAACCTTTTTTGTTCTGGGGTTGAACGCCTTTTTCAGGTATTACATATTACTGTCTTTCCAACTAATGCTTTCATAGCTGAACAATCCCCAACCAACTGAGAACGTTCCAATTCGTTCGCTAAAGATTCCTCACTAACTCCTAACTCTGCCTGTATATATTCAAACTAATCTTTTGTGCTTATGTCATTCAACTACACAAAGACCTAATAGGTGACTTATCAGTCACGTTTTCTCTAGCCCAATTTTATTGTGTGTACCTTGGTTTGAAGACCTATTTTGTTTATGTCCATTACATTCTTTTCTATTAAAACATATTTGTTTTTATTGATCTTACATTTTTTTTCTTGTTATTGTTTACAGCATCTAGTCAAATTAAATTCCTAAAATGTCATTTAACCATATTTGTTCTTTAATTGCATTTTTCTATTTAAAACAAATCTAATTCAATCTATGCAATAATAATAATAATAATAATAATAATAATAATAATAATAATAATAATAATAATAATAATCTTTTGGCTCAGATAAGTCCGCATTACCCCAAGTATGTTAATCTGCAACATTTTTTTACCTCACCTTATCTTTTACTTTAAAAAAATTTAATTGGCCTAATATTAAATTGGTCAGATTTTCGGTGTTAGATCTAAATAGTTGACAAATTAATATTTGTTTTGGGCGATGCCTTTCTTTATTTTCACCATTGCAGCTTTTTTTTTCGCACTAAAAAAAATGTAATTCACTTCTTTATCTTTCTGGAAATGCTTATTCCAGCTAGGAAGGATGTTAAAAACTGGCAAGTCATTGTAGCAGCAGATGTTAGTAATGAAGAACTGACTGCTGTACTCATGTTTCATAAATTCAGGGACGGATTTACAGAATCAATAGCACATACCTCTAAAGCGTTACAGTCAAATCTAAAATGAGAGTCTAGCAAAAATCTATGCTGGAAAAAAATTCACAGGTTTCTTTACAGAAGAAAATTTATTCTGCAAACAAACCACAAACGACTGATAACAATATTTGTTTAAAAAGTAAACCAACTCAAACGACAAATTAACTTCAATTGTAATTTTAAAATAGAATATATCTTCAAGCAAGTTATGCCGATGGGTTAATAAGATTGATTACCAAAATATACAGAATCACTTGAAGAAATAGCGGGACTAAGTGACAAACGCAAATCGTTGAGTATGTTGTGCTTTGCTATTAGAAAACTTGTGGATTTTTATTTTTATTTCTTTTACTGCATTTTCACCCCAAACAAAGCACAGTGCCACTTTGATGGGGCTACTATCTGGGCATAAATTGCAAGGATACTATGTAAGAAGTTGAGCAACAAGATATTTGTTTACATTACACTTGAACTTCTGCATGCCAGTGCAGTCAGGGAAGCAGGAACCCAGAAGGGAATCCCAAAGTGTAGCAGTTCTGCGATAAAACTATTAGAGTAGAAGGCTCTCTGGCATCTAGGGATCTCTATTGTGAAAGGGTGAGATTTTGCTGCTTGTCAAGTTTTTCAGGGGTATTTATCTTGAGGGGGTACAAGAGTTTGTGGTTCGTCGGAGCACCTATTATTAAAATACTTGTAAAACAGGTAGAGGGAGGCAACATTTCATTGATGGGAAAGTGGCTGAAGTCTTGCTACGATTTTAACATGATCAGCATTCTCGAGTGGGCTATGGGCATTTGTTACACAATCATCGGGAACTGTGTTCAGAAATAGATCTAGAAGTGGGGCTTGTTGATCCTATCGATCTGGGAAATAGGCCAGAAAAGTAACTGTCTATGATAGGGAATACAATATAGAGAAGCCATGTGCTATGCTACCACCTGCGTCTGTGTAAGTAGAGAAACCAAGCCAATTACTGTAGTAGACATTAAAATCACCAAATACATGTACTTGCATGCTGGTATCAAGGGAGAGTGCTGTATCTATACTGTCAGAGACTTGGTTGATTAGGGTACAGTCCTGGGTCGAGGCAGAGCGGTAGAGAAAAATATAAGTAGCTAACGCTATGTTGCAGGTTAAGTCTAAATAAAGGCCTGGTCATCTGATTCTAATTTGAATTCTCTAGTCAAGGGGAGGGTGTTTCGAATATAGACTCCAAGTCCGGTCATATGTCTGTCCGAGTCCTTACAGCAAAGTGGGAGATAATCAGGAATGTTAAAGTGGTTAGAGAGGATGGAGGAATGTAGGTTAGTTTCACTTAGTGCCAAGATATCCGGGGAGTCTGCTAGGAGAAATGATTCAACATCATCTAAATTAGTTCTAAGCCCGCGGATATTCATGAATGCAAGCCTCAAGGGAGGAAGCGAATTGGTTTCACTAGAAGATGAAAAAAGGAAAAAAGAGCAGAAAAATTTTGTTAAATAAATGAAAAAACAAGTTTGGTTGAACATGAAAACTAAAACAAGAATTAGTATATCACTTTTTTCTATATGTGAACAGGTATTACAATAGCATACATATATCTATACAGATAGAGTGGTACTCAGCAAAAGAAAATTTTGAAAAGATTTCACATGCAGAGATTTCAAGAATGAAATCTTTAATGAAAAGCTATTGGCTGAGGATGGGCCAAGACAGAAAAGTTGATGAAACAGGGCAGAGGTCAGCAATTGTCAGCAAGAGATCCACTGGTAAAAATTCAATCATAGCCAAAAACATGCACGGTTCATAAATGGATCTTATGAACATTATGGACATTATTTCACTAAGTGATGAGAAATTAAGTGCAGACATTCAACTCAATAAATACAAATTTTTAGTAATTTTGAACTTCTGAAAACTTTAGTCAGCCACAAGAGAATGGGAAGAGAATTCAAGGAATTCTATAAATCATTACTCATTGATCACGTGACAACATCGGCATATCATCCAAGATCAAATGGACAGGCAGAAAAGACTGTGAACACATGTAAATGAACTTTGAAGAAAGATCAAGACATGTACATAAATGAAAGAAGTATTCAGAAAGTTTTGGAATATATCGAATCACACCAAACCTGAATATGACGTCACGTTTATCAACAGCAGAGTTAATGTTTGCAAGGGAAGTAGACTCTGTGTTCGGTAGGCTGTTGTCTAGATCAGTGAAGAAAAATACTAAAAAGAAAACCAGATGACTAAAGTGTTTAATCAATTATTTTTTTCCAAGGACTTTAGGGCTGGAAAAATGAATTGGGACAAATGAATAATAACCAAAAGAATTAGAAAGATTATAAAAAGAAAAAAAATTCAGTGCAAAAAGCATTGGGATCAGTTGAGGCCACAGAAAATACTGAAGAGATTTCAATAGAAGTAAATTCTTGTTTCTGTAAGTCAACATTCGCCACTGGACGTATCCCTTAACTCAAGGAAAGCCGTACCATCATGTCAAGCAAGATTGAAAAAAAATGTTAATCGATCATGTTTAATCTTTAAAAAAATATATATTGAAGTTAAATTTTACGGAAAAATTAGAGTGGAAGGTGATGATGTAATGAATATGAATACATCCGGGTTCCTCCTCACAAGAACAAAATTGGCTGGTATCATCCATAAATATGGGCGAACATATCAGCCTAAAAGATATACCAAAAGCCTAAAGCTTAAGCATATTACCAACTACGACTACAAACAACCGTTCAACAAGGTGACTTACTAGATTGTTTTATTTGAATTGCAGCCAAGACCACTCAGCTATTTCAAACAAATACATCCTTTTCCAAAACATATCACATACAAACATGGAGATTTAAAACCCGAACTCCAGATCAGTTCCAACAGCAACCATTGGTTTCTAGTGTGTTATTTACATATACTTACCATCTATGCGTCTCACGTCCTGAAAAGGAAACATGATATAACTTCAGAGACAAATACATTGCCACTAACAGTATTCCACCCACCGTCAGAAAGAGGTGTTTCTACTGGTCAGAAAAGTGATTTATTCACATGTACATGGACGGGGGAGGGGAGAATATCTTTTATGCACATTATGGCGTCTCTATAGAGTTATTTTTATGCCAATGATCCATGTAATAACATAGTCAAACAGTTATCGTTTTACTTATTGACCTACCTTAGATTCAACTTCATGTCTCTATATTAATAAAATTATAAGACACTTACAGGACTTACCCATTGAACCCTTTTTTATTTACTATGACTGACCCTGGTATTTCAACTGTTCTACATCTACTACTATAAGCACTTTCATCTATTTGTTTAATGTGACCAAGTTCCGATTTAAATTTCTCTTAATTTTATTATCACACAAATGCATTTTTTTTCCAGAATTATTTCTTATTCATTAGTTTTCACACATATCAAAAAACAAAGCATGTCTCCCATAGTCCGAGTGACAGCAAGTACCCCCAAATTTTCAATTCTCTCCACCACCATTGCAAGTTACTTGGTGTTCCCACACTAGTCATTTACCACCAAATTCTTGTTAATAATGGTTTTCTCTGAAATCTGAGTAGCAATAAGCCCTCTCAGGATTCCATCACTCTCAGTACCCTGAAGCATGATTCCGGGTTTTATAGGGACATTTTCGGCAACAATAGCGATTAATACTGTACAGCAAATATCCGGCTAAATATGAAATACATGCCACATAAGACCTGTTTCGGTGTAAGAAAAATATTCTGATACTAAATCTGACTTTTATTTCTTTAGATTAAGCACCGTTTTTATAAATCATCTTTTATCATTATTGTTTATGAATGAAAAACACAGAATTTTCAGTTTAAACAACATTTGTCCTATTAACCCTCTTGTTTTCAGTGTCATCCTCCCCTTTTTATATTCCAGCAGTAGTCTGCCAACATACCAGGGTTCCATTTTCCTTTCAAACATTTCTCCATCACTGAAATATCCTTAAGGAATCTCTCGCTATGTTCATCACTCACATCACTAAGATTCTCTGCAAAATTCTTGAAAGTGACAATTTTGCAAAAAAAAACAAAAAAAAAACCTGTTATTTCGACAAAAAGAAAGACCAGAAATGGATTTTCCATGACATTGTACATATAAAAATGGCCACAATTGTTCAGTACTTTTCCGAGTTTTGCACAATGACATTTATTGAATCCAAAAAGTCACTACCGTAAAATTGGACGAAATTTCAAAAATCCTATTAATTTAATTACGAAACGAAATCCACCAAAATGCATTTCGATTTATTCATCAACAAGTAAACACTCTTAATTTTTCGTTTTTTTTTTTTTTTTTTTTGTTAATAACTGAAAATTAAAAAGAATAGAATGAATTACACTGTAGTGGAATCTCTTCCATGAACGCTGAAAAGTAATTGATTCAAATAAGTTACCCTTTTTCTTGTTCTGGTTCCTTCCGATACACTCTTTCCACCACTTCCTACAGCAAGTAAGTTTTCACAGGAACGTGTTAACTCAAAGTATGTTCAACCAATCTGATACATAAGTCTCACACAGTCAAGAATAGGTTGAAAAATGAGGATTGCTGATCCTCACCATCTCATACATACATAACTCTGGCAGATTTTTTTCTTCTACCATTGAGCTGACTTTATATCTCCAGTATTTTTAACACTTGCTCACAGCATAATCATGTTAACACTCTGGTTCCCGTTTATATACCAAAGTTAAGCAACGTTGAGCCTGGTCAGTACTAAAATGGATGACCATTTGGTGAATTTCATTTTGTTTCGCCTTTGTTAAATTCTACTAATATACACATTCAGTGTAAACCAATTAATAATAAATATAAGCTTTTATTTTGTATGAACTTTTTGTTATAATTTGTTTAAATGACAAAAATCATATACCAAATTTCATGATGTTGACCATCTTACAATTTATTCCTTTACTTCAGTTGACACTTACAATTCTTGACAGTATCTGTTTGGTAGCACAAAATCAATCACAATTATATGCTCTGTAATTACATTGAGCTTCTTAAATAAGGATTGGTATATATAAAAAGGAAATAAAAGTGAATAAAGAATATTTCCACAGAAATATATATATATATATATATATATAGAACAAATGACAAAAAGTTATATTCCAAAATTCATGATGTTGACCATCTTATAAGTTATTCCTTTAATTCAGTTGACTTATACAATTCTTGACACTACCTGTTTCATAGCACAAAATGAATCACTTAATTCTTATATCAATCAGTGAATCTATTATGCCCTTAACTCATCAGAAGAAATAGCAACAATCAATCCGTCAAAAGGAAGTGCAATGTGAGTTGACATGATTGAAATCCGAAAATTGGAAGATAAGCTGTAAATACCTTTTCATTTTTCCATTACGCCATATTGAATTTTTATCAAACAAAGTCATTAAACCCAACTATTCGTACTAACAATTCTAATTAATCTATGAATCCTCTCTCAAAATGTTTTATTTAATAATTAGTAAATTTATTAATTCTAATTTGTGTATACATACTTATGAAAATAACATCCTCAAATTAGAATTAATAAATTTACTAATTATTAATCGTATATTATAATTGCTTCACTTAGGCTTGCTTTATTAGTATTAATAAAATAGCTTGATTGTGTCTTTCTCGGCTTATATTATTACACTATGTATATATTTTCTACAGTTACAATCGTTCAAATCTTTCGATCCTTCCTCAAAATGGCTGACAGTTTTATCGGTCATCAAATAAAACAACCAAAAATAAAACTATGAAAAAAAAAATGAAGAAACTTTTTTATATTTGCTTCTTTTACGCTTCAGTTGATTTAGTTCATTTTATTGCATTTAACGATTCACTTAACTTTAAAGAAAAAATTATAATTACCTAGCTAGTTCAAATGGTAGTCGTTGAGCTGTTTGACGTGTTTGCTGGAGACACCTCCGGGTTTTTGCTGGCATAATGTGGAGTGGTAATGACCACTGCACAGTAGACGTTCAGCTTAGAAGTGATCTTAGCGAGTCTCTCAAAGCAACGTTGACTTTCTCAATCCTGTTATTGATTTCAGCGTTTATATCGATAAAATGACATATATATTTAAAATGGAACATGAAATAAGCCATCATCATCATTGTAAAGATGAAATAAATATGGAATGTGATAAAAGCAGGATGCTTATTTGAAACGTGAACACGAGCGACTTGTCTCGAAGAGAATCATCATCATCATCATCATCATCATCAGATTGGAGTGGTTAACAACACGGACTGACAATCTGGGTGTGCCAAGTTCGAATTCAATTGTTTTTGCAGAACATTTTCACTTAGGGATGGTGGCAACCTTCACGAGGTCCCCCTCGAGAGTACCTGATGTTTTTCTAGAAAGAATTCTAATTAGAAAGATATCGGAGAAATGAATGCCAACAGTAATCATCTGATTCATACGAAATGAATGAATGATGCTCAACAAAAAAAAAAAATAATAATAATCATTATCATCCATTTAATGTCTGTTTTACATGCTGGCATGTGTTGGACGACTTTAAGAAAAACTACTTCTACACTAACCTAGATGAAATAAATAAAATCAAACCACTGGAAGAGTCTATCAGACATGAGGATGCAATGTGATGGTGTGTAAAAGTTAAATCAGGCTAGTGAGGATTGAGGACATGCATTGCATGGATCGATACAATGACACTGTAACGTTGCACAGTTTTTCTAACGGTTCCAAATAATCTTCAGGTAAGCTTATTTAGAATTGTTTTAGTTGTTATATTTATAGATATCATTTAAAGCTGATTTATTTTTGATTTAATTTATATTTAATTTATTTTCAGTTATTAATAGCAGACAACAGTTGCATTTAAAACCGGAAGTAAGCTTATTTATTTAAGTTTCGAGAGTTATTTCCCCTTTAAGTTACAAGAGTTTCTTCACGTCTGATTTTTATAGACCAAGATGGATGTGTTTTATGTTTTCCTAAACCCAAAATATGGTCACATTTCGTAACAAGTTAGGATATTTGGTGTTTCATGAATAGCATGTGACTAATCCCTCTGCATGCAATGTATTTCAACCAGGAAACACCACGTATATACAGCTAGTAATATCTAAAATTAAACAATTCTTTGTGGTGTTACATTTTAACTCAGATCTGACGTTGTGTTTGAAAGTCTTATAAAGAAACAAAGAAAAGAAATTCAACAGAAGAAAAAAATCTTTTATTAAGGATCGTTTCATCACCAAACCACAAACACGTAATTTTCCAAGCCAGCGACAATATGGTAGCATTCTTGCTTTGACTCTCGGGGTCAATTAACAGTTTTGCAACCAGCTACTATGTCTGCAGCTTGTCCCACAGCACATGGTTGACAATTTTGTTAAAAGTTCAGAGCACTAACAAGTCCCGCATCTTGTTTAAAAATTCTTCTCACACCTAAAACTGCTCGTCTGTGGAGGACAATATCGTGGAGCTGCTTCTCGGCTGACTATAGCATGGTCATTTTCAAATCTAATATAGATAAGTTCCTGTTGAGCCTTCCTCTTAAATAATCTAGCCCCAATACTTACCCTTTAACCCTTATCCTAGAATGGCCTATGGGCCTTGATAAACGGTGACTCCCTCCTCGAGTTAAAAAAAGTTTTAAAAAAAAACAAAAAAAAAACCCAGATTGTTGTCATATTTGGGCTTGTGCATTTGCTAATAGTCTCTCGCTCCTGGACAGGGTTCAAAAGAGAGTCGCCAACCTGATAGGTTCTGAACTGGCATCTAAGCTTCAGCCTCTGTCCCATTGACGAAATGTTGCATCCCTCTGCCTGTTCTACAAGTATTTTAATGCTGGATGAGCTGATGAACTACAAGCCCTTGTAACACCTTCATGTAAATACCTCCCGACAAACCCAACAATCAGCAAAATCCCACCCCTACACAGTAGAGATCCCTAGATGTAAAAAGGTCTTATACTCTAATAGTTTCTTTCTCAGAATTGCTAGATTCTGGAACTCCCTTCCGGGTTCCTGTTTTCCCAACCATACTGACATGCAGAAGTTTAAGTGTAATGTGAACAGACATCTTGCTGCTCAACTCCCAACATAGCATCTCTGCAACTTATACCCCCAATAGTAACCCCCTACATCAAAGTGGCACTGTGCCTTGTTTGGGGTGAAAATGGAAGTAAAAAAGAGGAAAAAAATGATTATTCTCCAATCTCCATGCAATCAGTTGTAATAGAACAGTTTAGATTCTCATGATGCAAAATCATATCATGTGTTCTGCATATGTTTGTCATCTTCTAAGACTAAGGCAACCTCGCTAGATGCAATCAAAACCACTCCAGGTAAATGACACATTAAATATCTGTATTTATATATAAAATACGCACTTGCATGTGTGTGAGTTTGTTCTTTACGGACTCCACAATCACTGGGCCAATTTTCTTTAAAATTTCACACAAATGTATTTTATGTGTCTGGCGCTGCTCTTAGATAGGTTTTGTATCAGAATGGGCCTGATAAGTATAAACAATCGACAATCGAAAAAATCTAATTAAAAAAAGAACAGTCCAATTTTTACCAAAAATTAACACCCCTATACTTCCTAACATTACAAGTGTATCTTTAAAATGTTTTATCACTATACAAGTAGAACAGCTCGGAGATTCTTTGATAAGATGGGATGCGTTCGATATGAATGTTCTGTTTAGAACACACTTTAGCCATGATACTTGACATTTCCATTTTAAACATTAATTCTTTTTTCTTTTTATTCTGTTTTCACCCGAAACAAACGCAGTGCCACTTCAATGTAGGGGGCTATTATCGGGGACATAAGTTGCAGGGATACTGTGTAGGGAGTTAAGTAGCAAGATATCTGTTCAAACCATTATATAAAAAATAATTTTATAAAATCAGTAGATAAATAAAATCAATAGATTTAATGAATTCTCTAGAGTACAATTGTAAACTACAATATATTGTGAACTAATTCAGTACATTGGAGGCATGTGGAGCTTCCTTCTGGTGCACTAAGATGGGTTTCCGACTAGAGTAGTCAATAAATCGATTTGATTGAAAAATGAGCAATTGCACAGATTTTAATGACGGTAAAAACTTCCCCTAAATTTGTCAGCCAATTTATTCCCATGGTAGAGCTCATTTCCTGAAAGGGCACCTTCTTAATCATTACTAAATTTCCACCACCGTTAGGAATCATCATGATGCTGCCTTACCGTCCACCTAACCCTCATTAACCTTCATCGTTGAATGATGATTTTTTAGTAAAAAGAAAATTCCGTCAACAATATATTTTTATGACTTATAGATCAGCACAACCACGTTGACACGCCGGTTCCTGTTGGATCACCAAAGTTAAACAACATTGAACCTGGTCAGTACTAAATGTTTGACCATTTGGGATTTTCATCCTGGACTTCTCCTTTGCACTGGACTCAAGCAGTGCCGATTCACGAGAGGTGTGGTTGGGATTGCGCAACATTTGCCTCACAATTACATGTGCAGCTGCCCCTACAAGAGGTATCCTTTGTCTTTCGAGACTAAACAGAGGTATCGATATCAGCACAAACATATATTAAGAGATATAAGTTAAAGTGCTCTAGTAGATTTGGAAATAAGTAAGTCATGAGCTTATACTAAATGACTCTCTCTCTCTTTCTCTTTCTCTCTATTTCTCTCTCTCTCTCTCTCTCTCTCTCTTCCTCCTTTTTTGTCTTTCAGTCTAATAGACGATCAAAGCAAATAAAGCTGTGTTTGGTCAATTAATTAATGTAATTAATTAATAGTCGGATTAAAACCTAACGTTGCCCCGGTTTAAATAAGGATTAACAAAGGTTCGACACTTCCAGTACTTTTATTGTCATCGAAATCGATAGAATTTCCCATTTCCAATCAAATCGATTAATTGCCTGCTCTAGTCGGAAATCCATCTCGGTGCACCGAGATGAAGCTTCACGTGGCCCACTTCCCTTGCACTGAATTAGTCCACAAAAATTATAGTTTAAAATTACACTGTAGAGAACCTACTGTTGATTTTATGAAATTATTTTTATATAATGGCTTGAATTAAAGTTTAAAATGCAAAAACCCAGTATCAGCAGTGGGTAGATATATGTCTTAATATATGTTTGAGCTGATATATATCTACTCAATGATATGATCACTAATCTCCAATAGTTAGATTTGTCGTGCCTTAATTTGTTGGGCCTAAATTTGTCGTGCCTAGATATAACACGGATAGAGAATCAACAAGAGCAGTTGTATTTGTCGTACATTTGTCGTGCCTTTGTTTTGTCATACATAAATACTAAAACTGTTATTTTTTTCTTTTGATAGAAGATTTATTGTGTATATGTCATATTCCACTTTTAATAAATAATTATATTAAATATCGACACATGCTAAAAGAAATGAATCAGTGGTGTATCACGCTAGAGTGCTCTTCAACAACAGGACTGGAACTTCTCATGCTGAGTCACTGGGCAGGGCTGAAATCATCATATTTTATCTATCTATTGAAAGATATACAGGGTGGAACGATAAAATTATCGCCATAGAAAAGACGACATGATTCCATTTTCGTTTGATGAAAACTGGTTTTCTTTTTTGTTGCAAACCATCTACTAGTTCGTCAGTTGTGCACAAAAACCCAAGAGCCCAAGAGCAATAGGAGCCTTCTATCATGTCTGAAAGTGACACAATGTTCAACAAGTGAGATCGGAGATGTGCCACTGTACAACTCATGCTCTCTACTGATCCAAGTTATGACAATAGGACCACTGCCAGTACCCTCAAAAGGCATTATTGGATTCTCACAAATAACAGGGACGTACCCATGTAGATGAAAACAAAGTTTTTGGCCACGGTTATGGTTCTTGGTGTGGTTTCAAGTAAAGGCCACTCTATGCCACCTCACATCTTTGAAGTCGGCTTGAAAGTCAACACCAAAGTGTACCTGGATATGCTGAAGGGTGTAGTGATCCCCTGGTGAAATCAAGTGGTCGTTGGCACAACCTGAGTGTGGCAGCAGGGCTCAGCACCAGCGTACAAGTCCAAAGAAACCCAGGCTTGGCTTCAGAAGGCGTGCTTCTCTCACCACCCCTCTCCTCCTCCGACCTGAACCCGCTGCTGGACTACTTCGCTTTGTCATATCACCAACAGGATCTCCCACAGCACCAAAACCAGCCTGGTCGTCGCCATCCGCTGAGTATTTATAAATGACTAGAAGATGTATTTAGATAATTAATTTCTCCTTCAGTCACATAAATTAGTAAAAAAAAAAAAACACGCACACGAGCCGGGTTAGTTTGTTCTCTTTATTTAGCACCAATAAAAACACATGCCAAAACACGTGGCATTCAAAAATAAGTGTCTTTAACAAAAAATCCTTCTGCCATTTCTAACGCTTACATCGCGTATCTAAACTGTTCTAGGTGCATGTGTCACTCGATTAGTGGCCGCTTCTTTCTCTGTAATTTTGCACTGTTACCACACATATTCTTCTCATTAAAGACTAGCAGGATCTGGGGGGGGGGGCTCGGTCATAAAGTACGCATAAATATATTTTAATTCATGCAAATTTCGTATTTATTATTACAGAGCTAATTCTCTATTGAATATATATATATATATATATATATATATATATATATATATATATATATATATATATATATATATATATATATATATGCTAGCAGGCCGACCAGTGTTGTCCGGTCGTAAAATATCCATAAATATTATATTTTAATTCGTACAGAAACTAAGACATGTGCATGTAAGTATAATCTTTTTTAAATAGTTCACTTCTTGTAAGTAAAAACAAAAAACAGAAAACAAAATCTCGAGCTGAAATCGAAACCAAAATCTAAAGACTGTAGGTCAAGTACGATAACCATTAAGCCAGCTTGATAGAATCTTTAATAAAAAGTGTTTTTAAATCTACTTATTCTTAACATAAGCAATCTGTCACATGATCGATTTGCGCATGCGCATTCATGAGACAGTCGACAAACGGATAAACATCCGACCACTCCCATGTTCCAATTTTTCAATTTTGACCACTTAGCAATCTTTTTTTCCGGATGAAAACCGATTAAAAAGTTTTCCACATGTCTGAATACCCTATATATCAAATATCAAGTCTGTAGATAAAAATTCGTTTAGTATATAGGTTGACAAGTGTCCACATACATTTTAACTGTTACACACACACACATTATTTATATATATATATATATATATATATATATATATATATATATATATATATATATATATATACTCGGGTTTTTTTATTCAAAAGTAATGGACTAATGAATTCAACGAGGTTGTTAGATAGTGCTCAATAAAAAGAGCTGATAATACTTGTTTATTGTTATATAAACATGCTCACATCCCGCTGCTACAAATAGCCACTTGTTTCAATCAAACAACAGATATCATCAGGCAGCGACTTGACTATTCAAAAGTTCAATGAATAATGGATTTTTATTTTAGGTAGGAACTCTTTAAAAGTTGGAGTTAAAAAAACTTAAAAACACAGAACATCTTATAATTAAAGTTCTGTGTTTTAAGTTTTTTTAACTCCAACTTTTAAAGAGTTCCTACCTAAAATAAAAATCCATTATTCATTGAACTTATGAATAGTCAAGTCGCTGCCTGATGATATCTGTTGTTTGATTGAAACAAGTGGCTATTTGTAGCAGCGGGATGTGAGCATGTTTATATAACAAAAGCCCTACTTCCTATTGTCGTCGTATTGAACTTTTTTATTTGTTTGGGATTAATATAAATATTAATATTAATATTAATATTATTTACATTTGCTTTTGTTCAGTAAACCTTTCTTATCTACTGCATAAATCGGTATATATATATATATATATATATATATATATATATATATATATATATTTTTATAAAGTAATAGGGTTCGTGTGTTTCTGTCTGTGTGTACAGCTCTCCATCATCAACGAAATATAAAGGAGGTAAGAGGGTAGATCTCTCCTGGTAGAGAAACATTAGAACCCATTTTAGGATGTTTCTGTTATAGGAGACATAAGAATATTGGCCTAATTTCTTTATATACTATTCTACAAACCACCCCCATATCGAATGACTTATGCTCATTTGCATATCACATTATATTAAATATCTTTAACTAATTACCTCGACCTTATTACATATTGGAAATATTCTAATCATTTCAACTGTACTATTTACAAAATCTATTTAACATTTAATCTATCTATCTATATATCACATTATATTAAATCTCTTTAACTAATTACCTCGACCTATATATATATATATATATATATATATATATATATATATATATATATATATATATATATATATATATATAAACAGAGATGTGTGTGCCACAGACGATTTCTGATTGGTTAATCCAATAATCACATCTCCTAAAAAACAATCGTTTCTACGCTCTTACCTTTACCATAAAATATTATGGCTTTATTTATTGTCCATCTTGGAAGGGTTTAATTTTTTAATAACTTGTTATTTACAAATTAAAAAAATACGAAACTATTATACGAAACTAAACTACACGAAACGCGCACACACGCACACACACACGTTCACTACCGTCACGTTGTTATGGCAACCAAACCCGCTGACTACATAAACAGTAAACACACACAGTAAATGTGATTTTCTTCATTTTCTCATTTCACTCGTGGTCTTAAATTCATTTCGGGTTTGTATTACTGTACACATAGATTCGAATAAGTTGCCAAAAAACAAATATATAACAAATAAATGTTATCAAAGGCAAGATAAATTACTTTTCTACCAAACTGGATATATTTTTCGTGTTTTTATTCAATTTAACATGTTTATTCAGCTCGAAAAGCATACAGTGTTTACCGATGTATTGAAAAATTCAAGATGGCGGCCGATTCTCTCTTTAACACGGTAAGTTTGGAAAAAGGTGTAATAAATAAAAACCGGTTAAAATACTGTTAAAAACTCGCTCAATATTATATGTTACCGTGACATAGGTTGACATATATTCGGCGGGGTTTTAATAGTATTTTGTATAGTTTTTTATTTATAACACCTTTTCCCAAACTTACGGTGTTAAAGAATGTGTGAGACGCCATCTTGAATTTTCCAACACATCGGTAAACACTATATTCTTTTCGAGCTGAATAAACATGTTAAATTGAATAAAAACACGAAAAATATATCCAGTTTTTATCGGTTTTTTACCTTCTCTGCAGAAGTACAAAAAAAAAACAAAAAAACGGAAGGTACTTTTACAGAATGTTAAACTATTCTTTCGAAGAAATTTAGCAAGAATACCTGTAAACCAGGAAATCGGTAAAATGTCATCATGGATGAATACTTGTCTATTATAATTTCTACCCTTGACAAAAACTTAGCCATAACAAAAGAGATTTATTGTTCAGATTGTTTTTGAGATTGATTTCTAAAAAGATATTTTATAAATAAAATCGACTTTAAAATTAAAGACTTAAATTACAATAATTGAATTTAAACATTCTTATTTCAATATTTGGCACATAACACCTGCAAAAATGATCACAATGTCAGGATTTCATTTTATTTCAGAATCGATGGCAAATTGTGTAGATTGATATCTCATTATATTAAATACTAATATTTAACATTAGTTTATCATTTAAGCCGATAAAAAGCCCCTTTTTTTTTTCGAGTCATAAAAGGATTTGGAGTTTCCTAATCAACCTTTCGGGTGCAGTTGCACGCTCTCAAAATAACTAAAGTGTTGGATTTAAAAAAATTGGTTCATTAAAACTAAACAGGTTTAGTTTTAATAAAAAAAATTTTTTTTTTAAATCGCTTTGGTAATTAGATATGTCGTATGGTTATCCCTAATCGCTGAATAAAACCGCTAACGAGTTGAATGATTACGACATAAAATTAAACTCGGGTTCCTGAAACGGAAACTTCGTTTGTTTTTGTTTTTTTCTTATCAATATATTTACATTGTTATTTTGTTTTCATTTTCAATCATTCGAACAGTTTTCTTTTTCAAGTAATCCAAGTTACAAAATTCCCACTGTTTACTATGCTAAAATCACAATGACTAATGTATACCTATTAACCCTTATCCTTGAGTGGCCTCTGGGCCTTGATAAGTGGTGACACCCATGTAAAAAAAAAAAAATCACTCGAACAGTTTTCTTTTTATAATGTACAGTTTTAAAAGTTTAAAAACTATATAGTTTTTACTTCAGGAAAATTAATGGGTCAGTTTTTACGATGTGCCCTGTTAAAATACTGTTAAAAACTCGCTCAATATATGTTACCGTGACATAGGTTGACATATATTCGGCGGGTTTTTAATAGTATTTTGTATAGTTTTTTATTTATAACGCCTTTTCCCAAACTTACGGTGTTAAAGAGGATGTGAGACGCCATCTTGAATTTTCCAACACATCGGTAAACACTGTATGTTTTTCGAGCTGAATAAATATATTACATTGAATAAAAACACAAAAAATATATCCAGTTAGGTAGAAAAGTAACTTATCTTGCCTTTGATAACATTTATTTATATATTTGTTTTTGACTATTTTTTCGAATCTATGTGTACAGTAATACAAACCCACGATATGAATACTCACGTTGTTATATATATATATATATATATATATATATATATATATATATATATATATATATATAAATGAGATTATAGCAGTTAAAAAAACATTTTTAAAACACACACACACCTTTTTCAAAGTGATCAGAAATCGTATAAAAGTAAAAAGGGTAAATTTTTACTTACTTTCCAACTTAATCACCTTTAACGTGACTTTTACAGTTTTTTTTAAATGGAATTCATTTACCGATACAAAAGAAATGATAAGTAAATAAATCCATAAATAAATATTCTAAATGGTTTATTTTAATACTTGCCAGGATGCGGAGGAAAATGAATGAAGGGGGAGGGGAATAAAATAAAAATCACAATATTCTGTGGATCTATATTAAAAAACCTTGTTAAACTTTGTGACATATTTCCATTCTATGGAGGCCTGGCGCGAACGCAGACCCCACAATTTTACTTTCATCATATTTTGCTTTGGTTTTGATACCCCCAAATTCGAAGCTATCTCTTTACAACCCTTCCTTTTGATAACCTATCATACTTTCATAAATCAGAGTTCATTTTCTGTAGGTTGTTTTTGAACCCAGTCAACGACGGGTACTTTTGCTAGTATATATAGATATTTTTATTTATATATTTAATAAATATTTTAAAATAAAAATATGATGAAAACCTTTAAAAAAAACCCACAATTGTTGATGGCTACACTCTTTTAAATATATATATATATATATATATATATATATATATATATATATATATATATATAAGTATATATATATATATATATATATATATATATATATATATATATACATATATGTGTGTGTATGTGTGTGTGTATATATATATATATATATATATATATATATATATATATATATATATATATATATTACTGATTTCAAAAGTTAAAAAAATAACTCGCATGCTATTAATCAGAATCGAAACATAAACATTTAGTGTTCCAAGCATATTCCCTATCGTTTAAGCTATCGATAGATAAATAAGAAAGATTTAAAATCAAGCCACTTTAAGCTATGAATGAATTTGTGTATGCTCAAAAGTAATAGAGATATATCGGCAACTTGGAATGAACATTTTGCGTTTCAACTTGTCGACATTTTTCTCTGTGTGTTACTCATCTATCCAAACAAAGATTTTATTCTTTATAAACCATCCTTGGTGAGTGATTTCTATTTCCTGCTAATTTCAGTGTTATGTGATCAGTAGTTTACGAGTTTATTGGTTAAATACTTACATACATACATATATACATACATGGTGATGATTGCAACGTCTTGTTAGACGAGTGCCTCTCCCTCAGACACTTAAGGTCCATGAGCCCAAAAATGACTTCCATCGCCACAGGACCATTTTTATAGACAAATGACTGAGGGAGTATCTATACACAGATGATGTAAGGAGTCTTAGCTTTGTATGACGGTTAAGTCTCTCTTTCGGTCCAAAATGTTGAGATCCAGCAACAAGCAGGAGCAAGATAGCCAGCAACAAGTTAAACTGCAGACCAGCTTAATGTGGGTACTGGTCTCTCGCTTTATGGTTTTTTAAATCAGAGATTTTCTTCTCCTAAAAAGGTTGCCTTCACCACGGCTTACAGGAGCCCTCTCCACTCCAACACACACATACATACACACACGTACACACGGTGCTAGTTGGTTGTTGACCCCGAAAAAGGGTTTATTCGCCCTTTGGAAGGTCTTGTTTTTAATCCTCCAGGGAGACTAGCAACTCTCCTCACCAAACAAGTCTGGTGGGGGAACCAGTTTAGTAGCTGGTGACCCGACCATGAGGCAGGTAGTATTGGGTTACATGATACCAGTAGCATATGACATGACCTGACTAACACATACACACATACATACATATATACATACATACATCTACTGTTTAATTTATATAGATTTTTAGTTGCCAGTTTTTAATGATGTTTCTATTTTTAAATCATTATGATAGAGCCATTCATGTCGACCACAAAACGTGTAGCTTTTGATTGTTAACTTTGAAAAAAAAATAACACTTTTTATCCATGAAATTTTAAACGCTGATTGTTTGAATTTTAATAGACTAAAACCAAAGTCACGTGACAGAATGATTCAGACTTGATCACACAGGAAATATTGTGAACTTTGACCTCCAAAACTGTCAATCATCCAGCCTTTTCGTTGCCACCCTGTAATTAGTGCGTCAATCCCACATCATCTAAAACAACCAGTAAAAGAACTATCCCTTATTTGATGACTTTATAAACAACTCAAGATTGATTTACCTTTTGCGTTTGCTTTCTTTGGATTGTTATCAATACTATTCTCATGTTGGTTGATATTTTCACAACGTTTTGGCCGTTGTAACCTCAAACCCTCTTCAGGTCCATCTTTTTGAACACGGGAATCTTTATGTCCACCTCAGGAAACTATATAATTTTTTTTGTACGTTTGTTCAACCAAACCAGCGTAAAGAGGCTACTGTGATAAGAACCAGATTTGTCTGAGACAACCTGCATGTGAATTTTGGCAGCAAAATGTCTGTTCACGTTGCATTTCAAACCCAGCCTTTTATTGAACACATAGGGTTCTCTCACCAGGTAGAAGTGTTAATTAATTAGTAGTAGTAGTAGTAGTAGTAGTAGTAGTAGTAGTAGTGTTGTATTGTTGTATCATAAAAGGAGACACCGTTGTATGATCGTCTAATGTTCTGTCTATTTGTGATATATTCATATCTAATTGTTCATATGCTTTTGTGTGTGTGTGGAACATGTATTTTGGACATGAGTCGTTGATCTTGTCCACCCGGAATTCATCTTGTTCTTGGAGAGGAGACAGGAAACTTGTTTTGGACGAATATTCATTCACTCCAAGATGATGATTGGTTTCATATAGTTTTTATTCAAATTCCAGGTGTCGATCGCAGAAGAATGGAAAATGAATGTCTTTGCTTGCCTGGTTCTTCAAGGTCTTATTTTCACACACGTCAGCGTCCACCCCCTCCAGTGAAGGGGAGGGGACGACCTGTTAAGCCGTCTGTTCTTTATAAACTCTACGTCCAAACCCAAACTCACTGACTCCAGCTAACCTGATCATGTGACTCACACGCAGATCCGATCAGCTGACCCTCACTTCTGGTAAAACGTGTCTACAATATGATTACTATATTTCTTCTTATGTTCGACCTATTTCCTAACATTAGTAGTAGTAGTAGTAATAGTAAGACTTTCACATAGGACGTCTTTATCCGTGGCGTCACGGGTTCATGTGGTCAATTTTAATATGAATTTTGAGAGCTTTATACCTAACCTTTAATGTATAGAACATCTAATTATCACTATGCAGCATCAAACGATAAATTTGTCGCCCTCAAGAAAACAACACTACAGCTATATTTTAAAACTTTTATTGAAAAAAATTAATTCAGTTATGTAGTAGAGAGGACATCTATTCAATGTAGTTGTCTTTGATACATGTCCAAAACTGGGGGCATACCTTTTCTATAAGCGTGGATGGTAGCGATCAGGCTAGTTTTGGTGTTGTGGGTGGTCATGTTGGTGATGTTTTCAATGTATGACCAAACGAACTAGTCTAGCGGGTTCAGGCTGGATGAGGAGGGAGGACCAATGAAAGAAGAAACGAATAAACCTAGAACCCCATCATCCGACATAGACCCCTACTAACATGTCTCCTTCTCCAACATCAGGGGTCTACGTTCCAACCTTCCAAAGGTTGAAACACAATTACAGGAGACGAAACCGGACAAATTCTTTCTAAGCGAAACTGGCATAGGGCCAACCACTTCCCTAGACGAATTCATAATTAAAGGATACTCTAACTTAACATCTAAATCTGACCCCCAAGATCGCCATGGGCATGGAATATGTGCCTACATTAAAGATGGCTTTCCATGTGGTAGGGATATCTCCAGAGAAGACCCTAATTTACCTTATATGAGTTTCCGGGTTGCACTAGCTTACACCACTGCATTTATATTTGCCCTCTATCGCCCCCACAACAGTGTGGTTACTATCTTTAAGAGCATATCTGAGAAAATTGACCACATCCTGTCTGCTCATCCTTCGGCTAACATTCACATGTGTGGTGACTTCAATGTCCATAATGTGGAATGGCTGACCACTCAAATAAGATCGATGATGAGGGGAGGTTCTGTCATAATTTTGCCACTGCCTATGACCTCACTCAGATTGTTCACGAACCCACCCATGTGCCCGCTACTACAGGTCAGTATGCAAGCCTTCTAGACCTTTTTCTCACAACTTCCCCTAAGCTATGTTCATGTTCCATTCTATCTCTCCTGGGATCCTCTGATCACACGGTTGTATCAGTTCAGATAAAAATGAAATTCAATAAGTCTTCAGATGTACCTCTCCACCATACTGTATATCGATACTCTATGGCTGACTGGGATAGCTTCTGTACATTCATATCTGACCTACCTCTGCATTCCATGTTTAAAAAGGATGTGTCCTCTATAGTATCAGACCTGACCGAATGGTAAATTGTAGGCATAGACCGATTCATACCATCCAAAAAATTCCAACAAAAACCTAACAGCCAACCATGGTTCTCCCCTGTATGTGTTGCTGCCATCGTGTACAGAAATCATACCATAGCTACCAATGTAATAGATGTACTGAGACTAAAGCTGCTTTCAGGGCTGCCAGCAACCACTGTAAAAGAGTAATAAAAAATGCAAGAGAGCTATATGCTCTGTCCGTTAAATCCAAAGTAGCTGAGCAGCGGCTTGGTGCCCACCAGTTTTGGCAAAAAGCAAACAGAATCCTGAACAGAAGCGTGCGTTCTATCCCAACCATTATCAATGGATCTGAGGTCATCTCGTCAGCATCAGACAAGGCCAAACTATTTGCCAAGAACTTTGCAGCTAATTCTACCCAATGCGATGAACATCATCAATTCCCCATATTTCCTCCTATAACAGACAACACACTACGCAACATACAAATATCTGTGCGTGAGGTCATCAAGCTAATCAAGAACCTTCATTCCAGTAAAGTAACTGGCCCTGACGGCATTCCAGTTATAGTGCTGAAAAAGCCCCAACCAGAACTTTCCCCCATACTTATAAAACTGTTTAAGCGTTGCCTTAAGGAGAAGTGCTTTCCAACACCCTGGAAACCCTCATCAGTATGCCTTGTATTTAAGAATTCAGGTGAAAAGTCATCTCCCTCACAGTACAGACCAATAAGTCTCCTGTGTGTTATGAGTAAGTTGTTGGAATCCATATTAAATAAAGAAGTAGTCAACCACCTCAGCAGAAACAACCTTCTAAATGAATATGGTTTCCGCTCCGCAAAATCTACAGCAACGGTTATATCTCACAGGATTAGTGAATCTCTTGACAAAGGCTTCCTTTCCAGGGCAATTGCTCTTGACATATCAAAAGCCTTTGATAAGGTATGGCATAAGGGCCTACTTCACAAGATTTCCAGTTATGGTATCACTGGAAATGTTTTCTCAATCATTAAATTATTTCTCTCTGATAGGTTCATAAGAGTAGTGGTTGATGGGCAGAAATCAGAGGCCCACAGTATTAATGCTGGAGTCCCTCAGGGGTCAATCCTAGGCCCAACTCTCTTCCTGATCTACATCAATGATCTCCCAAAACATATACTTAAATCATTCGTTGACATCTATGATGATGACACGACCATCTATGGCAACACATTAAAGGCCGTAAATGACAAAGTTCTCTCTAATTCTCTCTCCTCTGATCTTGAGTGCGTGGTACAGTGGGGGAAGAGGTGGCTGGTTACTTTTAATGCATCCAAAACCAAGCTTCTATCTTTACATCATCAACGCTCTGATCCCCATCTGGCATCAATTGAAATGGATGGCTCTCGTCTTGGGGAGGCTCCATGTTTTGACAAACTTCTGGGTTTGTACCTTTACTCCTGATCTGAAATGGAACATGTACATCAGGTCTGTTGCCAAGGATGCTGGGAAAATGGTGGGATCCTTCTACCACTCCAGAAGATATCTCACTACTGATGTAATTCTCTATCTGTATAAGAGCCAAGTACGTCCAAGGATTGAGTACTGCTGCCACATCTGGGCAGGAGTTGCTAAAAACAGCCTATCCTGCCTTGACAGAGTACAAAATAGACTTCGCAGCTTAGTGGGGAATGCCCTTTTCTCTTCCCTGCAGCTTCTCTCCCACAGAAGAGACGTTGCGAGCCTGCCTTTGTTTTATCGTTACTTCCATGGCAAATGCTCATCTGAGCTCCAATCTCTCATCTCCCCTCACCAATCTTTCACGAGAAACACCTGTCTGGCTGAAACTACTGTCAATAATTTTCCCCACTCTTTATCTGTGCCTAAATCCAAATGTAGATTCCATGAGCAGAGCTTCTTTCTCAGAAGTGCACGACTGTGGAACTCTCTTCCGCTTGCAAGTCAAACTTGACCTCATTAACTCATTAAAACGGGCACCTGCCAAATCCAAGTAATTAAATAAATTCAAACGTGTTTCCGTTAGCATCTCGCGGTGGGGCAATCGTTAACGTCGCACTTTTTTTTTTTTTTCACACTTACTTAATTTACAACTTTGACTCAACGGTTCGGGTTCGATCTTCATGCTTACTTTTTTTTTAACCTCCCCACCCCACACACACCTCCAAACACCCGGGCAACGCTGGGTACCCCTCGCTAATACTTTAATAAATCAGAGTCCATTTTCTGTAGGCTGTTTTTGAACACAGTCAACGATGGGTACTTTTGCTTGTATATATATATATATATATATATATATATATATATATATATATATATATATATATATAAGTGAAAGTGTCTGTGTGTCTGTGTACATTTCCCTACGCAATAACTCTGTCAATTTTAAATCTACAGACTCGAAATTTGATATACAGGGTACTGAGATTTGGGAAAATCGATGTGATTGGTTTTCGGACAGAAATTTGGCGATTAAGGGGTCAAAATTCAACGATTTGACATTTGAGAACTCTACCAAACTCCTCCGACAATTTTTGGTCCTACACTTGAAATTTTAGATATAGGTTCCTTGGACATGGATCTAACTTATAACTTCATTTGAGCCCAAAACAATAAATTTTAAGGGGTCATAATAGGGCTCAAAGTTAAAAAAAATTGACCTCTGCGGTCTCTTCCAAATTACTCAGACAATTTCTGGTCTAAATATTTGAAATTTTACATAAAGAGTATTCAGAGATAGGGCAAGCTTTTTCATCAGTTTGGGTCGAAAATTTTTAGTTACCAATATATAAATGTATGTATGTATGTTTGCATGTCTGCCTTAAACTTTCAATAGAGGCGAACGATTTTACCAAGATCAGTATCGTTTTAAAGTTCGACCTAATAAATGTACAAGTTAGAAAAGCATTTCATCCAAGGTATGAAAATTGTTAAACAAAATGTTTTTACTATAGGCTTTAAGAATAAAGGTACAAGATTCAATTTGAAATTTATTTATCTTCAAAGTGCACTTTTATAAATTTTATAAAGGTATAAAAATTTAATACCTTACTTTGTAAAATGTATAAAAGTGCACTTTGAAGATAAATAAATTTCAAATTGAATCTTGTACCTTTATTTTTAAAGCCTATAGTAAAAACATTTTGTTTAACAATTTTCATACCTTGGATGAAATGCTTTTCTAACTTGTATTGTATCTTTTTAAGATTATATTTTATTTAATTTATTAATTTGGATTTGAAAAAAATGAATGTGGTTTTGCATGTATTTATAAAAACTCTCCAACTCTCTATTTCAGTTTGTATTTCTCTTCACACCACAACTCATTTTTGCGACCCCCTCTTTGTATTATTACAGGTCTAAATATGCTCTCTGTTTCAGTTTGTATTTCTCCTCACACCATAACTCTTTTTTGCAACTCCCTCTTTGTCATACATGTCTGAATAATTAGAAAATCAGAATTTTTTTAATAAAAACTTTAAAATAACTTTTTAGATTAAATTTTTTAAACTTCTTTCAGAATAGAAAATCTTTACAATTTAATAAGGAACATATTTCATATAGGTTTCATTAAAAATATTAAATATAATATTAGGTAGATAACGAGAAAAATAGAGATGAAAATTTCAAAAGGACTGTATAACTGGTTACGCTCAATAGTAGTCCTCGCCAGCGAAAGTCTTTGTTATTGTTATTCTATTATTATTATTTAAAACATTTTGTGTCCTGCTCTTATGTGCAAAGACTAATACATATATATATATATATATATATATATATATATATATATATATATAAATATATATATATATAAAACTGTGTTTTTTTCTGTGAAAAGCAACCATTTATTAAGTCGCCTGACGAGGACTTCCGGTTTTAACCGACTATTTATCCGAAATATTAGCATGTTCAGTATCGTGATCATGTAAATTTGTTTATATTGATAAAAATATATCTTGCTCTTCTTTTATTGAGCACTATTAATAACCTTATTAAAATCATTAGTTATCACTCTTTAATACCTTTAATATATATATATATATATATATATATATATATATATATATATATATATATGCATGTATCATATATCTGATTATATATTATATATATATATATATATATATATATATATATATATATATATATATATATTAGGTCGGTGCAAAAACAATATCGTTTTCTCACATATGAACTTTTATATAAATGATTTTTGAATTAATTCATTGATATATATAGAAATGTTATATACATTTTTCTATCGAATCGTGGTATTCATTGCCGTTCTTAATCTCTATATTGCTTTTTTGCAGGCTGTTTGAAAATTCAAATCTGCACGATTTTCTTGTTTCAGTTCAAGCTAGATCGAAAAGTTGCCGAGACAGCTCGTGATATCAATGATGCGTTTGTCCCAAGAACCACTAACGAACCTGTGGCATAACAGTGGTTCAAGAAATTTCGCAATGGTGACGAGAGCCTCAAAGATGAAGACAGTCGCGACCGGCCGACTACGGTTGATAACGAACATTTGAAAGCCTTAATTGAAGCCAATCATTGCAAAACCACACCAGAAGTTGCTGTTGAACTCGAGGTCAACAACTCAACAGTCGTTCGCCATGTAAAGCAATAAATAGGGAATTAAAAAAAAGTGGGATAAATGGGTGTCACTTGAATTGAATGATAATAAAAAAAAATCGTCGTTTTGAGATGTCTGCTATCTTTTTACTGTGCAACAAAAACGACCTATTTCTTGAGTGGATTGTGACATGTGATAAGAAGTGGATCTTCTCCAACAACCTGCGACATTCGACACAGTGGTTAGATGCTGGAGAAACTCCACAACACTTCTGAAGCCGAAATTGCACCAAAATAGGTTATGATGACTGTTTGGTGGTCTGTGGTTGGTCTTATCCATCACAGCTTCTTGAATCCAGGTGAAACGATTATCACGGAGAAGTACTGCCAACTGATGAAATACACAAGAAGCTCCAACGTATGTGCCTGAGATTGGTCAATATGAAGGGACCAATTCTCTTCAATGACAATGCTCGCCCACATGTCGCTCAACTGACCCTGCAAAAGCTGAATTAATTGGGCTACGAGACTCTGCCTCATCCGCTGTATTCACCGGACCTCTTGCCCACCGATTATTACTTTTTCAAGCATCTCAACTTCCTGCACGAAAAATGCTTCAAAAGCCGAGATGATGCCTAATCGGCTTTCGATGACTTTATTGCTTCCAGAACTCCAGATTTCTATGCTAACGGAATAAATAAACTTGTTTCTCGTTGGCAAAAATGTGTCGATTATAATTCTAAGTGTTCTTATTTCGATTAATAAAGTTTATTATGAAAGGGTTATGATTTTTTGAAGTTGAACGTCAAAAAAACATTTTTGCACCAACCTAATAATAATAATAATATATATATATATATATATATATATATATATATATATATATATATATATATATATATATATATATATATCAAAGACACACTTAGACAAATACCAATGGACAGCATAAAAATTCTTTGATGGCTACGAAAGAATAGATAAGATAAGATATAGAACAGGGTGAGGGGCAAGAGAGAGATAATGAAAGGAAGGGCGTACAAACCGCTTTTAAGATGTCGGTCCAGAGAAAACTGGAATCATATTCCGCCAATGGCGATTGTTGACTTTTTGCACGCATCACAATCGACATTAATCTTCAATTGTCTCGTCTTCGACTTATTTATAGCTGCACGTTGCCAAATCTTTTTCTTTTTTTTTTTGGGGGGGGGGTGTGCAAATTTATTGGTAAAACATTTCTTGTTCGTAAAATGTTGCAAAGATAAGCTGGAATGGAAGTGCAATGAAAAAGTGTGCACAACACTGTTTTTATCTTGAGTATTAGTGAGAGAATAGAAGAATCCAAATAATATGAAATCATCCTCATCTCAAAAATTCAGAAACATAAGAATTGTGTCCCAAAACAAAGTTTGCTTGTGGCTTAATAAGATTCCAACTTATACGAGGTGTGTTCAACAAGTAGTTCCCCTAATCTACTTCCAGTTGTCTGATCTAGCTGAAATTTTGTATGTGCAATGATTTATATCTCTATGGATTATGTGGCAAATTACAACCCCGAATTAATTGTGGTTTTTGATTTACAGATATTTGAACTGAATCAGGTATGGAATAAAACCTGTTGAGCGCTCAATAGAAGAGAAGAGTTGAGGTAGTTGCATCAGATGAAATGGACTTGACTTGAAAGAAAGAGGAATAAATAAACCCTGGCTGGAGATGAGTTGGTTTGAAAGTCAATCTTTAAAAGCTGTCTGACTTATAGCAGCATGTAAAATGGACATTAAACCAATGATGATGATGATGATGATGATGATGATGAAAATAAACTAATTTATAAAAGTCACTATGTTTGTGTGTCTGTGTGTCTTTCTGCCTCTCTCCATTTTTTTCAAAGTGCATCTTCTCTGAGATGCAAGGTCGCAGAGCAGTGTGAGGCAGGTCAAATAACTGCATTTTTTGTAGACAATTGTTTTATATATATATAAAAGTGGTCTTCTCTGTCTGTCTGTCTGTTTGTCGGTCTATGTGAGGAATGGCCTATGGGAGCTTAGTTATCCACATGCGGACACACAGACACAAACAGAGGACCTTAAGGTAAACACGATTATCGCCCTTCAACTCTGGTAACAGCATGCCTTGCCACCAAGGGGCGATACAGCTACGTACACTCACATTTTGTTTCTTTCATCCTCTTTTTTTGCTGGACCTCAGGACAATGCAAATGTGACGGAAACAACCTCATGGTTCTGGTGGCCGTGTTCGAACTCTCAAAGAATATTGAGGCCTAAACTCAAGTAACGTTACTCATTTATCTTTTGCTACAAACTTTTACATATTGATTTGTAATTAAATGTAAATGAATCTACATTTATTTGTTATCATATATTGGTGCAATTCGTGTCTTCATTGCGTGACCTTTGCTCCTTTCATCTACCTAACAATGAGGATGGGATTGCCAACCACAATAACAGGCTATCCTGTCCACTACCGGCCTCTACCAAACTATTCTGTAAATTCTGGGACTACAGGCTTGAAACTTGATATATAGGCGATTTGAACCTATGGAGCAAATTCTACTTTTTTTTTAGCTGGTAAAAATACCTGCTAAGGGGTAAAAATTGAAAAAAAAGATGGAACTTGGCAGATGTAAGTTGACTTAAAGTGTGTTTGTATGTATGTATAAATATACATTTATAACTGTTTCTTATCCGTCTGATGATAGCTGAAATGATAACCACTAAGGCTGGAGCACTAAATGTTTTGGTTTCGATTCTAGCTGATATGACCCAATTCATATTTTTTAACTTTTGAAATCACTCCTATATATTGGGTACAATATAATAACAAATAGAGAATGGGTTCTATAATAATAAATACGAAATTTGCATGAAATAAAATGCCATTTTTAACCGAATTTTATGACCGAGTTATGCCGGGCAGCCTGCTAGTTGACTATAATTCTTGTAAAGTGATATAACGGCCACAGAAATAAAACCGGATCTATTTTTATAGAAAATACTAAAAGAATTTTTCGTATTCAAATCAAAAACTCCTAGATTTCTTTCTTTCCTCTCTCTTTCTCTCTCCCTCTCTCTCAAGTAAGATGCGATTAGACGCACGTGTATAACGCTGTTCCACAAAATAACATATTTCTTTTGTAAGACAAACGTTTGCAATAAAATAAGCAATTAAAAGGTCAACTTCGTTATGTTACTCATAATTTTTCCTACTCCCTTGAAGTAGAAGTCAAAAAATGTAACAAACTTATAAGAGGAAAAGTGACTCTTTGTTTTTGTTTATCAGTGTTAATTCTTATTTATGTATGACGACATCAGCTACGATCAGTCTGACTCCTGCATCCCTAATCCCAACCCTGACCCTACTCGACTAGTGTTGCTTCTCAGCCTGCTTTCTGAATCCTTATGAATATCTTCACTTTAGCAAACTTTGTGCATTTTATCACAAGCAAAATATCGGTGAAATGTATTGATTTTGCTGAAATCAATTATAGACATTACCAAATGGGTGATGTGAAGGGCCTTTTTGACATTTTCAGATTTCTGAAGATAGTAAGATTATACAAACGAGAAATAAATATTCCACTCGGTTTCTATGAAGTATTTAATACTTATGCAGAATAAAGACCGTGCAGAATCATCAAAATTTTCCAGGTAGTACTGTGACACCATTGACGTGCAGAGAACTTCTTTTTTTTTTTTAGGTGCTCAAATAAAAAAAAAAACGGCAAAAATATAGCAATTGTGGGGCATAGGCCTATAATACAATCCTCTGAAAAGACCACCTTTATAACAGAAGTAAAAGGGGCAGGTGCTTGGCACGCCTAGTACCTTCCTCTCTGCACGTCCCTGTGTGACACCTGAATTCTTTTTTTGGGGCGGGGGGGGGGGCAACTTGAGAACACATAATGTCTTTTGTTGAAAACGGTATTTCGATGGTAAACAACCAACCGAATGCCAATGTGTTAACCAATCAAAACTTAACAAACGCTTCTTTCAAATTGTCACGAACTCATCGAGTATTGAATCAATGAATGGTAAAATTGGTTTATTAATTTTGAATAGCCTTGTACTTTTACTTTAAGTCAGCATTAAATCTATTTTTTTTTTCAAATGGGCAGAAACAATCGTCTGAATAAAAATGTTTTCTGAAACAAATTCGGAATACTTATTAAATTATTATATTACTAGCATTTCGGCCCGGCGTTGCCCGGGTGTTTGGAGGTGTATGTTGAGCAAAAAAAAAACAAAAAAAAAAACGGTCATTTTTTTTTTTTAATTTGACCCCTATTATGACCCCTTCAAATGTATTGTTTTGGGCTCAAATCAAGTTATTAAGTTAGATCCATGTCTAAGGAACCTATATCTAAAATTTCAAGTATTTAGACCCCCAAATTGGCGGAGGAGTTTGGTAGAGTTCTCAAAGTACAAGTAAGTCACAGATCTTACTTGGTTAAAAAAAAAAAGGGTGAGGTAAGGGGAACAGGAGGCAAAAGAAAAATGATAAAAAGATTTCACATGAATGGATAGTCCGGTGAAGGGTAAAAATCCAAAAATGGTAAATCCAAAACGGTCGAATTTAAAATTTCAATCCAATGGGTAAATTCCAAATGGTCCAAAATAATCCAAAAGGCAGAGTTCCTTGGAAAAAAGCGCAAATGGAATGAATTCCAAATCATTAAAAGAAAAGCACTGGAGATAAAATTTAAAACACGTCTGTCAAGGCTGGATGAATCAAAAAAATTACTTGTAGTTTCATTAAATACTTTTATATGCAAAATCCGATCCTGCATTTTGCTAATTCCTGCCCTCTGATGAGAAGGAGAGTATTTCTTCGAAACTCCGCGGATTAAGGACTATCCACTTATCTTGTGCTTCCTTTTTTAAAATTAAATATGTTTTTAACTCTTTTTCAAGATGTCTTTTAACATGTTTTATTAATCATTTGTTCATATTATAAGCTCTATTTCCTTTTCGGTTTTATTGAGCTTTTACATCTGGCTGGGTTTATTTTACTTGTAAATATCAACTCTTTAATATTTATAATATATTTTAAGTTTACCATTTTGATTACCTTGGTAAACTTATTGTAATTTTTATATATATATGTAGTCTTTGAAGTTTTTAACCTTTAAAACTATACAAAAAAATATTTTTTTTATCATTCGTTAGAAAACCATCTAGTCAGTAAGTCATTTAATCCCCTGCAATCACTGCATCAACTCGCTCTCGAATTTACTATAATACCAATAATTTATTTTTCAAGGGATCATCAGTTGTTTACCATGAAACACTGTTTCGGGGATTTAAATACAAAACAGTATATTACATCATGGCTCCCCAGCAGTGTTGATCAAACACCACTACCCTTAATCTTAGGAAGAAGACATGTTACAAACATTTGATCCAATTTCCTATTCTTAATTGCAATTACTAACCTTTTCATGCTATAAAAATGAATTTCTTACCTGTGCGATTCATCAATTTCCACATTTAAAATGGATACATTTTTTAATTTTTTAATTTATCAGTCTTGTATTTATAAGATTAGGATTAATCCATTTAAGTACTTATCACCCCCACTATGATTAGTATTTATTATATTTACATTCTTATTTATTTAAAATTAGATATATAAAGGTTAAAAATATTTTTACATATATACATTTTTTTTTTTATGAATATATAAATTTATTATATGTAATTATAAGTACATTTTATACATTGCTAATATAGTTTTGGATTTCCTTTATTAATATAGTCTGGTTTATCTTAAACGATTCAAAAGCATCAGGATAACGAACAAATGCTTTATTTAACTGTTTAAATATTTTATTTTTCTCCCCACCTTGTTTTATCATCCTTATTACTACGCTAGAAACTGGTGGTATAAAATCTGTTAATTTTAAAGTAACGCGAGCTATTCTCAAAAACTCTGACATAATGGTTCCATAAAACATAAAAACAGGGCAGGTGCTATCTTTATGGGGCATACGTACTATTTTAAAGGGGAAAGCGTTTCTTTTATCAAATATTTTATAAAGAAAAATCCCATCCTCAATTTTTATATCTAAATCCAGAAATGTAGCCCGTTGTCCTCTATGTTCACAATTCAATTTTAATTCGTTTGGATATATAAGATGTTTATTTTTTTCGAATTCATCATTATCGTTTATACATATAAGGTCATCTATAAATCTCCTACACCCATGAAAGTTATATGTTTTAGATATATCTGTTTTTAACAGTGATGACATGTATACATACTCGAGTCTATGTAAATGCAAATTTGCCCAAAATAGCGCAGGATCCAATCCCATTGGGATACCTATCGTTTGGAGTAATATTTTATTTCCTATTTGAAAATAGCATTCTTTAATAAGATGACTTACAAGTATTTTTAAAATACCTTTAGAAACACTATATATATATATATATATATATATATATATATATATATATATATATATTTAGTAGAAATGGTAATTAATAAAAACCTGAAGGAAGTGCTCAATACTGTTGTAGAGCAAATATGCGTTTTATTTTTTATTACCGTATTTTTCTGTTTAGTTACATTATTGTTTCAGCTACGTGACCGTTTTTTGGCCGTCATGTAGCCTCCTCAGACTTTTACAGAAATGTTCGTTTATGGTGGAATGAAAGAGTGAATGATGTCAGGGGAAGAGTGCGAGAAAAGCGGAAAAAGAAGAACGGAAAAGGGGGAAAGGTGGGAGGGGGGTGCTTGGTAGGTCGGGAGTGTTTTAGTTTTGGAGTTCAAGAACATTAGGTGGTTGTGGGGGGGTCTGAGAAGTTCATCTCTGGTGTGGCTAAGGACATAAGGATACATGGAGGGGGAAGGGAGATATGTAGGGGTAAGAAGAGGGGGGTTACTTTAAATTTCCAGTTCTAAGGTTTAGGTTGTTGGCGTCTCGTTGGTGAGATGATTTCTTGATAAGTATCTCTTGACCTGTTGGGTGTTCGGTTAGGTTGGGGGATATGATTCAGTTTATCTATTTGATTTTTATTTGTTGTTAAGTGCTTTGAGAAGGTTAGCCTGGGACCGTATGCGCGAGCACACACATGCGTACATATACACACACATACACTTAAAGAAACGCGCACAAAAAGAGAGCCGTCATCTGCCCTTGTATGGAGTATTCTTGCCACATCTGGGCTGGTGCATCCTCCACCAGTCTCTCACTCTTAGACACGGTCTAAAAAAAGAGTCTCCAATCTAATAGATCACACACTATCAACCAAGCTCCAACCCCTGCTCCATCGCCACAATGTTGCATCCCTGTGCCTGTTTTACAAGTATTTTAATGGAATGTGCTTTGATGAACTCATTGCACTTGTGCCACCCAGACGTATATACTCATGACAATAGCATATTCTTTTCATTGTTTTGACTCTCGAGTATATATCTGATGCAGTTAGACAGTTAATCAACTGAGAACCACATCACTCTATATAAAAGCATATAAGATATCAACGGATACACACTCGAGAGTCAAAACAATGAATATGCTGTTGTCCTAGCTCTACTCATGACTAACCCATTTAGTAACAAAATCCCACACCTTCGCTGTGGACAGTGTTCTACTCTAATAGCTTCTCTCCTCGGATTGATAGACTTTGGCATTCCCTCTCTGCTTCTTGCTTCCCTGACTGTCCTGACATGCAGATGTTTAAATGTTATGCAAACCAACATCTCGCACATCTTTTTATATGGTCCACTATAAACATGGTCCAAAATAGTAGCCAATCACTTACGTCCAATATGCTTTGTTTAAACAAGAGTTTAAAAAAATGCATTTCGTTCTTCGAGAAATCGGTTTATAAATCTTGCGAATTTCAAATGCAATTTTGCTGATCAATTATTCTGGAACAATTCATGCAAATAATACAGTTGTTCCGTGTTTGAATAAGAAAAGATTTTCATGTTGGGCAACAGCTGGAAATGACAAAAATAGCAAACGTAAGTAATGCTTCGGCTCCTTATGCATATATAAATGCATACATAAATGCATACATAAATAAATGTATCATGCATGATACATATATCAGTATTTTTATGATGCAAAATGTGTGCGCACACATGCACCCTTGCGCCCGCATAATTGCCCATGTATTACGTGAAATAAGAGTTTAGACACAGATTTTTGCAAAAGAAAAAAGCAAATAAGATGCAGACTATTTTAAACTCTTGAAAATTAGGAACAGCAGTTAATGCGTGGATTGATATCATTATCATCATCATCATTGTAGTCGTCATCGTCAGCGAGGTGGTGAAATGGTAAATGACATGGACATGATCTGGGTTTGCCAAGTTCAAATCCAGCTTGTTTCACAGAAACACTTTCACTTAGGGATGTTGGCAACCTTCACATGGTCTCTTCCATAAGTACCTTATGTCTATCTAGAAAGGATTCCAACTGGAAAAATATCGGGAAAACTAATGCCAATGATAATTGTCAGATTCATGCAAAATTAATGAACAATGCTAAACAACAACAATGATAAAATCATCATCATTATCATTATCATCATCATTATCATTGTCATCATCATCATCATCATCATTGTCATCGGTGTAACCTATCTCTGGCTAGGTCTTGATTTATCCCCTTTACTCTCAAATTTATATTTCTCACTTTTTCCCATGTTTACGTTAGCATTCTCCTATAAACTGAATCTGCTACCTCAACTGATCTACACCTATCAGGTTGACAAGAAAGTTCTTGCAGTTTTTAACTTCTAAATTCAAATGAACATATCTTCGGTTTAGCTTGAATTGAAATAAGAAAATTGTGTGAATTTGCTTTTTTTTCATTTTGTGTTCAAATCATATTTTTTTTTTTTTTAACAATTGTAATTCAAATGATTAGATCGAGCGATAAACGCTTTTTTAAAAATGATGTATAAAGTAAAAGTATTATAACGAAAACTTATTTGAAAATACATCATTTGAAATCGAAATTAAAAAATTCTTCAAGACCTTTCTTCTCAACCTAATATATAGTTCTGCTTGGACAATGGAAACATTTTTTTAATATGACCGAAAAATCAAACTCAGCAAGGGAAACAACTCCAACTTTTACTTGAAAAGTATCTTTTTAAAAGTCAACTAAAATATTATATTTCCTATATGAAATTTTAAAATGTACCCACAAAATACTAAAAAAACTAGAATGAATTCACTGCATTGCAGGATCCGGGTAAATACAGTGTGTGTGT